>NC_134234.1:219369421-219672451 GCF_965152275.1 Natator depressus | reverse complement strand
CGTTATTATTGATGTTACAGGCACATATCATTGTGGCTCTTTTATCTGAAGCTGTAGTGTCTGAAATGTAGCTAGCAGCTAATATAGATTATGTTTGTTATTGCTAGAGGGGTAAAGCAATGTTCTTACTAAACAGGGAAATTGCTTCTCTGTGTGTGTGTCTATGTCTATATAATAGAGAGAGGACTCATGTATCATAGGGGTAATCATAGTGATTTCTTAGGTCAGGTTGCACTGAGATTTGCACTTAAAACTGGTCTAAATCCTCTCTCTAATATAATTTAGTGATTGAATTTAGTCTTGAAAGTTGACAATAACTCTCCAGTGTTGCATGTTGTATGTAATAAGTTTTAGTAAGATACTTACCAATTTTTGTAGTAGCAATGTTTGAAAATGCTCCCTTTTTGAAATTTTGCCGCGTTTTCTTTATATTTTCGGCCAGTGCGATGGGGGAATCCTTTAGTTAAACAACCATACTCCCCTCAAACTCCACACTTAACACTCCTGCATATTCAGATGATAGTTCAGCCAGGCATATTTTTTAAACACAGTGGCTAAAAAGTTTTAATGGACACTTAAAAAACAAAACAAAAAAACATTGCGTAGATAGAGTATGTGAGTCGGTCAAGGTGAATCTCTAGAGAGGCTGATAGGCTCGTAGAGAGGGCCAGGAGAGTTGTGGGTCTCTGACAACCAGGCCTTTAACTTGCATCTCTGCTACAGAGACCACTCTGCTGAAACCTCCTGTGATTTCTCAGAGGTCAGCCTTGGTCTGGCAGGCCTGTGGTAGCCCTTTGGGTTGGAACTCATCTGCAGGGCTTAATGACTATGAGGGAGGAAGACTATGTGTTGTGGGGAAAGAAGGGGTATGGATATGGGGGAATGAATAAGGTGCCATTGATGATGTGAGGTAGAGAGACAGAAGTGGTTACTGCAGAAGAGTTGGGGAGCAGGAGTGAGCAGCAGAGCTCTTCACTATCTCACTGGTCTCTAGATCTGCTGTAGAGCACAGTTCCCTGGTCGCAGCATGCAGTCTGGTCTCCCTAGTCACATGGACCTTCCACCTGCATTCCACATAGAAAATTATGTTCCCCCTTTATTTGTATATTTGCTTTAATGACCATTTATTTTCATCCATAAAAGGAAATGATCATGTAAATAAAGGGGAAAGATAATTTTCTATTTGGAATGGAAGTGAGGGAACCAGGCAACCAGCTGTGACTAAGGAGCTGGGCTCTGCGCGTGGGACTGGGAAGTGGTGGGAGTGGGATCAGAGACTCTGTCTCTGATTGATATCTGTTTGATACAATGCATTTTCAGTGCATATATTATTTGGCTATGTTGGACTTAGGGGAAACAGCAGGGAGATAGTTGAATATTCTGCATTCTGTTCACTGTGCTCTCTGCCTGAATTTGGATACACACATTTTTGATTAGCCAAAGAGTTTAAACATTTTAGGCACTGTGAATAAAATTGTCAACAGCACCAAAGTCACTTAGACTCAAGGGCTAGATCTACAAAGGGATTTATGCACTTCACTGCTACTTTACCCAATAGCCCAGTAGTTAGACACTCCCCCAGGATGTGGGACACCTGGGTTCAATTCCCTGCTCTGCCTGATATGGAGCAGGGACTGGAACTAGGGCAGGGATCAGTAGCCTTTGGCACCTGGCCCATCAGGGTAAAGCTGCTGGTGGGCCGGGCCAGTTGGTTTAACTGGAGCATCCGCAGGCACGGAGCCCCGCAGCTCCCACTGGCCGTGGTTCGCCGTTCCCAGCCAGTGGGAACTGCGGGGCTCTGTGACTGCGGAGGCTCCAGATAAACCGTCCCGGCCCGCCAGTGGCTTTACCCTGAGGGGCCGGGTGCTAAAAGTTGCCGACCCTGAACTAGGGTGACCAGAGGTCCCAGTTTTATAGGGATAGTCCTGATATTCAGGGCTTTGTCTTATATATAGCCACCTATTACTCCCCATACCTGTCCTGATTTTTCACACTTGCTATTTGATCACCTTCATTGGAACCCATGTGACTCCCCCTACCAGGCAATAGAGTCATTGGATCTCTCTCTGGTTACTTACTGCCAGTCTCGCTATGTCATGTAAATGATGGTATTACATTCTGGCTCTATGGATTTTTGACCCAGTTCAGAAAAATGCTAAGCATGTGCTTATCTACAATGGGACTTAAGCGCATGCTGAATCAGGGCCGTAGGAGTCTCACTGTAAGAACCAAGGTTTTGGCCCAGTGATGCCAGCCTTGCACTGGGTAGTATCTTATCCCATAAGAATGGAGGATCAGGGCCTTAGAAATTAGCTACACGATCATAGTGATGCTTTCACTCTGGCTTAGTCTGATCTCTCTTTGTGAGGGAACCTGAGCTGCTGTTTGGGCTACTGGGGCTCTGTCGCTGTGGACTCCGGCATAATTCCAACATGGCTTAATACACGGTAGCCACTTCAGGGCTAACTCTGGCCTTCAGACACATCTGGCACAGATTCATTTTCATTTTGCTATTACAGGCAGTATTTATAACAGAGGCATCTTCTGCCTTTTATTATATTACCCCTCCCCCAGTCTTTTTGTGTTTTGCCAAGCATGTAACTCCTCTTTTTTCTGACACCATCTGAGTTAGCATTTTATCCTGTTTCTACTTTTTTCAACAAATTCTTTTTCAAATTAGTGCTTCCAAATTGCTGATGACCCTTCAGAAATGATAATAGCTATTGGGTGATGCCTTTATACAGAACATGGTATCAAAAATCGTGTTTAACGGTGTCTCTGTACTGTAAATAGTGAACAATATGTAATTAGTCTTCAATTGAGTAATTATGGGTGTGCTGGGAATTATTTTCTTTAATCATTGACTAAGTTTGTTTTATTAAAACACTTGGACACTATTGAAGGCTTGGCAAGAATTTCTGTAATCTGACTACAAGTATGTTCAAACATAATATAATTCTGTCTCTCTCTTGTTCACAAGATTCAACTGTACATACAATCGCCCGAATATACATGCATAGAATCGGGAATGCAAGTGGTGAATAATCACAAAAGACTAGATTCTTCCATCCTTGATCACAGTGAGTAGCACCCTTACTCCTCCACAAGTTGTGCGATCATACCTCTCTCTTCTACTTGCCAGGAATCAAAGCGGAATAACTGGGCCCATAGGATGTGTAGTGTATTAGAGTCTTTTCCTGAATTGAACTTTATTTTTATTATGTATGCCTGATTCTGTCGTCCTTGTGTACACTGAGAAGTAATTTATTCCTCAAGAAGTCCGATTTGAAGTTAATGGGACAACTTGCAGTATAAAGTACTACTCAGTGTGTGCAAGGGTGGTACTTACAGTTAGGAACCTCATTCAACATAGCACTTCACCACGTGCTGAAGTCCCTCTGAAGTTAAGCAAGGGCTTAAGTGCTTTGCTGAAGCAAGGCTAAAATGTATAGAACCAGATTCTGATACCCTCAATTACATGAGGTAGTACCTTATGTCCAGTTCCTCAAAGGTATTTAGGTGCCTAACTTTCCATTGACTTAAAATATCTTTGAGGATCTGGGCCTTACTCCAGATTAGTCCTGTTGACTTCAGTAGGGCTATTTCAGGAATAAGGAACCAATCAACATGAGTAGGGGTATCAGAACCTGGCCAGTATTCAGACCCTGAAATAAAAGTGGCTTGATTTCCAGAGGTGTATGCCCACTTTTATTTAGGTGATTACTATCGACTTAGAAGCCTGTCTTTAAGCACCCAGGTTTGTAAGTAGGAGCCTCTTGTTTTCTGGTAACCCAAGCTCCACTATAATTCTTTAATAAACTTGTTATGCAATACAGCTTTATAATTTATAGTGTCTTTAATATCAAATGTATACCTCAGCACTTTTAGAGAGTTCATCATAGCTACCCACCCTGATGTATGAAGTATAAATAATAAAAATTAAATAAAAGAGAGAGATACATTTTTGGATTAAAAAATCATGAAACATTTTCTATCCATATTAGTGTAAAATGCCATCTGACACCAAAATTAAATTTGGGACCAGCTACATTGGCAGTGTCCTTTTGCTTTACCTGTCTTGACACAATTGCACGCCTTTCAGTAAAAGGAATGAAAGGTTCTTTACTTTCACTGTAGCATCTGTAAAAGAGTGCTGTAGCCTCTGCTGAAATACTGTTTGGTTAATTCCTACAATAGTCCTCCTTAGTGAATCCCAAGAGATTCCTATGTTATACCCAGACACTTGGGTCACTGTTTTTCCTTTCTCTGTTAGCAGAAGCACACCAACTGATAAAATGACGTGCTGCAGAGTTGAATATATTGGAGGGTTAATAATGGGATACAGAGCCTCGGTTGGTAGTAGCCAAAATTTGATTCCATTTAATGGCTTCTTGGTGGTATATGTGAAATGAGTTGGTCTCAGTTCTCCTAATGCACAGCTGCCCATATCACAAAATCCAGGGCTGTGGTTGATTTTTGACTGTAACTTCACTTTAGTGAAGAAGCCAAGGGCTGAATGACTACAGTGACAGCGTATGCCTATCCTCTTACTCTCTTGTATTTGTTTCTAGTTTAAAATATAGCATAGCTTATTATTAATAGGTTAGCCTTACTTACCAAGTAACATGGCAAGAAATACTTGTGGCACCTTAGAGACTAACTAATATGCTATGCATCCGATGAAGTGAGCTGTAGCTCACGAAAGCTCATGCTCAAATAAACTGGTTAGTCTCTAAGGTGCCACAAGTACTCCTTTTCTTTTTTCTTTTTACGAATACAGACTAACACGGCTGTTACTCTGAAACATGGCAAGAAATGGAAGCTTTAGCAGCCAGCTTTGTTTTAGTGACCTGGAGCCAGTCTAATATTATACTGTAATGAGCTGTTTCAGCTGTCTCTACTAATGCTACAAGATGACAATGAGGTGCAGATACATGGAGGTGGGTGCAGTATATTCAAATAGAAAAGACTGCACTTTTCACAGGTACGGTGAATGTTGGTATTACAGCAAACTGTTCTCCACAGACGCTGTAGTCACAAGTGTTGCTCCAGCATATTTGGTTCCAGTTATGTAATTCCCCATCTTCACACATTTCTTGGAAGTACCAGCAACCTCATGTCTCTTACAGAAAGCAGAGTATAGTTTCTAATTTTCTGTTGTCTTCTGGCATTCAGACAGTGGCAGAAGGGAGAAAATGAATCATCCTTTCCACCCGTTTTGGGATGGAACATCTGTAATTGTGCACCCTGAGCTCTGCTCCAAGCTACACTTGTAAATCTCAGGTCATTCTGTAGTGGAGGGTTTTGTTTCAATCTTCAGAAGCACCTCACTTGAAGCACTTCCACAGGTTTTGGCAAGCCTTTAAGAAACTACAACAGGACTAATATTTTTGTGGCTGACTTTTTTACTGCTTCCAAGTGCTGATTTGAAATGGAGGGCATCCTCCTCATCCTACAGGCTGACTTTCCTTGGGTCTTACAATACCTGGGTTGAAATCTTGCCTTGGTTGAAGTCATTGCAAAACTCCCATCGATTTCACAGTAGCCAGGATTTCACCCTGGACTTGTTCATACATCTGTGGAATCGCTGTTTTTAGCCACATAACTCAAGCACCAGTCAATGAGTTTCACAGGTCATGCATTGAATTGTTGGTTTTTGGATTAAAAAATCATGAAACATTTTGGCACTTTATAAGCCAGTCTCTGCTCAGCTACCTAATTTATCGTTATTGAACCATTATTGAATGTAATTGATGTGAAGTGCCCAAGTGCCTTGTTATCCAACACATTCATGAAATGATTGGGGGTGTGTTGATCTCCAGACAGTGAATGAGGCCGTCATCCTGGAATAATACTCTTTGTCTACCACAGGAAACCTGATGCCTCAATTGATTGTCTCTGTCCAAATTTCTAAACTGGAGGTGACAGAAGAATACCTTCGGTTTTCCTTTGTTGAGAACTGTTGCAACCTGACTGCTTTTACCTCCAGGCTTGTGGGCAGCAGAGAAATGGGATGTCTGCTTTTCTGGCAGATTCTGTGGTATTCACACACAACCACAGACACTGATAGCTCTGCAGTCTAGTGCTGGAGCCAATATATTCCCCTATGGACAAAACCACTTAATTACCAGCTTCAGTTATCTTTGGGAGAAATCTCTGATTTTGGCTCCTTTACTTGTCATTTCATGCCTTTTTCTGCATGCATTCTTCCTTTGTGGATTTGCTTGCACTTCTCTTTAGAATTCATCAGCTTGCCATCTTCAGGAAGAAATTAAAACAAGCCTCTAGTCTGGTCAGGGCTCTGGCATAAGATGGGACTGTCTACTGCAGGTCATCTGCTCTGATTGCCTTTTTCTATACTCGTTACTCTGCAGCAAATTTGTCTGAGGTGATTACCTTGCTTGGAACCTGTTGCATTCTGAGTACATCTTTGCTTTCATCTGGAATAAGCATGTGTTTGTTTTGGGTTTTTTTGTTTTTAAACCAGAGATACCAGGACATTTATGCTCTGTCCTGACAGACACCTTAGTCAAATTCTGCAGAGCCTGTCAACTCAGTGGCAAATATTTGGGGCCCCAAATTGCCACCATACCCAACTCAAGTTCTGGGGAATTTCTCCACATACTGTCAAATACCTGCTCGCTGACTGACACCTCCCCCCCCCCCCCAAATAAATAAATAAAATAAATACCTAAATGTCCTAGAGTTATTCCAGTTTTGGCCCTAAAGTCTCAGGTCATGATGAGGATCCTAGATGATCTGTTAACTTGATGGTGTGCATCACATATTGATACAGACAGTGGTCCCAATTTACTGCCTGTCATTTCTAGCATTTCATCCACTTCTTCCATCACCAGGCTGACAGAAGAGTTGAGAGGTTTAATTGCACTCATAAAGAAGGATTGACTTCTCCTCTGAGCCACAGGCTCATCCCTTCTATTTGGCGCTTCACTTACCCTTCTCTACTTCCATAAGTCTATGCATAGTACTAACATGCATTCTCTTGCCTCCTTTATGCTTGGAAGGGAATTTAACTGCCCCATTCTTAAGTTGCCTTGGCATGGGGCAGTTAAAGGGTATTATTCTTGTATGCATACATAATTGAATTCCCTAAAGTGTTAGTAAATTGCAGGGGCCAAGTTAGCATACTATACGGGGAGCAGAAACTGGCTTCAGAGTGGTCTGGGCCTTTGAAGGTCTGGCAGTGTTTCTACTGAGTGACCACAGCAGATGATACACAACTTGTATGTAAGGTTTCAGAGTAACAGCCGTGTTAGTCTGTATTCGCGAAAAGAAAAGGAGTACTTGTGGCACCTTAGAGACTAACCAATTTATTTGAGCATAAGCTTTCGTGAGCTACAGCATCCGATGAAGTGAGCTGTAGCTCACGAAAGCTTATGCTCAAATAAATTGGTTAGTCTCTAAGGTGCCACAAGTACTCCTTTTCTTTTTGCGAACTTGTATGCAAGTGATTCCTGATCTGCTGGCTACAGCACCATTCACTCTGTCAGCTGAAAGCTTGATGCTGAGGACACTTGGGTGAGTCCTTGCAGAACTCCCACAGCCACTGAAAGGCCCTGATTGGGCATCACTTGCTACTTCCAAACTTGTTACAGAGGACTTCATACACTCTTCTTGGGCTCAGACAAGATCAGCTCTATTTCAGGGCGATATGACAATGACACCTGAAAACCAGGACATTGGACTCTACCACGAGTAACAAAATTGTTTATCTTTGTGGTTGGTTTAAAATAATGTTTAGTGTGCCTTTAATTCTCAAGCAGTGCAAAGTTCATATGGACAAGATGTGAAAGTTTCAACAGCCACCTTTATTTTAGTAACTAGTAAACATTTAAATAGCAGCATATCTCAGTGGCCTTCTCTTTCCCAGTGCTATAGTTCCCCAGGTCAGGATTAAGGCACGTAGGCAGGTAAGACTCTCACTGTCTGTGCTGTACCATTTAAGTAGAATAAATAAAAAACTTTAGTCTCTAGGGTGTCATCTTAGTTATCCTTAAATTCACCTTTAAAATTATATTATAACACCACAAAAATATTCTGAAACACATCTTCCCAGCACTGATAATAGCCCAGTACTTATTTATGGAAGAATCCTAGCCTTTACATGGAACAATACCCACAGTTCTTTTAAAAACAAATATTCTGCTGTTCAATAACATTTAATTTCCATGGCAACTTATGCATCTTGTGCTGCTGAAAGCTGTGAGATACAGACCCCTTTCTGAAAGGAACCCACCTCACTGTTATCTTATCCAGTGTTCAAATATCCACAATATTTTAAAAGAAAAAAAAATCTTTAAATAAATGACTTGTCCAGGGTCAGCCTGGATTTCTGATTTGATTGTCAGCAAGAAAATGAGCCTGCAACTATTTTGTAGCCAAAATATTTTTTTTCTTTTTCATACATTTGTACTACGTGTAAGACTGGCTTGGATGTTTCTGGGGGCTATGGGACATACGGTATATTTCCTTTGGCTGAGTTGACTTGTTGGAGCTGGCCCTGAAGCCTACTAGTGTTCCTCATTTCAATGCAAGATTCTCCCAGACTTGCTATCTTGATGGATATACTCTGAGTGGAGGGGAGGCTGACCTTTGGCATTATGGATTCAGGGTTGTCAGTTCACTTGATGGGAATGCACTATGTGGCCATTGCCACTTCCCCTTGTGTGTGTTAGCAGTGACACAGCAGTGTTTGGATTTGTGGTAGTTGTGGGTTTTTTTTTTTTTTTTTTTTTTAAATTGTGTTATTGCTAAAGAGACGGGGCCACAATGGGTTCTACATGGCAGAGCCAATGTTCACTGGGACCTAGAGCAGTAAAGGGAGATTGCACAGTTTGAACCAATGTTGCAACAAAGGTAGTAGCTGGGTCTGAGAAGAGCGGGCTACCTGGCTGTTTCTCAGTGCTTGAAACCTTGCCTTGAGTTCAGGCAGGAGGAAGACTCCTAGATGTTGTGTGGTTTCCCTCAGTGGAAAAGCTGCTGATCTGATTTAACCAGTACTTAAAAATCCTGGCTGCATGGAGTATTCAGCATGGAAAAGCTACAGCTGAAAATAAAAACTCGCCTTCAGCATCATTTTGCCTGTAAATGCCACTGAACAGCAAGTAGGGTCCCAAAAAGGCACTTGGAGTTGAGTGTATGTGCAATTAAGCCATGGGCATGTTTCTTAAATGCAGAATGAGTATAACTGGCTAAGTGTCAGAAGAGGAGTTTGAGAAAAGTAGCAGCCTGGTGGGCAAATTTTCCTCCTCTTTTGCTCTTTGGTGCCATTTATGAGGAAACAGAGAGGAAAGGAGGTCATTCTTCACTTTCAGCCACAAGCCTGATCATCTCTCTCTTCCTCTTCTCAAATACCCTCACTGACCTCCTTTCTCTCTTCATATCCAGTTCAAGTTCCCTATCTTGACCTTAAAGGCTCTGCACAAATCCACCCTACATGCCCATCTCCTCCCACTCACTACATGCTACCCAAGCTTTTCCGACTGTGCTTACTGTTTCCTTCACCCATTCGGGTATTTTTGTGACAACTTTGCTGTCTGTCACACTACCAATTAATGTTTGCCCATGTCTCTTCTCCTCCCACTCACTTCTGAAAGTTAAGCTACTCTGCAAAGAAATCCCGCTATCAGGACTGCTCTTCACTTTGAATTAATTCTGTGCCTCTTTGTGTACTCTTGTGATTTTAGACGTTAGGCCTTTTGATATGGTTTGCTGCTCTTTTCATTCATGGTTTTTATTTGCATATTGCACAGCTGCTTACACTAACAGCCTTTATATAAATAATCATTTGAATAATAAAATTGGTCCCAGTGGTCAGAGCTCCCAGGATATTGAAGTGCAGTTTAGTAGTTTGTTGGATGGCTAGAGAGTAAATGTTGGCTCTTCAGATTGGGGTTTTGATTGTTCCAAGCTAACAGAAAATAGGATTCTTCTAAGCATCATGCATACGGTACGAATTCTTTTGTTTTTTAAGGATTTTTAATGTAATTTTTTTTCTTCTCCAGTTCTTTGTATGGGTCTTCACAACTACAGGATTGTCTCAAAGGGTGGCTACTTGACTGCACTATGTTCTAGAAGTCTTTATATAAATTCCACTTGTTGATGTAGTGCTAATTCCTTGCATTTGTAGATCAATAGGATGCTTCCATACACACCTTTTTGTGAAATATGTATCTGACAAATACAATCCTCTGCCATGCCCATCCGCAGCTCTGAAATAATAATTGCTCTTAAATGGTGTTTTCTATCCAAGATGCTGTGAATTCTTCGAAAATGGTTTTCTTGATAACTGATACCTAAAGGGCATGATTTTTCCACTGCATTGTATTGTGTATAATCATTAGCATCTGTGCAGAATTGGTGTAAAAATGCAGGCAAACCAGAATTCTCCACTCTCATGGGAGGTAACATTTCACACCCACTTTGCTCATATGTAAATGACCGCAGAAGGCGCAGTGAGAATCAGGCACAGAATCTACATCCAGGATTGTACATAACTTTATATTTCCATTGTCAAAAGGACAAAATCTGGTGGCTTATCTTCCAAATAGGAAATCTGGCACCCATAAATCTTACTGTTAGAAAACTAGCAGCAACAAAGATTCATGCCTCCTTCATAGTCTCTCTCCTCTTAGTGCAGCACAGTCGCTGAAAGATTTAGATTTCCAATTGAATTCATTTCTGTTGTCCCACCTGAATAGTTGTCTAAAGGTATTTTACCAGACCAGCTGAAGGCAAGCTTGGCCACATCAATTCAATCTGTAATGTGAGTGGCTACGCAAAGATGTCTTAGTTATTCCCTCTTTATGGCAAATGATAAAATGTAGAACATCACAAAGAAAACATCTGTACAATGTTGCATTTACCTGACCTGATCCTCTTTTCTTTTTCAAGGCAGATTTAGAAGGAACCTGACTGAAGAATAAGAGCTAGAAAACAGTGTCCATTTTTGTTTCATCTGTCTGCCTGTTCAGAAGTCTGCTCTGAATGGGTGGTCAGATGTAAGCTAACAACTTTTTTTGATGGAATCCCTTTGCTTTTTGTATTTTGTAATCATCGCTGTTGATTGCATGTCTTTAGTGTACACTGCAAATACATCTTCACAGTAGCGTTTGCAACAGAATGTGTCATTTAGTGTTTTGAGTAGAAGCAACAACATTCCATTAGGAGATTCCCTTGAAGAAACATGAATACAAGAACAAAATTTGAGTTCCTCTGTTGGGCCAGAGATGTCCTGCATGATCTTGTGGATGGATGTATTGTGTCATCTGTCAGGGTATTTATATCCTGCACTTACGAGTTGAAGATCTCAATGATCTTGTAGGGTTTTTACATTTCCGGCTTATACGATCCTACTTGGATATTCTGTATCATTTATCCTCTTCTTTTGCTATCCATATAACACTATTGGCATTATCGGCCTTCCGTAGTGGAGGTAGCATAGCAGAGGAGAAAAATGATACTCCTGCATACAGCTACAGGAAGGTGAGGTTTACTGAAAGCAAGATAGACCTCAGGCTGCTGTGAAGATACAGAAAGCTACCAGTGTCTCCTACAGAAGATGCAAACAAGTAAACAACTGCCTCCACTTTGCAAATGTGTCCTCAGCTTCAGTATAAACAATTAACATTCGTCTCGAAAGAGGATGAATGCAAGGATGCAGAAAGTTAACAGATACTCTAAGGAGAAATGTTAAACGTATATATGATTATTCCCTTCAGTGGCAATGGCTTGTTCTGTTTCACTGTAAGAAGGTATGCGTGGCAAGGTGGCGGAAGGAAATTTGTTAAGACTGACTTGGTATATCTACATTGCAGTAGCACAGCTATAGCACTCTATCTCCAGTGTTACTCTTGTGGGAATTCTGTGCCAAAAAGTTTAAAAATTCTGTGCACAGTATTTTTAAAATGTTCAAATTTCTGCATTTTATTTGTCAAAATAACACAACATAATCATGCCAGTTTCAATTATTATGGTAATTTATTTCAAAATACCTGTCAGCAAGTATGTCTGTAACAATACAGACAACAAAAAAGATTCAGGAAATGATTTTGACAAATAGATTCCTTACTAGGCATATTAATACAGAATTCTGAGTAATAATTCATTTAAACTATCCCTGACTTACCCAAGCCTTTGCACTGCTTCTGAAGGGTGTGGGACATACATTTCTGTATTGTATGTCCCGCACCCCTCAGAAGCAGGGCAAAGGCTTGGGTAAGTTGGCGGTAATGGAGGGGCTGAGGGAAAGGGAAGTAATTAATGGAAAGGAGCCTGGGAGGGAACCTGGATTGTTGGGTGTGGGTAGGAGAAGTATAGAACAATTTTTTTTTTTCCCTCGGGGAGGGATTGTTAGGGAGTTGAGGAACCTCCTCCATGCAGTTCCTGGCTGACCCTTAGCCTCTCCCATTCAGTCAGGTACATCTGCACATGTCCCCATGTGGCCCTGCACCTTCACTCCCCTCTGTCCACATGCGCCCCTGCACCCCCATTCAGCCAGGCATGGCTGCACCCCCACTCCCAATTCAGGCCCTGGCTCAATGTTGTCACCCATTTAGCTCCTGTGCCCCTGCCTCAGTCTGACCCCCGCCTCACTAACCGTTATGACCCCCAGTCTGTGTGACGCCCCAGCAGCCCTGTGAGCCCTGCTCTGTCCTTCACCCACCCCACCCCCATATCCTGTGTCTCCTCACATGGCCCTGCAGGTAGGGCACTATGAGGAAGGCAGCCTCTGCCTGGTCCATCCCCGCGGCTGTCTGCTTCAGCCTGTGAGCCAGCTGCCCTGTCTGCTTGTGCCACATCAGCCCCTGGTGGGTGAAAGGTGTAATTGCAGCGTGACCTCTCTCTCATGGCTTCCCTTCGCCTCGGCATCGGAATCAATTATTCTGCGGGGGTGAAAAATCTCTGGGGGACATTAATTCTGCACTTGCGCAGTAGAGCAGAATTCTCCCAGGAGTACAGTGTGTAGACATTTCTTGTGTTGACAGAAGGGGTTTTTCGGTTGAGAATTCTTCCATCAACCTGGATGCATCTACACTGGGGGTTAGGTCAGCCTAACTATGGTGCTCAGAGTGCAAATTTTTTCACAGCCCTGAGCAATGTAGCTAGGTTGATCTAATTTCTAGGTGTACAAGACCAGGTGTCAGTGATGATGGCTTGATGCAGCACTGTACTTAATTCCTGTGGTCATCTTCCTGTGATAACCCTCTGGACTTGGAAGCAAGTAGTCACTGTATTCCTTTGTCTGGGAAAGCTCAGTAAATCTCAGGTCGATTCAGATGAAGTGGCATGTAGCAGATACACATTATATGCCAGCAGATATGTATTGTGGAGGCTCTATAACAGCACTGTGATATTTCTGGTACTAATGAAATTGGTTTTTATTTTTACCCTTTTCTAACAGAGCACATGTGAAAACCTCTAGTTTTTGTTCCTATAGTTCAGGAATGAACAGTTGCCAAAAAGTGATGTATTGTTCTTCCTCTTTGTTCCTGCTGTTTGGAAGACATAAGAATTGTCTGAAACTCTTTAGTGTCTTTATTTCAAGAGTCCTGTATTTTTGTCCTTTGCTCTTGGTCCAGTTTTTAGAACTCTAGCCTGGAACTTGGTATACTTGGGTTCTGTTTCCTGCTCTGTCACAGACTATGGCTAGGTCTACACTAAAAACTTACATCACTCAGGGTGTGAAAAAACAGAGCGATGTAGTTATATTGACTGAACTCCCAGAGCAGACAATGCTATGTCGATGGGAAAGCTTCTCCCACCGGCATAACTACGGCCTCTTGTGGAGATGGATTAGCTATGCCAATGGGTGAAGTTCTCCCATTGATGTAGTAGCATCTTCCCTAAAGTGTGACAGTGGTGCAGCTGCAGTGCTGTCTGTGTAGACAAGCTCTGCATCTGTGACTTTGGGCAGATCACTTAATGTCAGACTTCCTCCGTTCTCCATCTGTAAACGGCGATACAATTTTAGTACTTCCCTACCTCACAGGGGTGTCGTGAGGCTAAATATGGTGAAGATTGTGAGGCACTCAGATACTATATTAATAGGTACCATATAATTACCTAAGAGAGGTCCCCAGTTGGTCTGATATTTTGTGCATTGGTGATAATTAGGTTTTCCTAATTCAGTGCTGCCCTCTACATGCAGCAATGTTTTAACTAGATGGATCACAAACTGATCTTCAGACCACCAGTGGCTTGGTCAATGCTGGTGGTCTAAGGTGACCAGACGTCCCGATTTTAACCCATTTGTCCCGTGTCCCGACCGCACGTCGGTCAGGACTCCCTTTGTCTCGATATCGAGGATGGACCACTCACCATCACAGCCAAAGTCCCGGGGCTGGTGTGGTGGTGCTTCCTGGGGCAGCTCCTGGTGCCCGCCTGCCGGCAGGAGCCTACAGTGCAGGCAGCCCCTGGGCACAGAGGCGGAGGGGGTCTCCGTCTGCTGCACAGGCTCCTTCCTGCCCAATCAGAGCTGTGGGGGTGCAGCTTGCAGGCGCTGGCAGCGGGCAGAGAGCCCTCCAGCACCCCCCCCCCCCCGACCCGACCCAACCCTAGGAGCCAGAGGGACCTGCCAGATGATTCCTGGGAGCCGCCCCAGGTAAGCACCGCTGGGACTCCCTGCCTCGCCCCCCGGCAGGTCCCTCTGGCTCTTAGGGTCGTGGCGGGAGGGACAGGAGGCTCTCTGCATGCTGCCAGCACCTGCAAGCCCCGCTCTGCGGGTCCGGCAGCTGCCATTGGCGCTTTGTCCAGCCAATGGGAGCCACGGAGCTCGCGCTTGTGGCGGGTGCAGCACGTGGACAGTCTGGAGACCCCCTCGCCTTTCTGACCCTAGGAGCCAGAGACCTCCCAGCAGGGCTGGTGAGTGGCCAGGGAAGGGGGCAGGGTGTGATGGAGTGAGTGTCTGGGAGGTGTATGTGCGGTGCTGGGCAGTGAGGGTGTGGAGGGTGCTGGGCAGTGGGAGAGGTTTGTGTGTTTTGGGGTGGTAGGCAGTGGGATCCTGTTGGGGGGTGCTGAGCAATGCGGGAGATCTTTGTGTGTCAGGGCAGTGGGGGTCTGTGTGGGGCATTGTTTAGTTGTGGTGGTGGGGCTGTGGGGAAGGGCCCTGATGGGGCTGTGGGGAGGGAGGGAGGAGAAACCTGTGCCTCTGGCCCCATGGCTTTTGCTGGGGGCTGGAGCTGGGCTCTTGAGTCCTTGCCCCGTGGATTGTGGTGTGGGCTGCAGCAGGGGCCATACACCTCTCTTGCAGCTTCCCAGGGCTGTGTACCCCCCCCCAACCCCCCGCTCGCCCAATGTGTCCTGATATTTCACTCTTGCAATCTGGTCACCCTGTGGTGTTCTTCAGAATGGAATGTTTTGAAATGGGGTGTTTGGAGGGAAGGTGATTCTTCTCTTGCAAAGTGAGCGGCAGAATGAGAGAGAGAGAGAATTCCTGTTCCAGGTATTGCTTACAGAATACCAAAAAGTATCTAGAATGGCAGCACTTAGGAACTGTGTGAGATGAAATGTGGGACATTTTGTCTTTGTAAAACTCCAAAGGAACCCTTTCGGCAGAATGTGATTATCCAATATGGATTTTGGCCTGGACAGCTGGGTTATAACATGCCTCCTGTGCACAATGGTCACTGCCGTGAGATTTTTAACAACAACAAAATGGGTAGGACATCAATTTTACATCTCATCTAAAAATACTATTTCAAGCAACATGGTGCTTCTCAATATCATCTTGAATGTTTGCCACATGCAAGATCTTGTTACCCTTCAGGCTCCACCATTTTTATGTTAATGTCAATTAAACTTTAAAAGCATCTGAGTGTCCTTTCAACTGCACATGTAATGTCTGTGGTGAAAACATGTTTAAAATACAATGGGAAAAATGAGAACCCGAATCATGTTGCTTTAAGCTTAACAACTATATTATTTATTCGTAATTCTTGTGGTAGCACCTTACATGTGCTACATGCTGTACAAATGTACAGGATTACACGGTCCTCACTCCAATTATTTTATAATCTGTAAGGACAAAAAACGGTGGGGAGAAAGATATGCAGAGTTGTCAGGGTGGTGATAGCCAACCATATTGATAGTTCAGGTGTTTGTTTTTTCTTTAAGATAGTCAATTCAATATTTTATTTACATTATAAAAACATAGGCCCAGATTCAATGGCTTCCATGAGCATTAGCACCTAAATACTTTTGAGGATCTGGGCCTTACAGGCTCTTTGGTAAGGGGTTGAAGAGAGGGAGACAAGTAGTAGGAAAGAGAGTGTGTGAGAAAGAGGGGAGAGGGAAGGAGGGACCGTGAAATGAAAAATGTAAAGCCAGGATATTGAGGTTGAGTATCAGAAAGGTCAAAGTGGTAGGAGAGGGGCAAGGGGAAGAAGGACGACAACCAATGCTATGTTGCAGGAGGACAAAAATTAGGGATATCCAGAGTCTAGGTTTCACAGTTGAATGGATGATGATGATGTCAGTGGCTGTGAGGACTCCTCTTGGTTGCTGATGTGTGGCATGGGAGACAGAAAGCTGCTGGGCCTGATGCTCTTGAGTGGGTCCTTCTGGATCTGATGGTGAGGTGGTTTGGGACTGGAAGACCCTGGTTTACCCTCTGCACCCTTAACTGTAGCTGGCATTAGCTGCATTGAGGATCAATCTGTGTCTATAAACATTAACTTTACTTGACATGTAATCTTTCATTTTCTAGTTCAGGCTATTTATTCTGTGAGTATAGTAACAGCTATTAACTTTTCCTAGACTACACCCATTTGGTTAGCTCAAAAATTTGGGCTTTGCTGTTGGTTTACTATAACTTCCTGTTAGTAAACTCTGCCAGAGGTGAAGTTGTAATATGCAAAAACGACATTTTGAGTCAATGTGGATTTCCTATGGTTTATATCACCATAGTGACATTTCTGTGGTTTGGAGAGAAATAACTGTAAAAGTTGCTGTTGCCCTTAAAAAATATAAAATAAATATATATCTGTATCTATAGAACTATTTACTGAGGAAGTGAACAGCTGAATGTCAAGGGTAATTAGATAAATCTGGAAAAAAATGCACCATAAACTAGATTTCAGTTCAGCAAAATCATTTATATCAAGGCAGCTTTTTCTAATGATGGTCTGGGAGGTTGTCACCAGAAAAGAAATGCATTCGTCATTCTTGTGTCTCAGGATTTCATATATTGGTTAAAGCTTATCAGTCTTAGCTGTAAGGCTATTCAGCGGTTAGAGTGGTTTCCCTGAGAAACACTGTTGGTGTGCATGTGTCTCTCTCTGTCACAACAGTTGGATAGTTTTACAAGGGAATAATTATGGACTTGGCTATGTTACTGGGGGGACAGATATTAGCTTGACATGTTGGGTAGAGCGTATGCAGATTTCATAGAGAAAATAATCTGCTAGGGACCATTTGATTTGTAAATTTGAGCCTCGTAATTTTTGTGGGAAAAGTGTCCATGCTCAAATGTGCTGTAACTATTGAAGAAAGCCAATCATGGATTTTAATTGAATGCATCATAACTGGCTGGATAAATACAGGAAGCAAATTAGCACCTGGAGAGTAGAAATGTTCTAATGATCCTGTTTGGGACTTAAAGATGTGTCATCAAGAGGCAAACTCTGATTGCTTTGCTCAGGCTGCATGGTGCCTTACTTTGAGTAGTTCCACTGTCATTAATGTCAATGTAAATATTTGCTGCAGTAGGTTACTGGTAGAGGAAGATACTACTCAACCGGAGCAGGGATATTTGAATCTGAGCCTTAAATATTACATTTTTAGTTATTATTCTTATAATCCGTTATTGACTCAACAGAATACATTGTGTAATGCCTGTGTAACTGTTGCTACAGCACAGGAGGTAACAGAGACCATGTATTGGTGAGTGGTCAAGGTTTGATCACAAGCCCAGAATCCTTGTAATGGGAACAAATGCATAAGCTTAGTTGGTGCTAAGTATTTTCTTGTTTTCTCTTTGAAACGTCTCTGGATAGTCCAGCCTCCAAGATCCAGAAGAGTTTGCCCTAATGAATGGTGGAGAATCTTATCTATAGCATCAAAATAAATTTAAATCCTACCCTGTTTTGTCCCTCCAGGTTGGTTCAAATGGCATAATTATGACTGGCCTGTTAACTTCACTAGCAGTACAATCTGCTCTGGGACCTGGTTTGCGACTGACCTTTTAACATGGGAGCTGCTTGGATCTGGGGATCGGGGAGCTGGGTGGTTTATTGAATGATTTTTTTCAGAAGTCCTCTTGGGTGCATCATGCCCAAGTGTCTTCAGGGAAGCAAGAGTAGAGAGAGGGAATAGGATCATGTTCCCATTGAGGAAAGTGTCAAGGAACTATAGAGAAGTGAGTGAAAACCACAGGATGGAACTTGGTTGATCATTCCCTGAGGTGTACTATGTGTCATGGTTCAGTGAGAGAGAAAGAAACTAGTGTTTAGTTTCCTAGCCCATAAAGAGAGAATAAAATACACTGCCATAATAATATGTATAATAGAAATGAAATCACTGGTCTCTGGAGGAGAGAGCGAGATTACAGCGCATGGATGTCACATCACATTGATGGCTTTTCTAGCCTCCATATTTGTAACAAAGCTGATTGCAGTGTGTTTAGTGGTGGGAACTATGTGAGTCTTCCAAAGCCATTAGATACACTTGTACACATCAGTATGTATTGGACCGCTGCAGAAGATTGTTGCAAGAGTAGAAGGTTATAAAAAAGTGGCAAAGTGATCCATAATTTCTCTTTTGTTATCACATGGTCTTAGTGGAAACCTCTAAAAACACCAGAACATGACCATTAGGTGTTACAAAGCTCCTTGTTAGTGCGTACTACTCATATGTACAGAACCATGATTAATATGGGTTCTGGAGCTCGTGAGGCCCACACATGACCCCCTTCCCCACTTTATAACCCCTTTCAGTTTTCTAGGATAATATATTATAATATTTGTTTTTATTTTACAAATAACAGGTCAGATCTTCCGATGATGTAAATTGGTGCATAGGAGGTACACTGTTTTACATCAGATGAGGATCTCATGCGTGTTACAATGTGGTTTAAAAATAAAAAAAATGACAGTGGCAGAGCACTTGTGTGCAACTTTACAAAAACCAAACTTGTGTGCCGAGGAAGAAAATCTTTTAGGGAAGGAAACAAATGTGTGTCTGTATGTAGGAGTTTGTTTATCCACTAAGGAGTGAAAAGTCTCTTTAAAATTATGAAGTGACAATGTCCTTTCTAAACTCATGAATTTGATCAAAGTTAATACAACTAGTCCTTCAAAAGCTATGATTGTGCAGGTAGAATTTTGCTTGCTTTCCATAGTCCTTTGTTATGAGTTGGTCTTGCAAAGTGGTTGGTTTGTTTTCAGAAGTACTCAAAAAAAGGGATATGTGATATGCCAGTAACCTGCATTCCTGTTGCCTTCTGAGACTAGATGGAGTGCAGAACAGAGAACTCTCCAGGCTGCTGAGAAACTGAACTGCAGAAAGGTAATTTGGTAAAGTTCAAAGACAAAGTTTCTATTGTTTTTCATTAGATTCTGTTGGCATATTAAATCTGGAAATTATGAATATTGAGTAATGTAACTAGTGAGGCTGACAGAACAATTTAAAATGCCCAATGAAGGAACTCTACAGTCCTGACTGTTGGTAAAATTGCTGGGTTTACTACCCAAAAATTGTCTTGTATTATCTGCAAATGTCAATAAAATGTAGTTCGTTTAGACCTGAGAAATACAGTAGCATGCAGTCTGTGATCGTATTTGTATTAGGTGACTCATTCAGTGGGTCCATTAAAATATAAAATTTATAACCTGCAATAGTTGGGTTTTTTGCCATTTTTTTTTCTTTTTCTAAGTATCAAATATTTAGTAGATACCATTGGGTAGTAAACATTCATTTGGTTGAAAAGATGCCAACTGTAAATTGTTTGTTTGTTTAAAGGACACCCCCCGCAAATGGCATATGAATAAAGGGTTCCACTTCTGGAGCCCTTACTCAAAAAAACCTCCTGCTCATTTTGAATAAAAGCTTCAGGAGGGAGCCCACCTTGAATATTCACCATCTAATAATCCCAGTCTTGCCAGTTCCAAATGGTCATGAATCAGGCCCCCAAAATCATGAGACTGTAAAACAGTAATAAATTTTGGGTTCTTCTCATTCACCTTCTGGGTCTTGATCCTTCATGGCAGTGGTCACATTTTCAAGCTTTTATCTGGAACCATGAGTGCTAGAAACTTAATGAAAAGCAAGATCCTCATGTAATCACAGGGCTCCAGGAGCTGGTACTTTAAGAAAAACAGCAAATATCACAAGACTCATGATAAAATAATGAAAGTTGGTAACACTGTGGTAGCGGTAAGCTTTTTTATAGTTATTTGGCTATACCTGAAAAAAATGGTGTAGATGTTGAAATGAATTTATGGTTCCAATGCATCTTAAACTCCATGTGACTTTATTCTAGCATAACCTGTTGGTTGATGAGTCCGGGCAAAATTTATATGCCTTTTCTGTTCATTCTGGGGAAGACCCTCTTGAGACTTGCCAACACAAGGGTTAATACCATAAGTGTTACATTAGGAGCTGTGGGCCCCTTAAAACCAGACGGGGAGGAAAGAGAAGCTGTTTCTTATAGGGGAAATGGAATGTGCAAGAAGAGGTGACTTATGGTCCATTAGGTTGGATGCCTGGTAAAAGAAGGCCCCACACAACTAGTCTGAGAAGGTCTTGTAATGGGTTCCTGAACTGCTGATGTGGATACAACAGTTGGGTCTGTTAGGGAAACAAAGGCATCTGTTTTCCTGTAAAGCAGGAACCTTTCCGGAATCTATGCTAGAGCGACTCATGTGATATTATAGCTAACAAATTTGGCTAAGGAGAGCCAGAGAGACTGAATGGAGAGAGAAGAGATTTTTCTGCCATTCTATATAGCAAATGTTTCTGTTCTAGGTAACTTAAGTTTATTGCTAGTATAATGATATTTCAGCAATATTAGCCAAATGAGTGTTTATACTCTGAACTTCTGATTATTTTACAGATCTTGAGCTCTTCTCTCTTCTCCTCACCCTGGTGAGTTTTGGGTTTCAGAAAGTAGGTTTTGCGCAACTTCAGTTGCTAATACACGTCCATTTGATTTGTAGTTAAAATGAGTGCTATTTGTTAACATATTACTGCTTCTTGAATTACATGATTTAACCGTCTCGCAATATGTCCTAAGTGGAGGAACTTGCAAGTCATGTATCTAACAACTTCCTGGTGTGTTCTTTGAGTAGGGAGGTAAAAAAAAACATTTGCCAAAGAGTTTGCCTGTCAGACCTGTAGCATTTTGGATCTGTAAAAAACAATTCAGTATTTTTCACCTAGCATATTCTCTCTTGTGAGAAAGTGGCTAGTGGTACAACCCCCAGGAAGGTGGGATGAACAGTTCTATTTAAATGGTGATTGTAAAACTGCCCTGCCAAACCAAGCATCTGATCTGGAAGCAAAGGCATGAGAGCAGTGCTGTATAAAAGTGTGCACTGAAATCCCAAGTGGCAAGTCCATTTACTTCCAAAAGTGTTACGTTACAGAGACAGGCCATAGATACTGCCTTATTTCAGCTCAGTGAGTCTTCTGTCCTCTGGGGAATTAAACCTTCCCTAGAGTGAAAGAGGCCTACAGGACTCTGGGATTCATCCCAAAAGTGGAAATATACTAAGGCAATACTTTCCTTAACTTCCTTAAATTTTCCCTACTTCATTTTAAACCCAGCACTACTTATTATATTTTCATTGACTAATGAGAACAATTAATGCCTGTACTCTTTTTATATTGCCATGTCTCCCCTTAGACTTCTTTTCTGAGACTGAACAACTCTATAGGAACATTTAAATATTAGTTTCACAAGCTGTGCTTCAGATACTGTTGGTTTTTTTTCTCTACTCCCCCTTTTCTCAGTAGCAAGTCAGCATTTCACTCATTTTTAAGTGGAATTACACAGAAATAAAAATCCTTCAGGAAACTCGGTTTTCAATTTGGAATTAAGAGAATATAGTAATTTGGTCTGTCATGTTGTCTTCCTGATTTTTAATCCTGGACAACGTTTGGATCTATAAATATAAGATTACTTTTTAGAAATTTCAAGTGAACCAACGGCTGCTCCTGAGGAGTGGAAGCGAGTTTTAATAGAGTGCCACTGCCGAATAAATAATTCACTGTTATTCAGAAATGGGACCATCCAGATCTAGGCCTTTGAAAATGTTCTGACGTTTGGCCAGGTGGTTTCATCCTGTGTCTCATGGCACATACTGGGATTACAGTATTAATGCGATTTCATCTCTGTGCCCCTCTGCTAGCCTTTTGGAGGGGCTAAGTTACCAAAAACTCCTGGGGAGCCTTAGGTGTGTGCTAGAAATGTGCAATGGTATTAAGGTGTGTAGTTCTCCATTGCTTTGTCTGGTGGCTAGGAATGGACACCCTCCCATGACAGAAGGAGTAATTGTTACAGGAGGCATGGTAGCAGTGCAAATGGGTGGTGGGACCTGTGTAAACCCCTGATGAGCATAAAGTACAGGCCCTCCTCTGTGCCCAATCCACAAAACCTGTTACAACCCTAGCCAGAGATGTAGCAGCTCATGATTTTAGCTCTGGAGATCCCTGCTTTAATTTCTGGTATGTGAGTCAAGATGGCGGCTGTCACAATTGCTCATCTTTTGAGCTGTGGTAGCTGTGGGGAGCCCAGGAGAAATGTTCTATATACCACGGCTACTTTAGTGTGATAAATAGAATCAGGGTGATAGTGCAAAAATAAACTCAGGCTTATTTACTTCCTGTAGTACTTGCTACAGGTTGTAAATAAGTCACCAACTCTTTTGTTTGTGTAGTTGTTGGCTTTTAGTCCCAGTAAAACTTTAATTGCTCATCCCCTGCCTGCTCTTTGCCATCTCCGTCTCTCTGCTTCTCCATCTCTGCAATCAGGTATTTGACGTTAAAGTCAAAAAGCTGAATAGACTAGCAGTGGTCTTTGCAGGGTGAAGTATTTGCATTTGGGCTTCAGTTATATTTGTATTTGTGTTTGTATTTCCTGAGCTGTTCTGATAGGGTGTTTTTAATTGGTTTGGTAAAACTTGTGATATGGTCTGAGAGCTTCCACCTTTCCTTCCCATTGTATTTATGGCAGTTTTGCTGAGTAAGGACTTCAGATTTGGGCTGTAGATAATTAGTGTATTGATAAAACTCAGGTGAGGAGATAAAAGAAATATTATCTTAAGTACCATTCATTAACTGTAATAACTTTCATCCCAAAGCATTTTATACATCAGGAATTGCTTCATGTACTGCCAAATACAGTCACTTCTGGGGTAAAAAGGCAGCAGCTGTTGAACTATGCACAATGTTACTATAGGACTGGTTCAACAGGAAACACGCGGTCCAGTTGGATCTACAAGGGAACTTCATCTTGCGATTCTGAGGCAATCACATCTCAAGGTTGTGTGGCTTCAGGCCCTCACTGGTGGGAAAGATAAATGTGTTTTATATTTGTATGTTAGCATTTTTTAATTTTAATTTGGATTCTGTTTTGTTGTTTGTATTGTCTTTTTTCCAAAGCAAGCACACACACCAAAACTGGTAGCTCAGTAAAATAATGTCATTCATTATTAACCTATCCAGGCATGGAACTCCATGTGGGTGAAGTTAAGACTAAAATACCTAACGGAAACATAAGCAGAAAAATCTGTATGAGAATACTGTAGTAAACAATAGACAGACAAATCAGTCAGGAAATTTGAAGGAAATTTTACCTCCAAACATCTGAAATAATGGGAAGACACAGTTAAGACACTTTTTTTTTTTAAAGTGTATCTTAATTTATATATCCAAATGCTATTGTCACTTGTAGTTTATTATTATATTACCTTAAAAAATCCTGTGTTTAAAAGAATGTTGAGGTTACAAAGTCAAGCTCTCAGGAGTTTCAAATGCCAGCAATAAGGTTCCCCATGAAATTTATCTCCCCTCCCTTTAGAATTTTACTTAAGGATTTTACATTTTAATTGTCTGCTCTTTCTGTTAGCTGCATCTTGAGAACAAATCCTGTGTAATCTAATCCTGGAAGGAAGAACATTGCACTAGATGCACAATAAAGTTCCCTCTCCACTGGGAGAATGAAACATTCCAAGAATTTCCCCATGGGAGCAGGGGATTGCTCTCCACTTTTTCATTTTTTATGGTTACTTATAATTATATTGTGGTAGCAACAGGCCTCAGCTTTGTTGGAGCTCCATTGTGCTAAGCACCATTACACTTCATAAATAATAGTCCCTGCTCCAAGTACTTAGAATCTGTCCCCCTCTCTGCTGAGGGGAAAAAAAAAAAAAAACCAGAAAGGTGTTGATTGTAAGTACTAAATCAATTTGAGTGCCAATTCAGCGCTGTCCAGCAGTGCTGTGGAGGAATGGAAAAAAAACCTGATTAAAAACTGATGATTCTTATGACCTGTTTGAATAATTGTAGAAAAAAATGTATGATGTCATATTATGTGATAAAATAGGAAGCAAAGGGATTGAGTTAACGCTGCATGTCCCGTTTTATCTTCTTCCTGGCTTGACTCTTGTGTGATTAAACTGTGCGGCCTCTCGTTACATAGCTTTATTTGAAGGACTTATAACCAGAGTACACTGTGATGCTTGTTGCTTATATTTAGGGCTCTACCAAATTCACAGTCCATTTTGGTCAATTTCACAGTCATAGGATTTAAAAAATCATAAATTTTCATGATTTCAGCCACTTAAACCTAAAATTTCATGGTGTTATAATTGTAGGGCTCTGACCCCAAAAGGAGTTGCGGATGCGGGAGCCGCAAGATTACTGTAGGGGGTGTTGCGGTCTCACTACCTTTACTTCTGCGCTGCTGCTGGAGGTGGCGCTACCTTAGAGCTGGGCAGCAGGAGAGCGGTGGCTGCTGACCAGGATCCCAGCTCTGAAGGCAGAACCGCTGCCAGCAGCAGCACAGAAATAAGGATGACATGCTCTGGTATTGCCACCCTTACTTGTGCACTGCTGATGGCGGGGCACTGCCTTCAGAGCTGGGCACCCAGCCAACAGCTGCCGCTCTGTGGCCGCCCAGCTCTGAAGGCAGCAGCACAGAAGTAAGAGTGGTAATACTGGGGCCCCCCATAAAATAACCTTCCAACCCTCTTGCAACTGCCTTTTGGATCAGGACCCGCAATTTGAGAAACGCTGGTCTCCCCTCTGAAATCTGTTTAGTATAGGGTAAAAGTGCCCACAAGACCAGATGTCATGGTCTGTGGTGTGGTTTTCCTGGCCGTGAATTTGGTAGGGCCCTACTTATATTGTACAAGCATTTTTTATTCAAAAGGCTCATTTTCAGATCTTTACAACTTTGTCAAGCTTTCCCCCTTCAGATTGAAATTTGGCATGTGTGTTCCAAGCCCAGGAAGGGCTCTGATTTGGAAAGAGTGCAGACTTGAATGTGAATGAGGCAGGATTATGTAATGAATAAAACTGGGGTACAGATGATCAAACCTTCATTCTTTCCTAAACTTGGTCATTTGGATGGAGTGCATTATATGAAGCATGGAGCACCTACATGATGACACTAAGAGAAATATTGAATAGCTGTTTCAATCTCTGAACATCATCCATCGTGTGTACTGGGCATCCAGATTTGACATCCTTATTGACATTTAGTAGTACGTTGCTTTGTGAGTTGTTTCATTGACTTCATTGAGTACAACGTGAGCCAGGGTGACAGAATTGGGACAGGGGGTCTTATGGAAAAATAGTAAGCAAAGGTATGTTGTTTGTACGGTGCCTTTCACCACAGGGCCTGCTTCCTGACTAGGGTCTCTCAGTGCTACTGGACTATGAATTAACAATGATTGTATAATTAAAGACTGTGTTGTAATGCAAACCTGCAATGACTTTGGTTGCAAAGTGTAGCACTCAAATGTTCTTGCCATGTAGATTGCAGAACAAAATCTAGTGCAGGGACGGCAACCTTTGGCATGCGGCCCGAGGGTTGTTGGCCACCGCTTCCCGCAGCCCCCATTAGCCTGGAGCGATGAACTGTGGCCAGTGGGAGCTGCAATTGGACGAACCTGCAGACGTGGCAGGTAAACAAACTGGCCCGGCCTGCCAGGGGGCTTACCCTGTCAGGCCACGTGCCAAAGGTTGCCAATCCCCGATCTAGTGTGTGCTTGCAGGTACATGGAATTCTGTTATAATCGTCCTTCAATTATCTTGATTTAAATATAGGTATTTACATCACCCCCTTAAAGCACTAGGTCGAGATTGTGCCTTTAGGGTGAGGAGTAACATGCACCACCCCAAAAACCCCAGGTGGCAGTGTGCTTCAGAAACACCTCTCCTAGGCCCAAATCCCTCCCTGTCTTCCCTTCCTTTGGGAGGATCTATACCAGCAGCAAATTATAGAACCCTCCTGTGACCGCACAGTTATGCTGGCTGGTGTGTGTTAGGAGGTGGATCCAAGATTCCATCCATTATCCATAATTCACCACCCATTTGTTCTGGATAGCCGACACAGGGATATAGTAGATCCTTATTCCCTTGCACGGGTATACATCCTGAATTACAGTCTAACCTTTCATAAGGGCACGCTATATAACTACAAAGTAGTAGGAAGGTAGACAAATTGACCCAGGATATAATCCTGCCCTCCCTGGTGTCAGTGGCAAAACTCCAATTGATTGCATTAGGGCCAAGATTTTACCTCCAGTGTTACCACAAACCAGAAGAAAATTTAAGCAATGAGTCGGTCAGTAACTATTGCCTAGTACTGAAGTAGTCAAAACACCTTGAAAGTAAAATCCCAGATTTTTCAGAATATGTTCAGTTTCTGTCCACCTTAGTAAGACAGGAAAAACCATAATCTGCATTGTTCTTTTTATATAACTTTGTTCGTGTGCTACCTTTTACATTCAGTGTGACAAGCACATTAGCAGGGTGCATCACTTCCTGTTTTTTCAAGCCGGTGGGTAAAATGCTTCCAGATTGACTTTATTAACTATTAACAGACTTTTCCAGCTGGTCATCCCCTCTGAGAGGCAATCAGAGACAGGTACTGCTGGGGACAAAGAGTGACAATATGAAAAAGCAGGGCTTGTAAATAAAGTGAGAAAAGAACTGCCAGACAGACACTTATAGTGTAATGCTAATAAGTTCAAGAGCCTAGGGTGTATTTTTTTGAGAGAGAAAAAGGAAGGAGAGGGATTTTTTTTTAATCAGTTAGTATCTGATCACCCAAATGCCGCCTGAATAATTCAACTGTATCCATTTGTTAATTCTGCCACAATGCAAAGGTTTGTAAGGACTCTTTACTGGCAGAAGCAGGAGCTTTAAAAATAATAATAATACCAATCTCTTTATAGAGCACTTTTTATCAGTAGATCTCAAAGGACTTTACAAAGAGAGATAAGCATGATCTCCTTTTTACAGATGGAGAAACTGAGGCACAGAGAGGGGCAATGACTTGCCCAAGATCACCCAGCAGACCAGTGATAGGGCTAAGAATAGAGCCCAGGTCTCCTGAGTCTCAGTCCAGTGCTATCCACTGCCACTCTGCCTCTGTCATGAAGAGTAAACTGAAAGAAGCACCTTTTCAGAGATTTGAAGGAGAGGGAGGCCACTGGGTGCATAGGAAGAGTCAGGCTGTTGCAGGCGTGTGAGGGTGGAGGGTGACTTAAAGGCACAAAGCTTAAACATTAGAGTCAAAATATAATGGGCTCCGTTCTCTACTGTGCACAAGCAGTGTTCGGGGTATGTAGGAGCCGGGGTGTTCTCAAGGAGTCGGTCACAGCCGTCTGATTCACAGCCATCCAGCCTTAGTGTAAATAAAAATTGCAAGGGCGCAGCTTACACAGTGTCATGTGAACTAAGCAAACCAGAGAATCTGGTCTAATATTCCTTTGCCCATGTTTAGTGGTAGAGAGAGAAGTTGGTGCCTGCTCTGGTCCTCAGTGGGTGAGATGAGTATAAGAATATATTGAACAAAAGCTTCAAGATGAAATATTCCTCCTTACCATACAGTTGTTGTTAATATTCAAATATTTCCTGGGAAGCTTTTCCAAATGAACACAGAGCTTGAGAGATTGCATTTCTTGTATTGGCTTTCTGGTCAATTTTCGGCTATTTTTATATGACTAACACCCTCTGTGTCTCAAAACTGATGCAGCTTCAAGTTGTTAACAGAGACCTCCTGTCTTCCCAGACCAAGATGACATTCATGGAAATAGCCGTCATTGCCAGCTCACATGATTTTATCACAAGAGTTGCAATATTGTTTTTTTTCTTAAAGCCCCTGCTCCTAGATTCCTGTGATAATATGAGAATCTCAGCTTTTTGGGGGGAGGGATAGCTCAGTGGTTTGAGCATTGGCCTGCTAAACCCAGGGTTGTGAGTTCAATCCTTGAGGGGGCCATTTAGGGATCTGGGGCAAAAATTGGGGATTGGTCCTGCTTTGAGCAGAGGGTTGGACTAGATGACCTCCTTAGGTCCCTTCCAACCCTGATATTCTATGATTTTGTTAAAAATAAAAAAAAAAAAGTTCCTAACCCTCATAGTTGCAGAGAAAAGCTGGAAGTTATGACCTGAGTGCCCCATAAAGGCTCAAACCCTACAAGACTCAAAAAGAAAGAACCCACATTTATGATGGTTTTTAAAATCTCATGGTTTTTAAGACAATCTCACAATTTTGGGGGGCCTGACTCATGAGGTTGGCGCAAACATTTGGGGTTTGTCAATACTGAATAACTTTGAATAGAACTGAGGAGGACTAGAGTATTGGGCGCCGTTCAGGTAGGCTGCAAAAAAGCTATCCTCAATTATTGTACTCCACTGTCGTTGGAGGGGCTGTATTATTTTACTGATTAAAAAATACAGTTATTTTTTTCACAAATGGCAGAGAAATCAGGAAGTCATTAGCTGGAAGAAAACGTTTGGCTTTTGTAGTTTCCACATTGCAAGCAGCTATGGGGTCACCTTACCCTGTCCTTTCTCCATACCTCCTTTCTTCAGTTTCTCACTATGTGGGGGAAGGTTTGCACTCCAGTTTGTGATTAGGAACAGTGGAGCTGTGAGTAAAACTACTGGTAGCAGTGATTGCTTCATGCATTTTCCCTCCAAGTTCCTCATTCTGTCATTTTGCTGTTCTAGTGGAGATACTGCTTGGAGCAGATTAGCCCTCCCTGAGGGGGGAAAAGGAGTCAGCTGTTGCATGGAAGTAAGATGAGCGCAGTCTTCTTCAACTACAATATCAAACCTAGGTTCAAAGGAACACCAGGCACCTAGGCAACTATTGGGTCTAACCGACTGAGCTCACTGGTCTACCTTTCTAGAAACTTTAGGCAAGTGGGGCAAACTGAGCTGGCTTGGGCCTACCTCTTCTTAGGAAGACAGCAGAAGTGGGGTAGTATGGATAGCCTCTCATCCATGCTTATTCAAGTCTTCATATTGATTCCAGATAGTGTTACTCAAACGATTTCCCATTTGGGCAATTAACATGGTACTGAGATTGGCTGTTCAGGAAAGGGACAGATGGGTAAATGAAATGGTTTTTCTAATCGAAAACATTGCTCAGGTCAAGTGTTTTTTCCTGTTTGCTAAATAAATGGTGTCAGCTTGCAGAAAATTTGTGGTGAGACATGCAAAGAGTGACTTCCATCAGTGATAAGCTAAGGGCATGTCTTCACTAGCAATGTTAAAGCGCAGCCACAGCAGCGCTTTAACATGGCTGTGTATTTCGCAGCACCAGAGCTGGGAAAGAGCTCTCCCGGCGCTATAAAAAAACCCACCCCTGAGCGAGAAAGTTGCAGCACTGTAAAGCGCCAGTGTAGACAAGCCCTAAGATTCTAGTGGGTCCTCCAACATTCCCTTCCTGCCTCACCTGTCAGAGCTGCTGTTTACAGCTCAAAGGGGCCTAGCGTGAGGTTTGGCAGCATTAGTGCGCAGAAGGCTTGCATATCAAATTCAGCCACTAGAGAGAGAAGGCCACTAATTGGTTCAGACTTCTGTAGTGTCTGCCCACCAACAGGGAAGGTTGACTTTTTTCTTAAAAACCAAAGGCTGGTTCCTTATGTAGATTGTAAGCTGTTTAGGGCAGGGACCATCTTTTTGGTCTGTTTATGTACAACACAATGGGGTCTTGTTCCATGACTGGGGCTCCTAGGTGTTAGTGCAATACAAATAATACATTTAAATATATTTTGGCTGAAAAGATTGAAAAATTGTCTGCACAAAGCAGACACTTTTTGGTAAAAAGTCATTGAAAACCCAATTTTCTGTCAAATTGCTTCAATGGGCATTGTTTCTGCCAGGCCTAATGTGAGGAGATTTTCTAGAAAGTGGAGATTTTTTAAATGAATTTTCAGTCGGGCTTAGGCCCTTTTTGCAGGCATAATTTGCAACTGCTACAGATGTGCCCACAAACCAATTGTAGGCATAAGTCTTAGCTTCATGTCTAGTTATCTGATTTATACTTGCAACCAAGTAGTTAGATGTGTAACTTCTAAGATTTCTGCCCAGTTAAAAACAAGTTAAACCACTGAAAATTTGGCAATTTGTGTCCCGGAAAAGTCATTAGTGCCCAAACTGAAGTTTTAAGCTTTATGCAATCAAAAAAAGGTTCCTTTTCAAGGATTTTCATACTGGGGAAAAACTTCATATATACTTTACTTAAATTATACATCCTTTCATCTGTAATACCTTTTTCCCTTGTTTTACTTATTCCCTTTTTGTTTGTTTGTTTTGGTTTAATCATCAGAGACTTTGGCAACACTGGCCAGCCCTGGTACAGGACTGGGGGTCCTAAGTTCTATGATAATACAATTAACTAATAATAAGCTATATAAGAACTTTGTCTTTTAGCTGCTTCCTCCCTTCTCAAACTAGCAGTCAAGTCATAATTAGGAATATGGTAGGCAAACTGATGTGGAATAAATAAAAATCTCCTATTAGATGTCTGCAATACAGTCCTCCTCTTTCTCATCCTTATGGGCAATGATTTGGGGCAAAGGTGAGACAACAATTAAAACTAACTGAAACCCCACTCCCGAGAGCCTACACCCTATCATATGTGTCATTAAAAAGAAAAGGAGGACTTGTGGCACCTTAGAGACTAACAAATTTATTTGAGCATAAGCTTTCATGAGCTACAGCTCACTTCATCGGATGCATTCAGTGGCTGTAACCGATGAAGTGAGCTGTAGCTCACAAAAGCTTATGCTCAAATAAATTTGTTAGTCTCTAAGGTGCCACAAGTCCTCCTTTTCTTTTTGCGGATACAGACTAACACAGCTGCTACTCTGAAACCTGTCATGTGTCATTGTTTCTCTATCGTGTTTAGGCTTGCTACTTAAAAATTCCTTATGAGCCATTACCATCACTCCCATTATCCTCTAGCTCACCGCAAGTGCCTTTTTTAATGTGTCTCCTACAGCTCTTTGCAGCACATGATATTAAAACACTGTGATTTAATTATAAACCAATCAGGATGCTTTTTACTATGTTGTTAACCAAATGCAGGTGATAAAATAAAAATACTTGGCCAGTCATTTTGCTGTGAGAATAATATTTATATAAAAACTAAATATTTCCCCTGTCATACTGAATTCACACTACTGTGGCTGTTTTGGGTACTGTTGATCGCAATTTGTCTCCTGAACCACTGAGGTCTGAGTACCACTGCTCTAAACATTCATGTACAGCCCACCAATAGCATATCTCGTCTATTTACATCTGACAAGTTTGTCACACTGGACATTACATGCTGGGGTCCTTTCAATAAATGGGCATGAGACAGGCATGCCACAGTAGACAGACTTACTAGTGTGCAGATACTAGCTATGCCTTGAGGCCCCAGCCTTGCTAGTTGCAGATATCTAATGCTTGTAACACAGACAATAATCTTCTTACCTGTTGAAATAGCTTGTTATACCATCAGCCACACTCTGAGAAGTGAGCGGAGATAGTGATTCAAATTTGAAACAATTAGACATAATTGCTCATTGTAATACCCATGCCATCAACATGTCGTTGATATAAACAGTGCCATGTAATAAAGATAATCATGAGTCCAAAACACTCATCTCCATGGTTGATTCAAACAAAAATATCTCCCATGTCTATCAACATTGTGTGGGTTAAATAACATCCATCCCATGATAAGGTGATACGAGTTGCATCACCCGGGACAATTGGGAAACATCATGGGATGCAACAAATGACAAGACATGTGCATTTTGTAGCCACACAAACAGTTCTTCCAGTGAATATCTCCCACCATCTGGCCCCCACATACAAAAAGCAGATATTCACCCAGGAGCCATCAACACCTTTCTGGCTGCTGACTGTTTAATGCATGAGACACTGAAAATGAGGGTAAGTAATGCACACTCAATGTGGTGTTATGGCATTCTGTCTCCTTCTAGTAGTGGCTAGGCCACAAAAGTTTACAAGCATGTTACAGCCTTGGCTAAAAGATCTTTTAGGGTCTTTTAGGTCAAGCAGAAAAGGCTCATGCATTAAGATCCAGAGATCTCAAGTTTGATACCTGCTCCTAGCGACCCACCCAGGGCATCCATGTTACATGAGTATCTTGTGTAAAGCCAGGGCATTTGGCAAAGACATGGATGGTAATGTGCCAGCCATTACATAACATGTAAATCTTGAGAATGTGGACCTCTTTGCTGTGACAGCACTTCCTTCCAATCCAGCTGGTTGTACAGGCATGTGAGTCCAGTCAATGACATATGACTAGGAAAACCTAACTGATCAGCCTTAACACAACTAGTGAGGGTTTGAACCGCATGTGTATAAAATGATGTATGAACCATATATCAAGTAAGATCAAGTAGCACTGGTAGCAATGGTGATTTGTGTTTAGAAGAAACTATACCCCAGTCCCTATTGTATCACAGAGTATCAGACTATTTAAAGTGACACTATAATTACACACATGATTTGTGTATATCCTACCAATATATTGGTCTCAATCTATGAATAACTGAGGAAGGTGTGGCAACTTCAACACATTCAAACTCTGTGAGGCCATAGCTGGACAATATGTCTGATACACTTGATTACATGTGAAGCTTTCACACAAATCTCAGGTTGCAAAGATCCCCCAAGTTGAACCGAAGGGCAAAAAAAAGTAAGCAGAATATGAAGCATAGATGCAAATTTACCACCTGTTTCTCCATAGATGAGCAATTACATTACTGAACCAGACCATGAAACAGGTTACCTCCCTAAATGAATCCTACAACTGCCATGTTCTTAGGATGAGATTCTGGATCCAAATGCAGTCATTGTGGCATATCTATGCAAGATCAGCTTAAATAATAGATATATGTGACTTATGGGCATGTTGATTACTGTTAACAAGTTGTATAATGCATGGGAATGAAGATCACAATTGGTTGAATGAATTTGCAGACAAAAATACTAACAAGGGTATTGTTATCTTAAACTAGAGGACCTAAATATTCTCCTGAAGTGTGATTCCCAGCAACTGAATGTCCCACAAACAAATGGGAATATTTGTTACAGTACAGCATGCTGCATATGTGTTATGTATCATCATGTGGATGTCAGGGCTGAGGATTCCTTGGTTTTTGCAGGACCAAATTGATACCTGTAGCCAGCCGTGTAATGAGACATCAGCAGTGTAGGCGTAGCACAAAAGACGTGCTGCTAGCATCCCATTTCCCAAGGCCAATAGGGCCTGTTTTTCAGAGTTGTTGAACTCTTGCAGAATCCATTTGCTTCAGCTGGAGTTCAGCATCTCTGAATATCAGGCCCAGAATATATAAAATAGCAGAAACAACACTGCAATATGGAATGTGTATTTTCTGCACAGAGAGCCTCCCGGACATTTCTTCAGCTGTGGCGATATGGCTGCAGTCAATTTCACCTCTCAGTGCTGTGTGTCAAGCATTACAACTTACAATACAAGACCTGCTAACCATTCTCAGGCTTCTGTTGCCTCCCCACAGAACTGCATAAACTGGCAGATATTAGGGACTTAAAATTAGACAGTTCTTCAGTGTTCCTCTATAGGTGCGAAAAAGGGTGACCTGCAAAAGAAGCAAAATCCCAATAGTTACAATCTTCCAGCTACAGCGTTGTGGATACTTCTTGTAGTTGATGACATCTGGACAATCCTGATGGGTCGGGGAAAACATCTTCCCCAAATAAATCAAAATTATGGAGAAGAGTTTTGAAATTGATACGGTAGGATGTTGTATTTGAGTCAAAGATTCCTTTCCACATGTAATGGTTGACTCAAGCTGATAGTTGTGGTAGAGGTTGGGTATCTTTCCAAAACCTTGTTCTCAGGCCAACTATTCAAATACAGCTAGTGGCTATGTCTAGAGTTGGGTGGAACTTTTTATGGCTGAAAAAATGCAGATTTGGGTTGATTGAAACATTTCACAAATTAGAGTTGGATTTGCCAAAATAATAATAATAATTAATAATAATTCTGAAAATCAACATTTTGTTTTGATACTTTGAAAACTAACCTTTTTTTTTTGTATTCAAAATAACTTTTCATTTTGAATTTTCCTTCAATTTTGTTTTAAAGTTTGAAAAAATCTCTAAATTCTGAAAAATTGAATTTTGGGCTGAACAAAACATGTTGTTTGATCTGAAATTATTTTTTTCAACTTTCGTTTTGCTTAACAATTTGTTTCAGGCTGACCTGTATCATTTCAGTCTCCTCCCTCCCCAATGATTTTTTTTTTGGTTCAGACGCCAAACTGAGTAAGGTGATTTGCACAGCTCCAGTTATGTCCTGTTCTGTGTTTGTGTCCTAGAGTGACAAGGAGTAACTTATGCTACCCCAATGCCTCTTTCTTTTCTTAGAGAAATATCAGGGTAAGATTTTTGTATAGCTCCTGAAAGCATTAGGAAAGAATGGCTTATCTATTGACCTACACATCACTGCTTCTTTGAGGACTAGCTTACAGTTTAGGGAGGTGGATCCAGCTCCCCCAGTTAGCTAAGGGTGTAGTGTATTGTCAGCAGCAGCTGCTAGATAAGGCACACTTGGAATCTGTTGAAAGGAATGGTAAAATATGCTCCTGAGCATGCCTTTTAGGGCCACCCTGAGGTATCGTGCTCTGGCTGGCAGAACTTCTGTAAAAAAGGATGCACAAAGCACAATGTGTTTGTTCCCTTTCTGCTATGTCAGGCAGGGCATGGATTTAGTCCAAAATATATTTAAAGTAAGTAAAGCTGCCTGAGATACCTTTGTCTAACAGAGCACATTGTATAGTCCATGGCACAGCCAATTGTGACCAGAATCTGAACACGTGCTGATCACAGGATGTAAGTCAGATGGTTGTTTATGAGTAGTCTGTAGCAATGTGCACTCTTCTGAATCCACATTATGCTCAGAGGAAACAAAAGCGGGGCTCTCTGTGGTGGTATATACTGCATAAAGTGCAGAAAATATAATTTTTTTTGAACAGTTATGGTTAATTGAACATTGAGGTCCAGCATGAGAGCTAGTTTGTAGCTGCTAATATTGCCACCTCATTTCATATTCATCTGTAATCCACAGTTTACTAGTCCATCCCTGGTACCTTTCAACAGTTGAGGTCTGTGCATTCCCATCCCAGCATATGCTATTGCAGCTGTAGTGCTGGTACATGCCTCAACTGCTCCACTCATGCCCAGGAATCTCATTAGTGGTTCTTTGTGTTTCTCCGATGTGATTTTTGCTATACCCTCTGCCCATTACCAGTCTAACCCCCAGCATATTTCTCCACTGAGGAGACATGCAATCAAATGCCACACTAGAAACTGGGATCCGCTGAGAGTTGAGCCACGACTCTTGGAGTCTGTGAAGAAAAATTAAGATCTTCCAGAGCTGCTTAAATGAACTAATTGCAAGCATTTGAATGGCACTCTGATGTACTTCAAGATAGGAGTGATTACTAGTGAGCTGCACAGAAATTGTGGTGATATGTTACCTCGGTCTAGGTACTTATGGCCCTCATCACTTTGGTAGATTGTGTTCCTGTGTGTGCTACCAAGGTGGCAGATGTCAGTGGAAGTTTTATGCAGTGTTGTTGTAGCCATGTTGGTCCCAGGATATTAGTGAGACAGCGTGGGTGAGGTAATATCTGGTCACCTGAAGAAAAGCTCTGTATAAGCTTGAAAGCTTCTCTCTCTCACCAACAGAAGTTGGTCCAATAAAGAATATTATTACCTCACCTATCTTGTCTCTCTAATTGGAACTTTATGCCATAGGTATGACACAAGGAAATGTGTATTGGATAACATCTTTACTACAGTGAACACAGAGGTGCCCCTGTAGTCATTGTTACATATGCTTTCAGTCAGATAAATGTGGCTGAGTCAGTCTGTGTGGGGAGCTGGGGCATTTGAGGTTGTAACTGAGCATCATGGTTGGTGTGGTGCTGACTCTCTATTAGGATTATATGGGCATCTTCTGGTTCTTACTGTTTATGGTGTCGTGAGCTGGTGGTGACTGTGGTGGGGTCATACATGCGGGAAAGAGGGAAGTTAAGAATTATGATAAAGTTAGATAGGAATGTCTAAAAACACTGGGTGACTGGATAGGATTTGCCAGAGCATGAGACTGTGGGCCTGATTATCAGAGATACCAAGCACCTGCAGCTTCCATTGACTTCAGCTGGAGTTGTGGGTGCTCAGAGCCAGCACCTTTGGAAGCCCTCCCCTGAGGGGCCTAGAGAAGAGACACCTGCAATCAGGCAGTGTGGCCGTAGAATGGTATTTATGTAGTCCTTTATAAATGGACCCATCATGATGGTCATAGGGTTATAACAACAGTCTGTAGCAGAGTGCAGTCTCTGAGCATGTCACACTTGTGACACAGCATTGCTACTGTAGACACTTTGCTTGTTTTCTCTCCTGGGGCTTCAGCAATTCACACAGCTTTCAGCATGTTCAGTTGCTGAGGTGACTTAGCCCTCCAGCAGGGTCACTTGAGTCCACCCTTTTCAGGGCATTAAGATCCAAATAAACCACAAAACCAAAAATAATTTTCTGCTGCCAGTCACAGCGCATTCCCACCCCTCCATCCACCCTCTCTTCAGATACTCTTCCAACCCTCCTGGGTTCTCCTGAGTTTCCCTAACCTAGGGCTTCCGTGGGAGTCCCTCTGTTCCTTGCAAAGCCCCCACCCTCCCTTTTATAGAATGCTGATTCTCTGGGCTGCTCTTCCTGGAGTCCCTCTCTGTTCAGGTAACCCAAGGGCTTCTGCAGGGGCCTCCTTGCAGCTCCCCACTTCAACTTAGCTCTTGCTGGCCTTTTAGTTAGGTACTCTTCACCAGGGAAGAATTTGGTTCAATATATATCTTAAAATAAGTCCACCAGCTATATACCACATTAAATCTTCAATTTCCATTTAGTTGCTTTTTTGAGTTCAGAATAATCAAAGAAACAAAAACAAAAGGATTTCCCCCCTTTACTGTCATGCTACGTATTTGGAGGGACACTGTCCAGGCTGCTGGCTCTAAAATTAGAACTGCCTGCCCTGGTTTGGTTTGTGGACGCATGTTATGACATTTCTGCACTCTGCCTGTCTGTTCTGTTCTTGTGAGCAGGTAGGATATTGAAATAATTGCTTCAGAGAACAAGATGTTTGTGATTTCTCATAAGGAAATATAAAATCGGGACTGTCCCGATATTTAGTTGTTTGTCCCGCATCCTGGCCGATGTACGGTGGGATGCCATTTGTCCCGATATTTTGGCTCGAGGCTAGAGGAGTACACTGGTGAGCAGTCACCTGGGGTCCCAGCGGCGCTTATTTGGGGTAGCTCCCAGGAAATGGGGCAGCAGGACTCTGCAGACCCTAGGCACAGGGGCGGCCAGGGAGGTCTCTGCATACTGCACCTACCACAAGCACTGGCTCCATCGCGGCCAATGGGAGCTGCAGGCGCGTACAGGGCGCAGACCCCCCCAGCTGCCCGTGACCCTGGGGCGCTGCGTGCTACTCACGCCCCCAAGTAAGTCCAATCCCCACAGCTTCCAGCCAATGGCAGCTGGAGCCAGTGCTTGTGGCGGGCGCAGCACATGGAATGGAGACCCCGCTGGCCGCCGCTGACCCTCAGAGCCAGAGGAATCTACCAGGTGCTTCCCAGTGGGTGGGAACTGTCCCCTAGGTAAGTGGTGGGGCTGCGGATGGGGTCCTGCGCTTGCGGCGGGACTGCGGGTGGGAGCTGGGGCTGTGTGCTTGTGGCGGGGGCTGGGGGCTGTGAGCCCCCGACCCGCGGCGGGGCTGCGGCCAAAGCCGGGGGCCGTGAGCCCCCGACCCGCAGCTTCCTCAAGCTGTGTATCCCCATTCCCCCATAGCTCCAGTGGGGTGGGAGTTGTGAGCCTGTGGCTGCCCCCCCACCCCCCATGTGTCCCGATATTTTATTCTTGTCATCTGGTCATCCTAAAAGGAAATGACCTGTTACTGGGCTCAGTTACAATATTTGTGGCTTTCCGGAAGCCACTGGACTTTGCTTTCCTTCTTCCTCCTTGGTGTAGCCACCACTTGCCAAGTGTGTCGTGTCTATATTAATACCACAGGCAAAAAAAGTGAGAGGGGAAGCGAGTGACTGTATCTGATTAATGTGCATCATGGGGAAGCAGCAGGAAGTGCTGAGGGCAGGAGTTTGAGAATCTGAGTCTGATGTCCATTTACTTTGAGGTTTCAAGCTGCCAGACATCAATACTGTCAATGCTCTTATGAGGCTCTGCATTTGTAGTGCAATCCCCAACACACCTGATCTGGCATTTAGTTAATGTACCAAATGGGAATAAGTCTGCATGAGCGGCTTGCTACCCAGAGCTGTATATTTTTCTGATGAGCCAGAGCAAGGGTCCAGATTGTGGAGCTTGAAGGCTCAGAGCTATGGTTTCAGCAACAGGCAGCATATTTTCCCCATCCACACCCACCTGCATCCTTAGTACCCTACCACAACTACTCCTGATGAGGATGTCTTAACATCAGGTCTCTGGGAGGAGCTTCCTTGCTCCCCGGCTTTCATGAAGTGCTGCATCAACCTGGAATATTTGATCTATAGCATAGGAGTTGGATTCTCTCTAGAATACCCATCCCCTTCTGCTTCTACAACCGGCAGCAGCTGCTGCTGTGGCAGATCAGAGACTGTTCTTTCCTGGAGGTGCAAGTTAAACTGCCAAATACAATCTGTCTTAGGAGCAGGGATCCAGTCTCTCTAGTCAGTGAAAATCATTGTGGTATCTCCATCCCCCTTATGTTGTTGGGTAGCACTGTCATATCACATTTCTTTCTTCAGTGCAAACATTAACAAATTAATCCTCCCACCACTCTAAAGCGTGCAAATAAATATTTCATTTTACAACTAGGGAAACTAAGATAGCAAGGCTTTATGATTTGGCCCACATCACAGACAAATGGGTGCTAGAGGTTAGATTAGAATCCAGCCAACTCTGCCTCCTTATCCTATGCCCCGCCCACTAAGACCACACCTTCCCCTGGTAATCTGAATATTGAGATTAGGATGGGAAAAAACAGGTATGTCATAGAGGAGAAACAGGGACATTTAATTTCTGTTTTACAAACATGTTACCTGCCAGACCTAAGCTCACTAATGAATGAGCTGGGAATGGGTGACAGGGGATGGATCACTTGATGATTAACTGTTCTGTTCATTCCCTCTGAAACACCTGGCATTGGCCATTGTCAGAAAACAAGATACTGTGCTTGATGGACCTTTGGTCTGACCCACTATGGCTATTCTTATGTCTGTTTAACCCCTTCAGCTTTTGACTTATCTTCTAGAAAGTCAAGTTTACGGTGAAATAATGCTGCTTTCTAAGTACTGCTCCAGGAGTAAAAATTCACAATTTTTGCCCAGATAAATGTGTTTTGTAAATGTGCATGCACTGTGTGTAATTGCAATTTATGCATCTAGAGAATTAGATGAAACATCTAGGTTTCATTGTGTGAAAAAACTGCAGTAAGTCTGGCCATTTTACATGAAATTTCAAATATAGAAAAAGACCATGGGTGGGATTTTCCAAAGCACTTAAGTGTCTGAGGAGCTATATAGGATTTATATTCGTAAATCACTTAAATCTTTTTGAAAATTCAACCCCATATGTGTTACCCAATTTCATCCACTTAATTTTCTCTAGCTCTGTCTGTGTTTCATTCGGCCTCCAAATGGACGAATGAACTCATTTTTCCCTATACAATCCCTGTTCACTCTTTGCTTTTCCCATTGTGAATCTAAACATGGAAAAAATTCTTTCCAAAGAGAATTTACCCTTTGACCTACATAGAATCATAGAAGATTAGGGCTGGAAAAAACCTCAGGAGGTCATCTAGTCCAACCCCCTGCTCAAAGCAGGACCAACCCCAACTAAATCATCCCAGCAAGGCTTTATCAAGCTGGCCTTAAAAACGTCTAAGGATGAAGATTCCACCACTTCCCTTAGGTAATGCATTCCAGTGCTTCATACATTTCCCTTTCTTGTCCCTTTTCTCCTCCTAACCTCCATGAGATACAAGTATAGTTGTTTTATTAATTTAAACTTATGCTGAAACAGTGGAAAAATCCATCCAGATGTCACAGAGAAAACAAGTAACTTTCTTACCAGACTTCTGGCAAAACCTGCTAAAACATTTTGTCAGTTTTTAGTTTGTGTTCCCTAATGTCCTTCTGTGTTGTATCAGACAGTGGATATCCTACCCTTCCTTCCGACTGGTGGAAACAAGTAAATGCAAAGCTTCTGGGTCTGTCTTCAGGCCATTTTCTGACATTACAGACAGGATGCGACTATGTCCCCGGAATGTGGCATTTGGACAATGGATATTATTGCAGGTGGACAACTCCAGACTCATGATTCTGATTTCTTGCTGCTGTGAAAGTCCTATTATCTGGGCTGGCATAGAAGGATAACAGGGAAGGGGAATTTCTTTACTGGTAATTGAATTTTTTGGAATTCACTTATCTGCATTTATATATCCTTTACAACTATATTATAAGACAAGACAGCCTAGATAGCCTTCCTCATAGTAATGAAGTCAAGCATAATAAGTTTTTTTTCCCCCAATTTCCTCATTGAGACAGGTATGGCAGATTGTTGATTTTCTGATAAGGCCTCTATTACTACTTTACACAATTCACTTTGGGTAGCCAGCAAAGGTTCTGTATGTGGACACTTAGATTACCAAATGCTCTGTTTTTTTTCTGACTTTACCTGCTGAAAGAATAGATCGCATACCCACTGTCTGGTTTGGCATAGTAATCCAATTATCAGATAAGAAATTACTATTTACAAACAAGTATTCTGTTTCACATATAGTGCAATATACTTGATGTTTTTCATCTTCGAAGTGTTTTACAAGTATGAAGTGATTAATCATCACAATTCCCTGGAGAGGTAAGTCAGATTCTCATTTTGCAGATGGGGAAAGTGGAGGCAGAGAGCTTAAGTAAATTAGTTTGAGGACACAGCAGCTCCTGAGTTCAAAATTTTCTGGCTCTCACTCCTGTGGTCAGCTCAGTAAATCAAACTATTCTGTCACATTAAAAAATAAGTGCGCCATGCAGTTCTTCCTGTTTTAGGGTGGAAAGTGCCTCTGTTTAGTTCCACAGAAATACATGTTGCCCATACTTTAAATTCCTTGGCTGCTTTTAATAAGAGGATTCTGTTGATGTTCTATGTGGAATCATATAAAAAGTAATAGGCAATTGTTTTGTGTGTTGGTTTTAAATAATGTACTAGAAGCTTGGGATCTACCTAGATGCTCTTCCTTGTAACATTTAAATGTTTAACACAGGCTCTGGAAGGAGGGAGGAAAAGCAAAATAGAATAAATTGAAGTGACGCAAGAGACAACCAGCAAGTTATCTCTTGAGTGAAGCTGTGTTGTGATTCCCTGTCTGTGTTGGCCAACTACTAGATGACACCTGCGTCATAATTTATACAAAACACTGATGTTATTTCCCCTGCTATTCATATGAGAGTTGCAAAATTCCCTCTTGCCTCCACGTCCTTTGAATGGAAAGATTAGCTGTTGCACTAGCAGAACAAAGCCTATTATATAAAAATGAAAGTGGCTCTGAATTTAAATGTTGCCACTTGAACTGAAAAAGGTAATATCCCTATAAATTGCATGGTGATGGAACATCATGGACAAGATTCAAGTGACACCCCTATGGTGCAAATGAGATGTTGGTAAATAGGTGTAACTCTATGGGAGTGTAAGTTGTATTCCAAGGTGCAGGGAAGGAAGGTCTGTAGCAGGGAGAGAAACCAACAGAAGGATGTGAGCTAATGTCTTGTATGACACCCTTCTCCTAGTACACATTTGGCTTATAAGTTATGTTGATTTATCAATATGTACATCTTCCACCACTGGTGTCCCATCTAAATCTGACTCTCAGCTTCCATATAAGTTCCAGAGTTCTGCACTGGGGCCCATGGTTGCCTTAACCTTTAACAGGGATGTGCAACCTATATATAGAGAGAGTGCTCCAATTTGTCCTGAAATTCCTGCCCCCATTTTCTGCTACTATTGGTGTTCTCTATGAGCCAGTCTTCTACATTAAAGATAAGTGTGGTGCAATGTGAAAATTAGATGCAAGCCATCCTGAAAGTAATAATAGTCTAGGGCTAATAAGATAAGTTTCGCCTTACTTTCAATTTAGGGTGGTTAAGCTTTATTGTTAGATATTGATAATTGCATCTGGCAAGTTAATAGTGTAGACCTCACCTGGGAAAGTTTGAGGATCCCTGCTGTATACTGTAGGGACATCATGGGTAGTTCATTATAGACCACCTTGGTTCAGAAAAGTTTTTGGATAATTGTAAACAGGCTGAATCCTTATCCCCACTCACAGTCCTGGTTAGTGTCCCAAATTACCCATCTTCTTGCGAGACTTCGTTTATCGGCAAATAAAATAACAGTTTATGCTTATGCCTCCTGCTAGGCTGCTCCTTGGGTTTGCCTCCAGCATTGCTCTCTTCCAGGCTTCAGTCTTCTCTATCTAGAGAAGTATTTCCACCTCCCTTTTGTTCAGGATGGGTTAATGAGCCTCACTATATTTATTCAGTCAAGCAATATTTCCTTGCAGGGTTCCAACACCTGCTGGGATGTCAACAGAAACCCCTTCCACTCTGGATTGGAAAGTATCACCTATGAAAGCACTACTCCCAGGAATAAAAACACAGCAGACTATGCCAGTGGGCTAATGTATATCTAACCTATACACTCTAAATAACCATAACTGTGGTATCTGAGCAACTTCCAGGAGAAGTAAACACAAAAATGTCTCTCTCTTCCATACCCACTGTTAAAAACAAGTTTAAAGTTATTGTTGGGAATTTTCCTTTATTTAAAATAAAGCATGAGGGTGCTGATGTGTTTGAGGGAGTTATTGCAGAAAAGCTAAGTCAAAGAAATGTGTTTTGCAGGTGGCTGTGAATGAAGTGAGGTTTATGATCCTTTTAATTTCACCTGACAGAGAATTCCAAAATCATGGTCCAGCTCCTGTGAAAATTCCATCTCCCGGGGATACAAGTCTTCCGCTCTTTGTTGACAGCTTTATTCTTCTGGTGGAGGGAAGCTTTTGGGTGAAGCCACCATTCCAAAAGCAGAGGCAATCTCTGTTAGGTCCATTGCCATGGCAGTTAGATCCATAGCCATCCATTGTAAACCAGTACAGAGACCTGGAACTGGATGCTGTGCTCAATGAAGAGCCAGTGAAGGGAGTGGCAAATCAGGGTTCCCAGGAACCCGGGTTACTGTACAGGCATGTTGCTGCATTCAGGGTCAGTTGTGGCTTCCTCGGAGCATGGAGCTGCATTCCTAGGTGCAGATATTGCAGTAGTGAAGCCTGGAGGCTACAAACATGGGTACATGGGGCCAGAGCAGTGTCTGATAGGATGGAGTATAATCCTCTAAGCAGGTGTAGAGTTCTTTGCCACTATGGCTATGTAGGTGTCCAATGGTAGTGCAGAGTCTCAGACAACCCCAGTGCTACTGAGTGTGAAGACAGAGACTTTCAGTGGTGTGGGTTGGGAGGGAGGCAGTGAATTCCTTAAATAACTTCCCTCAATCTTCACTTCCCTCTCATCTCCATCTTTTCAAGATTCAAATTCAGACAGCTTCTAGTTAGAGCAGATATTCACTATACTTTATAATGAGATGTACCATTAAAACCGCTGGTATTTTGCCTACATGTGAAAAGTCAAAGGCAAACTGCAAGAATAGTCATTGTTTTCAGTATAAGTCACACATATGCTATGCACCTATAAAATGGTGGTATGATTCCCCAAGACTTTGATCTGACAACTTTAAACTTTATTTGGTAACCATAATGAGAGTTATACTCTTTGCTTACACAATACCGTTAATCTGAGGATCTTCTCAAGAAAAATTATTTGAACAGCACTGTTAGGTAGATTTATCCATTTTACATTTGGGTAAACTGAGGCACAGAGTAGTCAAGGGATGCACTGTGTGTTATTTGCTGAGCAGAGAGTCCTGGGCCGAGACCTTTGCTTGGACCACTGGAACGCTCCCCATTTTGTTAGTCCCAGGAGAGCTCTACATTCTCTAACATATGCTGTTGGACTGCAGTAGGAGAGATTGGAAAGTCCGGATTGATAAATTGATATTTCTTTTGGTGGGGAGTGTGTGTGTGGGGGTGGGGGGGGTGGGGGGAGGAGTCTGAACAGAAAACAGTTGGCTGACATGAGAAATGTGTTTTATCTCAGTTCAACATACCGGGATATGTTCTCTCACTTTTTTGACTATTCTAATGTTATACAGAGAGGGGTTTGGTAAATACAGATCCACAAGAATCTAGCTATTTGTGATTGTGAGTATGGTTACCAGGACCCATGTAATATGCTAATAATAGCAGGCAAAAATGGATAGTTATTTTTTTTACTTGGGTTTGCAGACTTACTTAAAAGGACAAGAGAGCTGTTTTGCTTAACGGATGACAGAGCACTGTTTGATGGGATGTGGTTAAGGGCTGTAGGTGTGAAATTATATCTGCTGGCTCTGGTGTATTGGTTTGACTGTGTCTCTCTCTCTAAACAAAAAAAAGCAGGCAGACAGATATATTATCTAGATCTATATATAATGTACCCTCTTCCCTGTCTGCCTGCTGCTGTTATACTTGTGAGTAGGTAGAGTATCAAAATCCTCAGCTGCCATCTCTCTCTCCCACTCTTCCCCACTCCATGTAGCCCCACTTCCCTGCTATGTTCCCAGCACTGCCCATATCCCCCTTAGCAAATACAGGCTCTTGTGTTCCCTGCCTGACTTACCTTTCCTGCTGACCGTCCCCTCCGCATAGAGTTCTCTTGAGCAATGTGCCAGGAAGTCCCCACCACAGCTACTGTTCTGAGCCTACCACATCCTGCTGCTTCCCCATGTCAGGCAGGGGAGTCTAGTAATGGTGGAAGGAAGAATAAGACTCCCAGGTATGCTATGTGAAGAGACAGGTTACTGGCAGAGGGGAGGAGGGTTAGGTTAGGACAGGCCTGTCCTGATCACATGAAACACTCCAGGATTGGCCAGTGAAGTAAGGGTTAAGTGTCACGATAGGTTATGTGTGTTTTTTTTTTTTTTCAAATCTGTCTGCTTGGCACAGCACTGGATTCATTGTGAGGGAATGAAAACAAGTCAGCCACTCACGATGACATCAATTATGTGAAGGATGCAGCTGGAGCTCAGCAAAATGAATATATCCCCTGTACAAGAATAATCAATGAAAGGCATTGATTGGAAAATAGCTTTCAATTGGCTATTTGAGCCCATTAAAAATATAGTAACTACCTCTCCCACACTAGTCAGTAGATTTTACCTAATGAGATCGAAAGAAAACATTAGCCATATGGAATATTGAAGTACCTTGCAGAACAAAGATCACTAATTGGAGAAGGGAGTTGTAATGGAAAATGGACAAATCAAGCCTTTTTCTGAAGCATTAGAAAAGACCCGAGTGAAATTTAGACTGGTGAAAAATTTCCCGTGGCCTTTGACATGGGGGGTATAATCCTGACTCTATCGAAGTCAATGGTACCATACCTCAATGCATCCAGGATTTCATCCATTGTATATTTTCTTTTCTGTGTATTTATCAGTCTCAGATAGGGACCAGAAGAAATGACTGTTAGCATTAGCAGTCAAGGTTATGTCTGGTTGGGTGTTATCTTTGTACAGTTGGCAGTTAGGACCTTGATGTCTCATGATCTTCTCTAGTTGACTTATATCTTTGTTGATTGGGGTTGTTGGGGAGGACAGTCTTCTATAACTCCACAGATGAGGGCTCTGGAGGAAGAGACACTATTGCCCACCGTAGCCCCTGAGGACTGTTTCAAGAGGAAGGATTTAAGCCAGCACAGAAGGTTTCCTCTCTCTTTGCCAGGTCTTTTGGATCTAGCATGTCTTCTGCTGTATCTCTTTGGATCTCCAGTAGTAAGGGTGAGTGCAGAAATACGGTAGTTTGACCCTGAACAGATACTGTATTTGAAAAGAATAATATGAGGTCATCAACTAACATAGCTGATAACATGAAATTTAGTCACTTAAAGGAACGATCAGCTTCAAGGTTGAAAAGCCTAAAGCTTATGTACTGTTCCTGGATTGTTGTCCTATCCGGAAAGCCTCAACCTTTGGGACAGTAGGTATTAAAACTTGTCTTTCCCCACTCCAAATGATCGTTCCTACCATGAATGGTAAGGGAAAAAGGCAAACATTAATTGAACTAGTCTATTCAAACTACCATAAAAATTGTATTCTGGCATAAAGTAAAAGTTAAACCCGCTAGTTTTTTCCATCTCACTTCCAATTCCTCCTTGCCTGGCAAGAAGATTGGCTTAAATACCCATTTGGTGTTTATATACTGGGATAAGTTGTCTTAGACATACCTCTGACAGACACTTAGTGGAATGGAGAACAAATTAGAGGTGGGAAAACCATTTAGAATGAAATAGATACTGAGCAGAACCTTTGTCCAGAACTCAGCTCATACTAAGCCATTTTTTTCAGAAGTGGAAAAGTTTGCTTAGTTTAATCATTTTAAAATGTTTTTGTACCTTCGCACTTCCTGGATTTGGTCAGGACAAGAAATGCAAGCGTGGGACTCTCACAAGAGAGCCTGATCTCTTGAGGCCAATAGCATATCTGGAACTTTTTTGTGTGCTTGTCAGAACCAAACTGAACCTCCTGAGGTCCATCCGTCATGAGGAATGAAACAAAATGCCTGCAGCCATGAATGTCAGATATCAGGTTATCAAGATAGTTCAATTTTTAAGTTTACCATTCTGTAGAGTGTTTCTTCGAGTAGCCATACTCCAACCACATCTGAAAGTATTGGTTCCCTCTTCCCCCAAGTTTAAAAAAAAAAAATCTAGCCTGCCTAAAGTTGCAACCTTAAGGTAAAAAAATTCTGTCATGTCTGCACAGCATAGAATTATAGAAGATTAGGGTTGGAAGAGACCTCATGAGGTCACCTAGTCCAACCCCCTGCTCAAAGCAGGGCCAACCCCAACTAAATCATCCCAGCCAGGGTTTTGTCAAGCTGGGCCTTAAAAACCTCTAAGGATGGAGATTCCACCACCTCCCTAGGTAACCCATTCCAGTGCTTCACCACTCTCCTAGTGAATTAGTGTTCCCTAATATCCAATCTAGACCTCTCCCAGTGCAACTTGAGACCATTGCTCCTTGTTCTATCATCTACCACCACTGAGAACAGCCTAGCTCCATCCTCTTTGGAACCTCCCTGCAGGTAGTTGAAGGCTGCTATCAAATCCCGCCTCACTCTTCTCTTCTGCAGACTAAATAAGCCCAGTTCCTTCAGCCTCTCCTTGTAAGCCATGTTATCCAGCCCCCTAATCGTTTTCGTTGCCCTGTGCTGGACTCTCTCCAATTTGTCCACATCATTTTTTTTTAAGTGGGGGGCCCCAAACTGGACACAATAATCCAGATGTGGCCTCACCAGTGCCGAGGGGAATAATGACTTCCGTGGATCTGCTGGCAATGCTCCTATTAATGCAGCCCAATATGCCATTACCCTTCTTGGCAACAAGGGTACACTGTTGACTCATATCCAGCTGCCCATCCACTGTAATCCCTAGGTCCTTTTCTGCAGAACTGCCACTTAGCCAGTTGCTCCCCAGCCTGTAGCGGTGCATGGGATTCTTCCGTCTTAAGTGCAGACTCTGCACTTGTCCTTGTTGAACATCATCAGATTTCTTTTAGCCCAATCCTCCAATTTTTCTAGGTCACTCTGGACCCTATCCCTACCCTCCAGCATATCTACCTCTCCCCCCCAGTTTAGTGTCATCTGTGAACTTGCTGAGGGTGCAATCCATCCTATCATCCAGATCATTAATTAAGATGTTGAACAAAACCGGCCCTAGGACAGACTCCTGGGGCACTCCGCTTGATACCAGCTGCCAACTAGATATTGAGCCGTTGATCACTACCTATTGAGCCCAACGATCTAGCCAGCTTTCTATCCACCTTGTAGTCCATTCATCCAATCCATGCTTTTTTAACTTGCTGGCAAGAATACTGTAGGAGACCGTATCAAAAGCTTTGCGAAAGTCAAGATACATCACATCCACTGCTTTCCCCATATCCACAGAGCCAGTAATCTCATCACAGAAGGCAATCAAGTTGGTCAGGCATGACTTGCCCTTGGTGAATCCATGTTGACTGTTCCTGATCACCTTCCTCTCCTCCAAGTGCTTCAAAATGGATTCCTTGAGTCTTGCTCCATGATTTTTCCAGGGACTGAGGTGAGGCTGACTGGTCTGTAGTTCCCCAGATTCTCCTCCTTCCCTTTTTTTAAAGATGGGCACTATATTTGCCTTTTTCCAATTGTCCAGGACCTCCCCTGATCGCCACGAGTTTTCAAAGATAATGGCCAATGGCTCTGCAATCACATCAGCCAACTCCCTCAGTACCCTTGGATGCGTTAGATCGGGCCTCATGGACTTGGGCATGTCCAGCTTTTCTAAATAATCCTTAACCTATATTTTAACCACTGGGGGCTGCTCAGGACTCATGGACTGGCTTCATTGACAATAGACAACATGAGATCAAGTCCAGTCCAAGCTTTCTCCACAGGCTTTACAGCTCTCATTGTTTCCAGTTAAGTGCAGTTGAGCCCACCCCCTAAATCCCCTCTATCTTCAGTCCCTCCATAAGGGCAGCCCCATTCTGAAACCTGCTCTCCTCCCTTTTTATTCCCGCCAGCTTGATATTGTTTCTGGGTGTTGTGCAGTGGACCAGCTTCCAAAACACAGGTTACATCTACACTAGGACCAAGAGATCTGACTCCCGGCTCATACAGACCTACTCACGCAAGTTTGCATGGAGCTAGTGGGCTACAAACAGTCATGTCGCTGTGGTAGCACAGACGGCAGCAGTGGCGTCCTGGGTACGTGTGTACAGATTGAAGGTGGGTTTGTACTGGATGCAGCTAGCCTGTGCCACCACACGCTGCTGCCCGTGCTACCTTAGTGCTGCTACTATTTTTAGCCCACTGTCTTGATGAGAGCTAATGCAAGGGTATCAGTGTGAGCTGGGATTTCACACCCTGAGTTCACAGGGTAGCAGTAACCATAGTGTTAATCCCTTTCTACCCTGAGCCAGCATGGGATTTGCCCAACACATCACAACAAGGAAAATACAAGTTTACTATCATTGTGTTTTGTTCCATAACATGATAAGCTGTCTGCAACTGTATAAAGTACCTGGTGGTATGGTACTTCACTTCTGTATGAACCTCTTTCCTTGGTACAACTTAGAAATACTTCTCACATTTTATCGAAGTAGCCTGCCTTTCTGTAATCAACAAACATGAATGACAAGACAAATCCTTGAAAGAAATCCCTCCTATAACTATTCATCATGCCCTATATTACTTTTTCATAAGAAGAATTCTTTTAGATCTGAAATGCATTATTTGTCAATTGATACTGACAGGATGTAACAGGATCTATGGATAATCTTTTTGTGCCATCACTAAACTCAGTGAAGCCTACTTAGCCTCTGCTTATCAAATGCTTAAGAGTACCAAGTAGTCGAAGAAACAGTATTTTTGATGCATGGGCTTAGGTGGATAGCTTATGTGCTGTCTGGCTGTGGCACATAAGCCAATAGAACAGGTGCAGAAATGGAATTCCAGATCCTAGCTACACACTGTATATTCAGACCAACCTGCCAGCTGAACCCTCCAGGAAATGAGGGTGTGATTTTGGGACAAGAATGTACATACCACATGCTCTGTTCAGTTCTAGCTGTGCACGTGGCAGCAGTGGAAATTTCAGCTTCTCCTCTTCCACAATAAGAATAACAGGAATATACAGCCTGCTTCTGTAATTTCCTGAAAATCCTGTGTACATAAAGATCCTGTAATTTCAGAAAATCAGTATATAAAGGTCTTGTCCAGGAACCATTACTAACATCTCTTGGTGAATTCATCCTTAAGATATTTACCTGATGTTGGGACTAGAGAGACAGGTCCTAGGTACAGATAGTAGGTTCTGTATAAGGGACCGCGGCTGTGCTTGTGAGTGCTCAGAGATGACAACATGGAGTAGTGTAAACTATCTAGAGCTGTTTCAGAGTAGCAGCCGTGTTAGTCTGTATTCGCAAAAAGAAAAGGAGTACTTGTGGCACCTTAGAGACTAACAAATTTATTTGAGCATAAGCTTTCGTGAGCTACAGCTCACTTCATTGGATGCATTCAGTGGAAAATACAGTGGGGAGATTTATATACATAGAGAACATGAAACAATGGGTGTTACCATACACACTGTAATGAGAGTGATCACTTAAGATGAGCTATTACCAGCAGGAGGGCGGGGGTGGAGGGGAGACCTTTTGTAGTGATGATCAAGGTGGGCCATTTCCAGCAGTTGACAAGAACATCTGAGGAACGGGGAGGGGGCAAATAAACATGGGGAAATAGTTTTACTTTGTGTAATGACCCATCCACTCCCAGTCTTTATTCAAGCCTAAGTTAATTGTATCCAGTTTGCAAATTAATTCCAATTCAGCAGTCTCTCGTTGGAGTCTGTTTTTGAAGTTTTTTTGTTGAAGAATTGCAACTTTTAGGTCTGTAATTGAGTGACCAGAGAGATTGAAGTGTTCTCTGACTGGTTTATGAATGTTATAATTCTTGATGTCTGATTTGTGTCCATTTATTCTTTTACGTAGAGACTGTTCAGTTTGACCAATGTACATGGCAGAGGGGCATTGCTGGCACATGATGGCATATATCACATTGGTAGATGTGCAGGTGAACGAGCCTCTGATAGTGTGGCTGATGTGATTAGGCCCTATGATGGTGTCCCCTGAATAGATATGTGGACACAGTTGGCAACGGGCTTTGTTGCAAGGATAGGTTCCTGGGTTAGTGGTTCTGTTGTGTGGTGTGTGGTTGCTGGTGAGTATTTGTTTCAGGTTGGGGCGCTGTCTGTAAGCAAGGACTAGCCTGTATTTTCCACTGAATGCATCTGATGAAGTGAGCTGTAGCTCACAAAAGCTTATGCTCAGATAAATTTGTTAGTCTCTAAGGTGCCACAAGTACTCCTTTTTCTTTTATCTAGAGCTGTGAATAATCAGGCTAGCCCTCATTTGTTGCCCGCTGATGACTCTTCACAGATAAACAGATATGGTACAGATAAGAAAGCAGATGTTCACCACTGCTTAGGGAAGCAGCTTTGATCGTGTCCTGGCCACAAGCTCCTATTCCTTTTCTGGAAGCTTTAGCACATTTAAGGAGAAGGGAAATCAGGGTTGACTTGCTCAGGTGGGCACACTTAGATCTGAAGGAATAGAGTGTGGCCCTACCAGTAATCCATAGTATTGTACGTCAGGATGGAAACCCATCATGACTAAGCTGTTTTTATTGATGGCGTGAGTAACAACAAAACCCTAGCATTGTGAGACTTGCATTAATATTGTAAGACGATGACTTTGCAGCTTCTGTCTAGTCTGAGAGCTCATTTTACAGCCATCTTTGGAACTCCCATTGTCTCCTGTGCACCCACGTATGGCTGTAGTTTTACAATAAGGATTCAGGCCATCTCTATACTACTTTGCATACGCTTCATCTGCTCTTGTATTTCCGCTTATTTCTGTTTCAGAGAGGATCTTGTGTATGATTAATTGCCATTAGGATGCCATCTAACAGTTCTCTTTGGTCTTTAGCAACTCCATCATGTGTTCATACTCTCCCATTTGTTTTCTCTAAGAAGCTAAGGAGGGATTTTTCACTTCAAATTATCTGTTGCAGGTTGGCAACAACAAAGAAATTGACTTTGCATGTGCTTTGCAGAATTTTATATGCTGCTTCTCCATGATGGAAATATTTTTGTCCAGTGGAATGCTGTAAGAGGCAAATCCTCTCTGCAGCCTGAATTGCTGGGCTTGGGTGCTGGGACTCGTCACAAGGTGAAGTGAGGAATCCACCTCTTCCAGTCATGAAATAACTGTACTGTTACCCTGTTCACCATCCAAATAGGATCCAAGGTCCAAGCAGCTCTCCTCTCTCTGGAGGAACAAAGAATGGGGAACACATAGTGGCAGATCCTCCCCTTCCCCCCCTCCCTTTTCCCAGTCAGCACCTGTCCTGCCTCCAAAGCACCCCAGAGAAGGTGATTGGGAGTTAGGACACCTGGATTATATCTATGGCAATACTTCATACTGGTATGTCCTAGGACTTGAGACCATAGAGTAACTTTTAATGACAGAAGTAAATTTATACTTCTAGGGTATGACTAGTGGCTTCAGTGTAGGTGCTTGGATACCTTGGTGACAGGTACCTTTATAGATACTGGAGGTAGATAGATAAGTGGGGAAAGGTTAAGAAAGTGCTAAGCATCTGTGAAAAAGAAGTGAGAGGACAGAGCAAAGTGAAGCTGTGGAGTAATGTAGAACCATTTCTTAACTCCGAGTCTCATTGCACACTGTGCTGAGGGCAGTATTAAGATCCATTTCTATGCTTCACAGTCACTTAATTCAAAGTCTGTCTAGAATAATATCCAGTGAAGGTGTTGGCTTTCCAGCAGCCCTGCAGCTTAGCTTCCAGTACTTATTACAGCTTTCACAATACCACTAGTCTCAGCAAACTTGTCTTGCTAAGAATCTTGGGTTGCAGTGTCTGTCAAAATGAGAATCCCATTTGAGCACACAAGACTAGAGCAATCCAGGTCCAGTTTGTGTCTTTAAGGGGAGGCTTCCAGTTGCACTGAATGCAGAAGAGGGGCTAGGAACATCTTCCATGGGGAGGCAAAGACACACACCCTTAATCAGAGCACCCATGGTTTCCCCTTCCACCTGGCTGAATGGGGTGGGGAGGCCAAGACCACTTGGTGTTCCCACCTAAGTCCCTGAAGCTTCCCAGTCTCAGCAGGCAATCCCAGTATGTGCAGGTTGACAATGCTTCCCCTTCCCCACCTCACTCCAATGAGGATTAAGGTAGGACAGAGAAGCCTTTATTTATCTCCACAACACAACATTCCTGGGAATCCAGCTACCCCTTGTGTCAAGGGGTGGTATCAACACAGTAAGGATAGAGCCCCAAGTGGGGAGGAGAGCAGAAGTTAGTCTATGCCAGAGATCCCCAACCCCTTGAATCCAAAACACACTCCTCCTCTACCAGGCAAGGGAGCCTAAGAGTTGGAAAAAGAAAAGGAGTACTTGTGGCACCTTAGAGACTAACAAATTTATTTGAGCATAAGCTTTCGTGAGCTACAGCTCACTTCATCAGATGCGTTCAGTGGAAAATACAGTGGGGAGATTTATATACACAGAGAACATGAAACAATGGGTGTTACCATACACACTGTAAGGAGAGAGATCAGGTAAGGTGAGCTGTTACCAGCATGAGAGCTGGGGGAGGGGGGGAGCCTTTTGTAGTGATAATCAAGGTGGGCCATTTCCAGCAGTTGACAAGAACGTCTGAGGAACAGTGGGGGGGGGGGCAGAGAGGGGAAGAGTGTGGGGGGGAATAAACATGGGGAAATAGTTTTACTTTGTATAATGACCCATCCACTCCCAGGGTTGGAAGAAACTGTTTCACGGTGGCAAAGAAAGGCACATGTCGAGAGACTGACAGACACTGCTTGAGTTGGGATTTTATCCCATCAGCCAGGTTTCCCATGTTACGAGGCTGTTTAAAGTTGCATCCATTCTTTGTCCCCTTTTTTTTTTAAAGTCCTCAGGTCAGGCTGGTGGCTTAGGAAGCAGCATTTAATTTGGGGCTCTATACAGCTGCTGGCAGGAGCCTCTAAAGGGAAGCTATTTTCTCTATTCCCTTTTACAAGGGTAATGTTATAGAGCTAATGGAAAGAATGCTAGGCAGGAGGGAAGTAGACCTGCAAGAAAGTAGAGAGCAGCCAAGAACACTGAAAAATTTGACAGCCAGCAGAAAGACAGAGGACAAAGGTAATAATAAAAAGACTTTTCTACATTCATGGGGTTGGCTACCAGCTACCTCTTTCTCTATCTTCTATAGAGCAGGTCAGGCAAACATCTTTTTCCATTGAAAAATCGAGGTTTTTTTCGAGGGGGGAAAAAAAAAAAAGAAAAATACTTTCAGCTGCTGAAAACCAAAATATTTTTCAGGGTGGTTTTTTTTGACAAACAGTTGTTTTCAATAAGACCTTGCTTTTTGATTGGGGGAAAAAAATCTCTTAATTGAAAATGAATTCAAGCTCAAATCTGCTATCTGTTCCTGCTCAGACACTGGGTAATTATTATTATTTATCATTTGTATTACTGTACTGCTTAGGAGCCCTAGCAGCTGTGGTCAGAAATCCCCAATGCCTTGGGTCTGCCTACATTGTTTAAATCTTCTAATCTGTTGCAGGATTTTTTTTTCACCTTGAAATGGGAGATTTTTGTGTTGAACTTCTTAGCTTTTCTCTTTTGAAGTGTTAATGAAAATTTGATCTCTTGGCTCTAGTCTTACATGTGGATAAGAAAAAGTAGCATTCCGTTTACTGTAGGCATGTGGAAAACCTTGCACTTGAAATAGAAAATCTTAAATTAGGTATGAAGGGAGGGAAAACAACAAAAAAGAGGGTCTTCATTCTTAAGTATAACAGAGAGTCTTTTTCTCTCTGCCTCTCATAGAAAATCTGACAAGAAACTTGGTTGTTTTAGTAATGAGTCATAGGAATATTTTTCATCAAGTTCTGGCAGAAAATCAGAATTTGCCCTTCCGTGAAGTTTGTATTGGATCTCTTAATATCTGTGTACTGTATCATGCTTTCATGGTAAAGCAAGAAAACAAAAAATAAAATAAGTGGAAGCCTAACTTCTCAGATTATTTGCAACAAACTTTTCATTCTCTAGGTCAATGCAGAAAACCTGAGCTCTTCTTTTTGTGGTGGACAGGATTTGCCATTATGTTTCTTGTCATGTTTGTTTGCAAAGTAAAACATTTATTGGGATGTAATCCATGAGTTGCTCTAATGCACATTTGAAGGAAAGTGGTAGGAACAGAAAGACAGAAGGGGAATGGGAAACAGGAAGGAAGGGGCCAGAAGAAAGAAGGACAAAGGAGACTTCTTTATTTAAGGGTACATCTGGCCATTATCCATAAAATGAGAAGGTAACATTTTAACTGAGGGGTTTACTGAGCCACATCTGTGTTAAGGGACCAGAAAAATGTAGTTACGCAGGAGAGGTGATCATTAATTAAAAATAAAATAGTACTGGAAGCACTGGAATGCTTTGAGGTGGTTGCTGAAAATAGGCGTTACACAAAGCTTCTCACTTTGAATAAGCGGGTTTCAGTGAAGTTTCATTTTAGGATTCTGGTAACTGGATAGTTTTGCTCTTGTGGGTTAATGCTGTATCAGCAGAATCCCTCCCCCCTCAAAATAACTAGTTCTATACTTCACTGTTGCCTGTAACTTACTTTATGTGGATCTTATACAGCATCAGTACACTCAGAGAGAAATACTGAGATGTGGATTTTATGAACAACCTAAAATATATCTACTTGCCGCAAAGGTACCAAGAAGAGTTTAGGAACATGGGCAGGTAAGAAACTGAAGTTCAGCCTGGAAAGGAACAAGCTAATACATCTCAGGGGACAAAGCAACCCAGAACACACACATTCAGTAGAAGGGTGGGAACAACTGAAAATAAGTAGTGCTCAAAGAGTCCTTTGGATGATAACAAAGAGTGCAATGAAGAAACTCTTACACTGTTATGCAATAGCTAGAAAGCAAATGATAGTTTCAACTATATACAAAGAGGCACCATGTCACAATTCAGAAGGTGAATATCCCTCTCTCTATGGGAATAGTTTATTGACTAGTATGTCCACATCTGGGAATCTTTCCATGAATGTAGCAGAGTGGCCACAAACGGAGTGCCCTCTCATGGCCAGGAGTCACTTTGCAAGCACCCTGCCCCTATTATCCCCCTCTTGCAGGTCTCTTAAGTACACCACACAGTCTCTCTTGTGGCTAACAGCACCTCTACCCAGGGCTGGTTTTAATAACAGAATGTTCAAACCATCCTCTGAATCTTTAATAACAAAAATGGTTCAAACAATCCCCAGAGAGTCCCCCCGAAAAGTCCATTACACAAAAGTTTGTACACAGTCTTGGTATTTCTGCCACATCCAGAGCTCTTCCTAGCTTATCTGGTTGGCACTCATCCAGCTGGCCCAGGCTTCTTTCTCCTGTCAGACAAACCCTTCAGCTTCCTGCTCCTTTTTAAGCCTAAGCCAACCCAGGTGTGCCTCTTTAGTAATTAGGGCTGGCTAGCCTCAGCCCCTCCAGGCTTTAAGGGGTGAGCTGCCCTGTTACAGTGAGAAAATTGTCAGCCAACTGGCGGAAGTTCAGAGAAGAGTGAAAAACCAATATAGGTTCTGGATGGATAGACTTATGAGGAAAGATTAAAAGAACTAAATACATGCGGTACTGCTAAGCGATAACCAAAAGGGAAAGATAAAGTTGATTGAAAATTGGAATTTCCATTCTGCAGAAAGTCTGATCATTTCAGGATGTGTTCCTGTCCTGAATGAAAAGTCAAAATGTTGAAATTTTTTTTGAAGAATGAAAGATTCAAAAAAATAAATTGATTTGGAAATGTTGCTACGGGTCAGTTTGACATTAAACCATGTCCACCTGAGCCTCTGTGGTGTCTCATGGGAGTTGTAGTTCAGATGCCTCTTGCCCCCATTCATCTATATGAGCTCCCTGACTGGACTACTTCTCTCATGATGCACCACGCTCAGGAGACTCTTATGCTGCACTGCAACAGTTCAGCCAGAGGAGAGACCTTGGTACAACATGGGATTCCCATGACTGAGATGTGGCTCAGCCAGGAAGCCCAGCCCAATAGAGACATGAGTCACCCAAACTAGAACTCCCATGAGGAATCACAAGAGCTCAGGTAGACATAGATTAATGCTGAATTGAGTCCAAACAAATATTTTGAGTGGGTTCTGTTTTGATTCAGAATGAGTTGATCCCAAACGAAATATTTTGTTTTGATCTTCCTGACAGAAAATCTAAAAAATTTAGCGCGACTGACATTTTTCCATAGAAAATGACAATTTTGTGGAAACTACATTTTCTATTAAGAAAACATTTTGAGTGAAAATTCCCAGTCAGCTCTAATAACAGCTTACATGTATCTTAACATTGTAAACCCTACAGCAAAAGAGTTATTAATATTTTGGATGGTCTAGACTTGAGTATAATCAGGAGTAATGGGGTGAAAATCAGTACAGGACAAATTAGGTTAACTTTCAAGAAAAGGGCTGAAATCTTGGCCCACTGAAGTCAATAGGACTTTTATCATTAACTCCACTGGAGTTTGAATTTCAGGCAATGATTCTAACTGAGAGAACTGTTAAGATGGAATAGCTTGTGAAGGGATGTACAAGGAGTCCCCATGCTCAAGTCACATAAGACTAGAATGGAAAATCATTGGAGAATCTTCTGTAAGAAACAACCATGCTGTGGCAGGAGGATTAGCAAAATGACCTAAGAGGTATTTTCCATCTCCAGTTTCTTTGATTCCTTTGAAGCATATTTTCCCACTTTACTGGCAGATGATGTTAGTGTTGGATTATGTAACTGCATGATACAACTAATAAAATACCTCTAGATGCAGAGGCTGATCCAAACATGCTTGAGATCTGTGCAAACAGCAGTATTTTGCAAACAGCCAAAATAATGCATATTGTTAAGAGGGCCTTGTTTGTATAGTGCAGTATGTATGTGTGGTGTGTGTGAAATATCGAGAAAACCACGTGCATTCTGGAGCATTTCTAACTGGGAAAGTCTCAGTGCATAGGACTTGAGCAGAGTGAGGTCTGTAGCAGAGACTGCAATCCTGCAATGGGAATGCAACAAAGCTAGAGGGGCTAGTGAAAGCTGCGAAGAAAGGTGGACTAGGGAATATACTGAGGCATATGGAGACAGAAGGGTGAATAAGAGTAGAGAGGACTGATCCAAATCTTGGTAAAGATTCAAGTAGTTTAAGACCCTGCACTCCCCAACAACTATCCCCATCCCCAAGTCAGTTTGTACAAACTGTGGTTGAAACTTTATTTTTTACTCCCCTTATGTAATTAAACAGTGTACCTCAAAGCTCTGTTGATGCAACGCAGTGCATCCCCTGATATTCCAATCCAAAGATCTCCAGACAGCTTTTCATATAGACCCAATCCTGATCTGCAGCACTCCTTGCTCCTCTGGTGTTGGATTGGCTGAAAGCTCTGCACCTTAATCTGCAAAACCTGCTGTGATAGGGCCTAATATTGCAGGGTGCTGAACAACTCCTGGAATTGCTGAGTGTCTTCAGTGCTCCTTGACTTCAGAGAGGATGGAGACTGCTCAGCATCTTGCAGGACTGAGCCCGCATTCTTGGAATCTCTTTTCTAAAAAAACCTTTTCCTAAACAACACTGAAGGAAGAAAGTTTTTTGGTTTTCTTTGGCTGTGTACTGGGCTGCCACTTGGACAATTCCCATCTCTCTTGCCGTTGGTGACCATTCTAACAGCAATTCATAAATGAATTATTGACACTCAAAGGGTGTGCTAATAAGGTCATCTTCCTGTCCCATCATTCTGACCACTGCTCCGCATGCTCCTACTCCATTTCTTGTCCACATCAAATTCAAGACTCCCATAAGGTCTTTCACAAATCCGTCCCTCTCTACTTATCTGCCTTTGTATGATATCATGTCACTCCTCACACTGCTTCTGTTCTGCCAGCAATACTCTCTGCAATCACCCATCTGTCCACTTCTCTGAGTGCCTTCACGCTTTCTTCTGTGCCACCCCTAATGCATGGAACACCCTCCCTGAACTCCTCTGCAAAGCCACTGCCCTATCCTCCTTCAAATCTCTCTTGGAGACCCACTTTTTACGTGAAGCCTGTAACAAATCACCAACTACCACAAAGCCACCTCATTGTTCTCCTTCAAATCCCTTTTGAAAATTTTTCTTTCCCATGATGCCTATAAAAAAGCTCAACAGTGGTTAAGCGGATCATGTGCTGTGACCCCTGCTTATCACACTAGCAAGTAACATCTTTATGGTCTCACTGTTTGTTGTATCCACCTATTTTCTACTTTCTCCTACTTAGATTGGAAGCTCTTCAGGGCAGAGCCCACAATGGGGTTCTGGCCCGTAGGAGCTACCACATTACAAATAACAGGTAATCATTCTAATACTAATACCTCATATGCTGGAGGCTTATTAATATCCACCTCTTTATTTACATCTTACAGCTAGAAAAAAACAAAATAAAAACCTTCACATGACTCAGAATCAACTAACTATGTATCTGGCTAGTCTGTGTTTCTCTCACTGTTAGTGGTAACCTTGTCCTCACTTCCCCATTTCATCATTGTTTCTTACACCACCTTGCTGTGTTTTGCTTACAAGCTAATTTAGGACTCTTCAGGGCAGGAACTGTCTCTCACTATGTGTTTGTACACTGCCTCACATAATGGAGACCTGATCCCTGACTGGAGCATCTTGATGCTGCTGTAATACAAATAATAGTCAATGAAAGTGCAACCCACACTGTACTAACTAAAGAGAGGAAGATCCTCAAATTCAGCTTGTGCGTTCCACACAGTGACTAGCTGTAGCTCTGCCACGACTGTTTTCATTAAAAGGGATACTTGGTCATCTCTTTGCTTCTCTCATGGGGTGGTATTTAATCAGGACAATCTTTCTGACATTTTGATTGAGAAAGGCACCAGGAGTGGCTCATGTGAATTAGTCTGTCACACTGACAGTGTATGAAGCTCCCATTCTGTGAGTTTCAGATAACAGAAAAGAAACAGATTAGCCTCTGCAAGGGTCATCTATTACATGTAAATCACAAATTGGACATTTTAGTTTTCTCTCTGTGGGCTAAATTCACCCCTGGCATAAGTGGTGCAAATTCTTTAAAGTCAGTAAAGATGCATCTGTTGCCATAGAGCTGAATTTTGCCCTGTTGCTATTTGCTCGCTTAAATTACGTGTATGCATTGTTGTGTGTTGCATTTGATGACTGATCACTTCACTCTCTTGGAAATAGAAGTTGTGTTCCCAGAGCGAAGAGTAAAATTAGTAAAAGCCTGAAATAGGAAGACAACTAATTGTTTCTCAGATGATAACACTGAAAGATCATCTGAATTTACTTTTAATCACTGGTAAAAATGGGAGTTGGAGAATGATCTAATTTAAGCCATGTCTAATTGGACCCGAAAAATGAGGCTGTCTAATTTCTCATGGACCAATTGCAGAGTGTGGATGTTAATTTGCATCTCTCGCATTATATTTAATGGAAGTCACATGACTAACTCCCTGGCATTGAGCTGATGATTTAACACTTGAGTGGGGGCGCTGAATTTCAGTCAAAAGAAAATGGAAAAGTTCCCCAAGTTCTTGTGGTTAAGGATGGAAATAGAAAATAAGATTGAGCCAGGACAACTGAGCAGAGAAATCGGTGTGTGGCTCCGCTGGTCATCCCTAGGGCCCTACCAAATTCACAGCCACGAAAAACATGTCACGGACCATGAAATCTGTTCGTTCCCTGGGTAGTCCTTTTTCATTGTTTTTGAGGGACATGCTACCCAACATTCAGAGAGGTGTAGATCACCTGAAGGGTCATGTCCATTAGTGAATAAGTGGGGAGGTGAGGTAGGGTGGGAGGAAGAGGCATCCATTTAAAGGTGGTGGTTGGTAGTAGAATGGAAAGCATTTCCTCTCCCTTGGAAAAAAGGAGGGAGACTCCAAAAGTACTGCTTTTGTTTACTTGTTTTTCTGAAGATGGCCTTCATCCCAAAAGGGAATTGTCAAGGGCAGCTCTTTCATATAGAATGTTTAGTTGCTGTTTGTGAGTGAGAGTGACTGCAGGCTATTAGCTTAGGATGGCAGTTTGTGCCAGGGAGTATAAAGACAGCTATATGAAGAAAGATGTCTATCATGAGAGTTCTATCAGCAGTGATAATATTGTGCTTTGTAAATGGGCAGATTTATTGTATGAGTGAAATTTTAACCTTTTCACTTCCTTTATTTACTAAATCCTTCCAAGATAAAACGGCAGACTTACAGTACTAGTAAGAATATGAATTTGCTCTATGGCTAGTTTGAGCCACTTTTTGTTCTGTCTCTCAACTTTCTCATCATCCTGGTTGGTTTCAATGTGGAGAGGAATTGACTGGAATTTCTTACTGCTGTGGTATGAGCACAATGGGCTTAACGCTAAAAGTGTCCCGGTTTGTTGCATCATTGAAGATACCAACCTTATTTGGCTCATGACTCCCAGTTTGGGGTAAATACAGTCATTCAGTGTACAGTGAACTCTACTATAAAGAAGCTCTCTTTCTAGGCTGTAGAATGAGAATCCCATATTGTTTCACTGGACTGCTTTGTGCATATTGCACAACTATCTCTATGTAGAGATGCTCAGTTTATAGTGAAGTTATTCTGTGAAAACAATGACTCTCACCTTTTCAGAGGGCCCAACTATAGGTAACAAAAAAACAGAAGCATTGTGCATAAACAGGAAATGAATCTTACAGAAAGATTTGTGAGAAAAAAACTGTCAGTAATGTGCCATCTTAGCAAGTGTGTTAACCCTTTGGGTGCCATAGCTGTAGTAATACTTCTTCCTGCTGTTATAACATTCCATGCTGTCTGATGGAATGTTTGCTTTGAAAGCAGACTGAGAGCCATAGCTAGGAGTAAAAAGAAAAGGAGGACTTGTGGCACCTTAGGGACTAACAAATTTATTTGAGCATAAGCTTTCGTCAGCTGAGCTGTAGCTCACGAAAGCTTATGCTCAGATAAATTTGTTAGTCTCTAAGGTGCCACAAGTACTCCTTTTCTTTTTGCGAATACAGACTAACACGGCTGCTACTCTGAAACATAGCTAGGAGTGGAAGGGTTCTGCGTACATATAAGTTGTTCATAATAATGGATGGTTTTCATTTCCTGCAGACCGAAACTTTCTCTCTGTTTTTTACACTCCTGGTATTCTCCTGCTGCTCATTGTTGCTCTCTCTCCAGTTGCAGCATCTGCAGGCCTTTGTGGGCAGATTGGTGGCCAACCAGTCATCTTTTAGCTACGGTTGCATTGGTGCAACAGTAGTTACTCCAAGGAGTGCCCTGACATGCCAGTTTTAAACGTGAAAAGCAATGTATCATATGCCACACAGAGTGCTGTGCTGTTATGAAATCCTGGGCCATGTGAGATTAGAACAATTCATCTTGTGAGAAATTGTAGGGTTATCTCCGGTGGTCTGGCATAAGCTGCAGAGCGCCTTTTACATTTTAAAGCAGTGGATCTGTGGGACCCTGCAGAGAGTTGCTTGTTTCCGGTGCATCGGAACAGGGGACTGTGCTGCCACAAAGAGATGAGGCCTGATTGGGTGGGCTGGGGAAAATCAGGCTACCTAGGTGTTGGAAGGGATTTGCTATAGAAGAGAATGAACAGAGAAGATAGCAGGCCATCAATGGCCTCCTCACCTAGAAGACAAAACAGCAAGTCATGTGAGTTATGGCCTGTTGTGAGGAGGGGACTATGAAGGGATAGAGAAAGAGAATTGAAGGCCCTGGAAGGGTAATGTCAGAACTTTGGCTAAATAACTCAACTCTGCCTTTTGAGTTTCTCCTGTCACTGTGAGCAGAGACAGCCTAAAAGTGCTCAGCAAAAATGACATCAGTGCTCAGATGTGTTAAAATAGCAAAGTTTGCTAACAAGACAGATGAAATGTGATTGCCGCCAGTTTGGAGATTCACATTCACAGATGTTCTGCTCGCACCAGCCATGCCATAAAGACACTAAAAATAATCAGTTGGTAAGACTAGTGATGCTTTTCCTACATTAAATGGGGCTGTAGTGATGCTAAGTGTGTCCACTTCACAGTCAGAATTGTGGCCCATTGGAAAGTAAGACTGATAATCAGACTGATTTTTAGGAAATGTTTTGGCCCAGGCGCTCTTCGTGCTGTGACACTGGTGCAAGGTGACCCATCTTGGGAGGTTCACCACAGCCTAAATTGCTACTGTGGTGTAAAGCTGACCTAACAGCTCCCATGCCACCGCCTCTCCTTGTGGCTGGGGGAAAGGGAGAGAGGTGAGGATTTGGCTGCACCTTATAATCCTCAGCTGCCATAGGCCTGTGAGAAATTGGCAACAAGTTACTGTGGCAGAGTGGTCCATCACACAGATGGCCCTGGCCCCAGGGAACACAAAGGTGCCTTTCTTTTCTTTCTATCCCAGTTCACCATCCATGAAGGGTTTAAAATAATGCTTTGTGCTTTAATTCTCTCACCAGTGTGAACTTCTAATTATCAACCTTATTTATCCTGGTCATAATTTTGAAGAGTTCAATTAGATCACTTGAAATTATTCTCCTTTCCAGTAAAAATAATCTAAAGTCCCTTAATTTTTCCTTATAACTTGAATTATTGTATCCTGGTTGCATCGCAGTACAGTGCCTGGTACCTTTTTTCTCTCTGCCAAGTGAATCAGACTAAGGTCAGATATAGGCTTTTCCCCATCCTACTCCCCACATATATCTAGGTACATCTCTCTTGCACCCACATCTCTATCCTTCAGGTTAAAGAGCCCAGATTCCCTGGTTTGGCTGAATTGTGCCCATTGCAAGGTATGAGGGAGGCGTAAATCCTAGAGCTCCTCAAGGGCTCATCTAGCCTCTACTATAAATTAGAGCAGCCTCAACACTGACCTGTGCACACTTGCCAATGGTCTCAGGAGCCTTTCTGACAGTCAGGGATCCCTGGGACATAGAGATATCTGGCCACAAGTGTGCTGATTTTCCTCTTGTGCTGGGGACAAGAAAGGAGGTTGGTGTAGATTACGTGAGTCTTTGCCACCTCTGAGTTCTTCCATCCAGGAAGAATTCTCAGGAGGCCAGATCTGCCAAGGTTCTGGCTGCTTTGCACCACCAGCACTTAAGTGGCCCCCAGAACAGGGCTCTAGGTGTGTTAGAGAGATTTCAAGAATTTTAATACTGAACCAGTGCTTTCCCACTCTCCTTTTTTCAGCCGGAAACAGAGAGTGGTATCTTCTTTCCAAACTCTTTCTTAAGCTGGTGAGGAGGAAAATGGCTGTTACACTCTACCTATGCTTTTCCTATTTGTTTTTTTCCCAGGAGGTGTAATTGAGCTTGAGCCTTGCTCTATCACAGTGGTGGGCAACCTGCAGCTCATGGGCTGCACGTGGCCTGTCAGTGTAATTCGCTGGTGGGCCACGAAGCAGTGTTTACACTGACCGTCCGCAGGCATGGCCACCCACAGCTCCCAGTGGCCTCAGTTCACCGTTCCTGGCCAATGGGAGCTGTGGGCGTCTGTGCCTGTGGACGGTCAATGTCAACACTGTCTCGCGGCCTGCCAGCAGATTATCCTCATGAGCTGCAGGTTGCCCACAACTGCTCTATCTGCTTATTCTGATAAATGTCTTTGTAATTCAGGACATACCCTATCCTAAAGCCCAATTTTTGGCAGATAAAATTTTATGTTTTGGCTGTCAGTATATACAGATTTTATCATCCATGTTTTAAAATGCCTTCTGTGGATAACGCATTCCCTCCTTGCCTGATTGAGCCCTGGGTCTTGGCTAAGAACCCCAAGCACAGCAGATCTGGATAGCATTCCCTTCAGACCCCTTTCATACGTTTAAGTCAGTCAGTATAGACAGAGGTTTATTAGTAAAATTCCAACAGAAGGGGCTGTCAGATAAACAACTCAATGCTTTGTGCTGAGGTGTATGCTTTATCCTGAATTTTTCAAACATGATAATGCAAACCATACCACTGTGAACGACAGAAAAGGATAATGCATCTCTTGGCTAGAAAGGTACTGAATTTATAGAGCCAGACATTAGACAGTAATTTATTTGTTCAGCTGTAGCAATGGAAATTTCTGCTTCTTCATATATGCATCTTCTAAATTAAGTTCTGGTCACTAGTGAGTCACTTATATCCATCTTCACAAGAGTTCCAGGATATAGACTGAGACACCTAACTTATTATTCGAACCCAAGTCTTCCATGTGGCAGTATAGCACAATAGCATGAGTTTATTGAATTTAGGCTTAGTTTCTTAATTTAAAAGCAGGCTTATTTAAATGCATAAAAAAGAGAGATGCAAGATATGATGACATTTCCTTTTGATGGATTTATTGGCATACTGGTATCCATAACTTTGAATAGTAGGCATCTCTCAGTTACGCTTTGCCGCCAAAGGAAGTGGGTCTCATAAAATCAAGGAGTACATTTTTTTCATTTTCTGAAAAATACAATAAAATGTTAAATGGAGCACACAGTCATTATTTTTTTTTCATTTATTTATCTTATTTTTTACTGTGTCAATAAAATCTTTTCATTTGATAAGTGGGCCTCAACAGCATATTATATGTTTTTTTTGTGTTTGATCAAAGGTTAAAACTAATGGAATCACATTGCACCTAAATAAATTAATTTGGTCCATAACAGTTTCCAATCCCTATAAAGCAGAAATGGATTATTATAACATCAGAGCAAATCACAAAGGAGCTGTGGGTATATGGTAACTGTACTTAAGCCTGAAATCACTGAGTCACTATAGTGCAGCTTTTGTTATAACAGAATACTGGTACTGTATAATGTAATGACTGAGAAGTTTCATAGTTATTTTTAATGTACTTGCTCACATTGTATATTTTGTAATCCATTTTGTCAAGAGCCAATAGCCACATCCTTGTAAATGGAAAGCAGTCTTTCTCTGGGATAAATGAGCCATGCTTTGGTGCAGTGACTAACACTGAGCCTCATATTTAGACAACCTCCTATGGGCTTTGAAAATTTTGGGCAGGCTTTTATTGTCACTTCAGAAGCAATAATGTGAGAGCAACTAGAATTTTATATGTATACCTTAAGGCAAGGCAGGAAGAGAAGAAAGTTGTCTTTCTGTCTAGCTGGGGTGATGTGTTTATTGTTGTCCTTCTTAGGTTGGATGGCTTCAGCATTTCCTACATCTAACTGTGCTGCAAGGTATATTGGCTGACATGTGGCTAACCTAATCTAAGGTCATCTAGAAATTTGGCTATGGGTAGACTTAAATAGGGTCCCATGGAATTCCCTAGGACTAAGAACTATTTCTTTTGTCTTATAGGATCATGGTAGATAGACTTGCACTGCTAAATTCTACTTTGCAGATGAGCAGTGATTTTCCATAGTGTTCTGTTTTTTTAATGGAAGAGTAAGATATTAATTGTGTGATTATCATCAGTCATCATAGAAAATGTTCTGAGTAAATTTTGTACAGTAAGTGGGCTGGTAAATTTTGCAAAGCTTTGATTAAATGATTGTTTTCTATTTCTAAGGGCAGGAAAGAGCCTGATCCAGTAAAACACTTAAGCATGTGCTTTGATCTTGCATTGACTTTAGTAGGGTTATGCATATGTTTTAAATTAAGCACATGCTTAAGTGTTTTGTGGTATTAGGCCCACACTCTCCTGCAGTTTGGGAGCAAGATGTAAATTGTAATTTGGGTGTAAATTCCTCAGGAGATAGACCCTATCATTTGGGTTCATCTTAAAAGTTTACTTTAATAAATTACAGCTGAAATCTGGGGAATTTAAAACAAATATTCCACCAAAAACCTGGTTAAAAGACTCTGTGTTCATTCAGTATATCCTTCCATATCATTACTGATTATTGAGAGGATTTATGCTAAGAGATGCTTTCCCCTTTATAATCAACACATTTCTCCTGTCTGATGTGTTCACTGATGTTGTCGTGCCGCACTTGTGAGATGACTGAATGCACTGATAGGAGGAGCTTTTTCTCCATAAAAATATATTTTCCTTATAATTTAAAAATTTTGTTTATCACCAGTGATAGGGAAAGAAAGCATAAGAACAGCATGTGAGTGTTCTCTCTCTGTTGTATCATCAGCACTGTGAATGGTGCTTGCTGTCACTACCAGCAAAAGCTGGCAGTCTAATAATACTTCTCAGCAGGAGCACCAGTTTGATGACACACAGTTGAACAGGGAATCAGCTTCACTGCTTGAATGCTTGGGAAATCAGATTATGAAAGTGGTGTAGTGTAAATTATATTATTTCTTTTATTTCCACACACAGTTGAGCTCATTCCCTGAGTTCTCTTCTACGCCATCAAATTACTTGATTGATTATTTTCATTGTTTATAACTAATATTTAATAATACTTGGTTATTCTGTAATAATACTGGCTCTAAAATACAGCTTCTCATCAGTAGGTCTCAAAGCACTTTACAAAGGAGGTCAGTATTATCCTCATTTTACAGATGGGAAACTGAGGCACAAAGAAGGGAAATGACTTGTTTAAGGTCATCCAGCAGGTCAGTGGTAGAGCCAGGAATAGAACCCTGGTCTTCTAAGTCTTAACCAAAGGATATATCCACAAGACTACTGGTCATCTTTAGAACTCATTTCTTCCATAGGTTTCAAAATACTTTACAGTGCAGGATAGATGCCTTTATCCCTATTTTTGTAGCATGAGAAGCTGAGGCAGAAAAAAATTAAATGACCTGCCCAAGGTCACACACTGAGCCAGTAACACAGTAAGGAATAAAACTATTTAGGCTAGTGATTCATTCACCTTTGTAATTAAATACCTTGATCGAACTAACCTTTTATATTATCTATATTCCTATGTATCATCATTTCAGTGATCATCTAAACTTTGGTGGACTATGCCAGTGCTTGTTTAGACAAGCTAGGAACTTGGAAAAATAGGATAGGGTGGGATTTATTGTTCTTTAAGTGACGGTTCTTAATTTCATGTCTAATGGATCAGAATCTCCCAGCTGTTCTTTAAACAACATTTAGTTGGAATCTCAAGTAAAGTGGATTTCTTTATTTTGCACATTAATGAGGATTCAGCTAGATGCATTTTATTCTCTCTCTCCCTTCATTTCCATTCCTTCTCTGTATTTTGGTGCACAGCCGGGTATTAGAAGACATTAGTACAGCCTGACAGTGTTTTTCTAGTACTTGCTGTTTTATTCAGTGCCCCTTTTTGAAGACGTATGAAATGTAAAATGTCATCTTTCATCAGATCTTTGCCTAAATATTTGCTGGGGAAGGGTGGAAAAAGGGCATCCTAATCATATTCCGAAGAAACAATCTTTTCTCTGCACCGATATATGCCAGCCGAGGGCATTTGTGCTCTTGACATTTTTGTTTTCTTTCATTGGTGAGGATATTTCAAAAGCTCCCAGTGCTCCAGGGATTCTTTATTTCTTCAGGGAATTGTTGATTGCCAAGCAAAGCTCCTTAAAGCATTCTTCAATAACCTGAGGGAATTCTTTTTGTCTTCCTCTTCCTGTCTCCTCAGGGGATGAATTGCTGTCATACTGGAGAATTTTGGAGGAAAAATGCAACCAACTTCTCACTCTTCTCCCCACCCCAGAGAAACCTAAAAAGACATTATCTAACGCATACAAATATTTAATTTTCACTTTGCTTGAAGACACAGGGTGGGTCAAACAACAAAATAATTGCAAGTTCAGCAGAAAAGTAATTTATGTATTTTTAATACTAGAAGGTGTCACTGTGATCACCTAGTCTGACTTCTTCCATATATATAGTTCCCAACATGGGCCTGAGTGCAGGCTTTGAACCCAGGTCTTTCAAATGCACAGTACAAACTGCTTTTTCTTCTGCTCCAGGCGTAACTGCATAGCACAGATTTTTGGGAGTAAGATGTGTAATGGGGAACTAGTTTTGTGACTGTAAATAGATCGTATTTTGTAGACTTTCTCATTTACAATAGTGTATTTACATATGACTCACATTAGACCACAGCATTGCAAAGAATGTATCGCTGGAAATGTAGCAACATATTATACTATACTATACTTCTTTATAGTTCTAATGTTTCTTTTGTTTCCATTGAGGGCACTTTTGTTCCCCATTCTAGCATGACCCAAAGTGCCTCAAGGACTGTGCACAACTTAACATAAAAGTGAGAGGGAAGGGCTGTATCATCTTTAACTACAGCATCACCATCCTAGCACGCTGTTATTGACTCTAACAAAGGCCTCGGACAAGTCATGCGCCTCAATTCTAAGAATGGGGATAGTGTTATACATACCTACTCTATTTCGTTGGGGGTATTTCAAAGACAAATTATTTGTTTGTAAAGCACTTTGAAGAAGGAAAGCATCATGCAAGGACTTGCCTATATGAACACTTTGTTCTCAGCAAGCCAGGGTATAAATCTACCTTGCACTAGCCTGCTAACTGTCCATATAGACTCTGCTCCTGCACACTAAAAGTTCTTAGTGCACTTTCATCTACTCCCATTTCAAAGTGGGGTAGATCAAAGCATATCAGAGAACTTTCAGTGCACGGGCAGCAGGCTAGTACAGTGCTAGTGCTGCAAACTAATTGTTCCTACAGACAAGCCCAAAGTGTAAAAGTATTGTTATAGTAAATCAGACATGGAATGGGTAGAGCATTGAACAGTATACGTGGGGGAATACAAATCATGAATCAAAATTGTCTAATTTAGATATAAAAACCTAGAAATATTATTTGAACTGTTGTAGCTCTTAAAGGCCCAGCTGTGGTCTTGATCCCATTTTGAGGAGCACTTTAGGAGAGAGACTCTCCCTTATTATGTAAAGAACTTATGACCTAAATAGACAAAAAGTGATGAGAGAGGAAACAAGAGGTGAAGTGATTTTCCTGAGGTCACCCAGCAGATCAATGGTAGAGAGCCCAGGTCTCCTGACTCCCAGCTGAGTGCCTTATCCACTATGCCACTCTTCCTCTCACAAGGTCCTTCTTCCCTACTTCATTTCCATTTCCGTTTCCACTCTCTAAATTATTACAAAAGTCCATTTCTAGGAATGCTTAAGACAGACCAGGAAAAAAAGGTCTCAGTTAACATCAAATATGAAGACAGCCAAGGGAGAGTGTGGCCATCTCTCATGATTTTATCGTGCGTCTCTCACTATTTGATGGCTTTCTTAAAGCCACAGCGGCTGGCATCGTGTGATTATTCAAGAATCTCAGTTTTCATTTTTAAAAAGTTTCTAGTCCCTATGGTTGTAGAGGAAAGTTTGAAAACGTCAATTCTAAAGGCTTGAACTGAGAAGGCAAATAAAAGGAAGCCAAAATTTATTATTATTACTTTTTTAAATTGCATGACTTTTAAGCCAATCTCATGGGGAAGGTGGGGCGGGGGAGGGGGTGTTTTGTTTTTTAGGCATGATTCTTGGTTTTGGTGTGTCTGTAGATAGCAATACTGAATAAATGCCCTCATGAACCATATTAGCATGTCTCTTGTGAAAGGATTTATAGAATATTTATTATGCATAATTTGTCATTGTCAGAGCAATGAAAATATTGTTCCTGGATGCCTGACAGAAGAGAGTCATAAATGTCTTCGCATTTCTTTGGGGGAATTCCTTCAGGCTTTTTCTGCTTAATGTGTGATTACATGCAATTTGATTTACCATATAATAACTATCTATCATGCACTTAATTGGACTCTGGAAAAGCCTACACAGTACAGCTTTATACTATGTGTTTTACTAGACTATGTTTACTGTATACTGGATATAGCTAATTCAGATTTATAGCACTATCAGAAAGAAATTAGTAGGGACATTTTGAAGGGGTGAGACTAGAGAAAACGGGCACACTTGACTCTGAACACTTCGGTGAAAAAAGGCTAGAGAATAGAAGATTTAAAATACCGTTACAAATGTTGTGTTTGCACTTTAGCAAATTTGTGTAATCTACTGCAGTGAGACAAGTTTCAGGGTAGCACGTATATCACTGACTGAGGTCCAGTTACTGACTGAGGTCCAGTTACTTAAGTTTTCTTCCCAGTATATACTTCCCACTAGATTGAAGTTAAGGTGAATAGAACTGGTCGGGAATTTTTTGAGAATTTTTTTGTTAAATGCTGATTCAAAACTGAGTTTTCACACAAAATGGTTGGTTTAGACGAATATCCTGTTTTGGCATTTTCAAAACCAAAACTGTTGTTTTTCAGTTCTAAACAATATTTCATTTCAAAGTTTACATTAGTTAAATTAGAATTAAAAAATTAAAAGGCTGACATTCAAATGAAAAGTTTCAAAATTATTTAAACAAAATGTTTTGATTGGCCTGATCTGAATTTTTTGTTTTATTTTGTGCTTTGCAAAAATTTTCATCCCCATTCAGGATGAGAACAACCTTTTTTTTTAAAAAATTTTCTCAATATTCCTGTTGGATAGAAAAACTGTTTCCCTCCCAGTTCTAATGCCGAAATCCTATAAGCTTTGATGAGGAATGGAGGTAAGGAGACCTAAAAGAACCAAATAATATCACACAATAACACTCATATACCAGAGTAATGTTCCACACATGGGGTAATGTGACAGGAAAAGTATTTAGCTAATTAAACATATTTTCCTTCATAAAACGCTAAAAATATTGTCTCCACAGCATGCAATATACATTAATTCAAGTCTTGTCATTTCCATCTCGTGCAGCTGTCAATTTACTAGCAGAGATTAGCATCAAATGACTTAAATTATGAAATCAAGGTTCTAAAATGGCTATTTTTTGCAACAATGTTTGTTTAGTTTAATTTAATTTTACCTTTCATTTTGGCATTTTCCCCATGTTACTCAAGGACAGTGTCTGCCAGCAGGGCAGTAACTAGGCTGAAAGCTAAAAGTGAGCTAACAGGAGATTATTTTACTTTTAAAGTAAGCAGCCCTTTTGAATTAAGGAGTATTTTGTGGCAGGTGATTTCTCCAAACCATTTTCTTTCAGTAAGAATGAACTGCAATAACAGCAGAATTTTCAGGGTGAGGGAATGGCTCGTGGGGAAAGCCTACTGTGTATTTCTGTACGAAAAATGCTAATATTCCCTTTAGAAGGTTGAATATATTTTATGAACTACACTGCATGTATCTTTAAAATATATTTTAGAATGTTGTGGAATTGGCCAATTCCTGCAATATTTGAAGGACTGGGTGGATCAGAGAATTGTAATGACCAAGTTATCATCTAACAGCTGTTTGGAAGCCTATGTGAAGTGAACTGGTCTCAGCCTATTTCCTAATGGGAAGGTGTCCAAAATCCTGCTATCACTATGAATGCTAATTGTACTTTTTTTGGCAGACTTAAGTACCAAATGGCCACTGGACCTTTGTTAACAGAGTCCATTGCAACTGATCCCTCTCATCCTTAAAGGTAGTCCTTCCAAGTCAGTTTAAGTTCATGCTCGTTGGGGCATTTTCCATTGCTTTCATCTTGTGACCTTGCACTAGCCTTAAATAAATTTCAAACATCAGTGAGCTAAATTTATCCGTGGAATAACTCCCTGGAATTACACCAATGAATTTGGACCAGTGAATGTAGGGCTCCTAAAATTATTCTGAAGGACTGAGTAGCACTGGATAGATCTAGGCATGATGCAGACAAGTGCTGTGCTACATTCATCTACATAACCCATTTTGGGAACCAGTTTTACTGGTGCAGGACAGATGGGTAGCTCCTCTGTCATATTAATGTCATATTAATCAGAATAGCAATCAATGGTACAGAATAGTTTTGGAGCCCATCAATGAGCTGAGCTCTGCCCCTTTTCACTATTGAGATGTTTCTCCTACCTTGTTGGGAAGAAGCAGCATTTTGTATCCTCCCCCGGCCCCCAATTCTCTTGTTTACTTTTTCGCTGGTCTTGACTTTTTGGTCCAGACAGGTCGGACTTTTCTAGAGTCGTTTGGGGATATTTTATACAATTCCTCTCCCTTCCAACAGGGTAGTTATATCTTCTGTTGCCTCCCTTCCAATGCTATCTCCTGGACACAAGTACAATTTGTCTGATTCCTTGTCCCAGGGGGATGGAGGGTGGGTGGGTGAGGGGGTGCCCTTTGATTGGTCCTGGACTGAAAGTATCTAATTCACTTTATTCTCAATCTCTCTCTCTCAAAAAAAAAAAAAAAAAAAAAAAAGCTGCAATCTTTCAGCTCCATTCCTCCAGCACTCAATCCAAAGGGCTTTCTGGCTCTATTAGACGTGATTGATCCTTATTAACACATTCCACCTACTTGCATACATTTAATGAAGCTTTCACCATTAGGCCTGAAAATTTCTATGCTTGACCTCCATTGCCTGCTGGGATTCCAGGGAATTATTGACTAAAAGGTGGAGCCAATTGTTTGACTATATTCACGACTCATTCTTAAAAAATGTTCGAGTCCAAATAACTGAATTTAGTGAAATTTATTGTCTAAACAAAGCAGTACAATACAAAAAGGTGACATGCATATCTTCCTTCTGGGAAGCAATTCTTATCTTACAGTATGTTCACCTTACACAGAAGATTTGCTTCAAACATATGCATTTCAGCTTGTAGTATTTATATTATGATTTTACAAGTTACCAAACTCTTTTTACACAGTGCTAGAATCCACCCACCAGTTCATAACAGTCCCTTAACTGGTTGTTTTGTTCTGTACTTTTCTTATCTCTGTTTTGGATACTACATTCCAAATCAGTTTGGTGTCCCAACCTGTTCTAAGATATCTTGCCTATCATGTATCTTGCCTTTGACTGGCTTCCTATTTTCTAATACCAAAGCTGATGTCAGCTTTGCACAGTGCTGTGGGGTGAACGGAATCGTGGGGAGAGCATCATACATTCAGTTGACATAACATCCCAACACATACATGCATATTCTACTAATACTGTGCATGTATTACCCATTAATGTGGATTATACTATGTCTGACATACACTAACAGGACGCAGATGCCCCCGCGGTGATCACTGCTTGCAGCACTTCTTGCTTTCAGGGAGGAGTCCCAAGGAGGTTGCTTCTAGACTCCACTGCTTCCTTTCCTTGTGGATGGGCTCCCAATGGCCTTACTGTGCACCTCCCGCCTCTGTGCGGTTCATCTCTGCTGTCCCAGGTCTGTGAAGTGGCCTGGGGAAGGAGAAAACCTGCCAGACAACACTGCTCCTGGCTTCTCTTTCCAAGCTAGTTGCAGGGGTCCTGAGATTTGAGTGGACACCAAATTGCTCCCATCTGTGGCTCCTGCAGGTGTTGTAAGGTGAAGTGGAGAGAGATACCCACCTCAGTGGAAGGGTCTGCGGCAGGGAGAAATGAGGGTAGTGCAAAGCAGACAAATTCTCTTCATTGATGGGTCTCAGAGTGCTGTGAAATGCTCAAACTGGACAATGAAAAAAGAACTGAGAAAAATACTTTCCTCTGAATTCTTTTGGGTTGTCACTTGTCAAAAAGGTAGACGAAAGGTTTGCAGGCAGAGGAATGATGTTGGGGGATGATGGTGTCCCTTTTAAGCACAATATGAAAATAAGATTTGATTGGATCTTAAAGGTGTGTATTGGAAAGGGTAAGTATTTTTAGTTGGCTTTGAATTTGATGTTTGAGGCTCTGATGTCAGCCAGATCACCCTTTTTAAAGGAGATGTCTCTCTTTAAGAAACTTGCCAAACATTTTTGTCTTTTATCCAGATCAAGCAGAGGCTGTGCCCTGAGAAGGGATATAGGGTGGGCTTTCAAAAAAGCCTGTAGCTAAACATAAACAAAAACTGCTGAGCTCAGCTTTCCACTGACCCCAAAATTCTAAGGCAGGACACAAAAGGCAAATTTTCCAGTCTCTTAGACCTCCTAGTATAGTGTGTAATTACATTTTAGCCTGCTGTCAGAAGACTGTTAGGCTCCTTGGGATAGAAGCTGCATTTGATATCTGGTGATGTGGTACAATGACGTGAATTGCTTATACACACTCATCGAGGGGTTTTGCTGACAACATGCCACAGTTTCTCCAGCTGTGAAGTTGACTCCAAAAGACCTGCAAGCTAGTTCAGGGAATATGAATGTGGGGAAGGGGAAGGAATATTTGTTCTGCTAGGGCCTGGCAGAGCCAAATAATGAATGTTCCACACTAAATGGGTAATGGATAGACAGTTGTGGTGTTGATGTGCCCAAAATAGCAACATAGACATGACCTAATAAGAAAAGAAATTTAAATTAAACTAGCAAATGTCCTTGCTCTGCCCGTTCTGTGCCCATACACATACATACGGTCCTGTGCAGTCAGGTAAAATAGACTTTGTAGAAAAGTGATCATTAGTAAAAGCATGAATATTTTGAGTGTTTGGAGGAGGAATAATATAACAAAGTTTGGGAGATTCATCATATGCTAGTTGTGGCAGGGAATATTGAGTGAGTCATCAGAACCCGGAGGAGTATATATTCATGAGCATATGCTTTTATTTTTTTTCTGCAGATAGTGTCATTCAGAGCTTTTCATGTGCAAAATGCAATATATGGAGTTTAGCATAAATGTTTAACAAGAGAAACTTGGGTAAAATGTTCTGAGCTGGTGCACCAAGCCACTGACCTCTGCATTCAAGCCTCATGTGTACCATGATACCTACAAAAAAATAACCATCTAATAATGGTTAGGTAGAGGGGAATTTGGGAATGATTTCTACATAACATTTTTAAAAACAAGCCATCCTAAAGTCAGCACCTTGACCACTTTCTTTGTATGTTGCCCCCTCGCCCCTTTCTCTGTCTTTTTAGGCCCCAGTTCCACAAACCCTCATGCACATGCTTAAATTTAGACACGTGAGTAGTCCCATTGACTTCAACTGGACTACGCACATTCTTAAAGTTAAGCAAGTGCATAAGTCTTTGTAGGATCAATACCCACTAACTCTTTTCTGCAGAAGCAATGCCTTCCTAAATGTCTGTACAGTGTCTTTCACATTTCGGGTGCTACTACAATATAAATCATAATAATTACCAACCATCCTGCTTTTAGTTTTTATATAAACATGAGAAAAATGCTTTAGATATTTGTTTTCAACGTTCAGTTTTATTTTAGAGGACCAGAGGACAGTTATTTGTTGGGAAGTGGGATGGTGCAAGTGGTGATGATGTAGCCAGTCATTATGCAGTTGACTTCATTGCACCAGCAATGGTGGGGCTGCTGCAAAAATTGGGGGGAAGTGTGGCTTAATAGCTAGAGCACTGGACTAGGACACATTCCTAGTTCTGCTACTGACCTGCTGGCTGACCCTGGGCAAGTTACTTTCACTCTTTCTGAATCAGTTGCCCCATCAGTAAAATGAGGATAGTGATACTGACCTCCTTTTGTAAAGCTTTCTGCACTCTATGGATGAAAAGCATTATAGAAGAGCTTGGTGTTGTTATTTTATCACTATTCTGTCTGATATGAATTATAGCCTTCTGACGACATTACGACGAGAGAGAACTGTCTTGCACGCTAACTTGTAGTGCGATTGTAGATCAATCTGTAATGTACAGAGCGTTTATTGTGTGTGTGTATATATATATATTCGGAGCTGAGGGCATCTCTTACATGTCTGCTTTGGTGAATAATGTGAAGTTATGTACAATAGCTTCCGTCTCAGAAAGCTGGCCAATGTAAAGGGCATGGAAATCTAGTGGATTACATGTGACTTTAATTTCATGATTTTGGGTGGGAGGGTGGTATTATGGACATCTCAGTTATGTCAATAAAGAATTAACACAGTGACGTAGTTTTGGAGGGTAGGAGGGGAAAAGAGAGAGGATATTTGCAGGAATATGCTGGCATAAGAAAACTACAACACCTAACACAATGGGGTTCTGTTCCATGGTGGGGACTCCTAGGCACTACGATATTACAAATGATGATGATGATGATACATTGAACTATATTGAAGCAAAGGAAGCAGAATCTCCTCCAGTTCAGAGTAACATGGGCTCGGTGCCATTCCATGTGCAGTGCTGGAGGCCCTGTGTCTCATGAGCTGCTCAGCATTGATAAAATTAGCACTGATAAAAGGAGAGCAATGCTGAGTACAAACACTATGCATCCGATGAAGTGGGCTGTAGCCCACGAAAGCTTATGCTCTAATAAATTTTAGTCTCTAAGGTGCCACAAGTCGTCCTCTTCTTTTTGCGGATACAGACTAACACGGCTGCTACTCTGAAACCTGATCTGAGTAGTGCAGTTCTTCAAAAGCAGCCATGCTGAGCTCTCTGTGGGCGGTACTGCTGCTTTTATCTGTAAGTAAGAACTAGGGCTTATCTACACATGGAGGGAATAGCTGTTCCTGAATAACTTCGTGTAGACAGGCCCTTTATTCCTAAAAGGTAACTGTGGTGACATGCTATGGGCATTGGCTGGTTTTCACAGATCTTAAAGAGAAACTAATGGAGCCAAGAGAGACTAGAAGATTCTCTGAAGAGTCAAGAGGACACACCTACTTTTATCATACCAGCAGGGATTCTGATTCACTTGTTGTGCTCTAACAGTCTGGGAGTAATTAATACATGATGGAGACAGCCTGTATGAATGAGATGATCTGTGTAGCTGGGCAGATAAAGTTTAAGCAACGATAGAAGCTTGAAATTCAAACTCCAGTCATTCATTGACATGAAGGGGTGAATATCAACAGAGGGAAAACCACTTTTTTAGTGACCCAGCCACTCCCAGTCTTTATTCAGGCCTAATTTGATGGTGTCTAGTTTGCAAATTAATTCCAGTTCTGCAGTTTCTTGTTGAAGTCTGGACACAAATCAGACACGAAGAACTGTAACATTCAAAAACCAGTAGGAGAGCACTTCAGTCTCCCTGGACACTCAATAACAGACTTAAAAGTGGCCATTCTTCAACAAAAAACTTCAAAAACAGACTTCAGTGGGAAACTACAGAACTGGAATTAATTTGCAAACTTGATACCATCAAATTAGGCCTGAATAAAGAATGGGAGTGGCTGGGTCACTACAAAAAGTAATTTGCCTTCTGTTGATACTCACACTTTCTTGTCAACTGTTGAGAACTGGGCCACATCCACCCTGATTGAATTGGGCTCGTTAGCACTGACCCCCGCACTAGGTAATGCAGCTCCCATCTTTTCATGTGCTGTATATTTATACCTGCCTACTGTATTTTTCACTCTATGCATCTGATGAAGTGGGTTATAGCCCATGAAAGCTTATGCCCAAAGAAATTTGTTAGCCTCTAAGGTGCCACAAGGACTCCTCGTTGTTTTTACTGATACAGACTAACACGGCTACCCCTCTGAAGGTCTACATAGTGCACTATGGATGCAATAGCATGACCCACGTACAGCAATTGTAAGCCTGGGTTTACAATGCAGTGTAAAGCTATCCATTTTCTTGAGTTGTATTAACATTCATGGTGCTCATATGAAGGATAGATGTTTTCTTTGCTTTTATTTTTATGGCTAACTAGCACTGTTTGTTTTTTGTTTTTATTAAATGGATTTTAATGTCACTAAATAGCTCTTAACGGTATGTCAGCTAAACTGAGTCATTACATGGCCTTGGGCACATCACTTTAACCTGCCCTTGCCTCATTTTCCACAACTGTAAAACAGAGATAATCAGACGTACCTTTCTAGAAAAGCTCTTGAGATTCTTGCGAGAAACTGCTGAGTCAGAGTTTCAAAAATATTTAGGTGCCTAAATATGCAGATAGGCACCTAGTGGGATTTTCAAAATCCCCTAAGCGGGTTAGATGGCTCACTCCCATGGAAATCATGCACCTATCTGCATCTTTAGGCACCAAAATATCTTTGAAAATCTGACCCAATAAAACTTCAAAGCATGGCTGTTGTGAGTTTCTGTTTTTCTTTTCTCCTGTGGCTGACGCATACCTACTGTCATAAAATGCTGTGCCGTGTCAGAACTCAAGCCTCTTTCTATATTGACTCTTTCCACCACTTAAAGCACAGACCTAAAAATATGGAGGCCTGGAAGAATACGAGGCCAAATTATTTCCTTGTGTAACTTCAGTGACTACTGTGGAACTACACCACTGGTGAGTTTGGCCCAGTGTCTTGTTACAGTAGAGCTGAATGACTTTGTCCCCTCCCTCTTTTACAGTGACTGAAGATTCAGCCTCCTGGCTTCTCTGTAATGAAATCTGAATAACTTCTGTACGTATTTGCAGCATGGTCTGGGACTATGTGACTCTAAGAGCATAGCATGCTCTATTACTTCCGCATGTCCTGAGGCTCAAAATATTGTGTGAAATCTTTGAAGCATAGCCTAGTGATTTCACAAAGCCTTGACATAAAACTAAAGCATCTCTGATGACAGGCTGCACACCTACGTATATTTGTACACATAAAATTTAACTGTGAAAAGATTGCTAGACACACAACATACACGACACAAAGACACAAAAGCAAGAACATGAAAGGTGAAGCTGTCTTCCCTTTGTCATTTTTTCCCTTCATACCCCTTAGTTTACATTCTGTGGTTGAAGGAATCGGGAAGGTAGAAAAGACACTTTATTTATGTACAGTTTATATGTTGGAACTGGCCTTCCTTCCAGTAAAGCACAGGAGATAGCATGCTGCAATGGAGCTGTTAAGATTATTGGGACAAAGTCAAATACCAATGAAAACTCTTCACATGTGTACAATCCCTTCACTCCACTGATTTACTTCAAACCATGGAATTGCAGTGTGCAAATTAGCTTGAGAGGAAGGGTGCTGATTGGTTGAGTAACCTTTGCTGTCACCTTAGTGCCACATAAGCTTGTGCCATTGACCTAATCCCAGTATTACCATAACAATGAGATAGCACACTTGCTAATAATTTAGGTTAATTACAAACTAATTTCTTCGGGTGGAGCCTACACATGAGATGCCTTAGTTTTATGGAAACTCGGAAGAGTCTGTTGTTCTTCTATTAACATAATTTATTCTGAAGAGGGCCCACTATTAGTCATTTTAAACTCAAAGTAATTACCAGATTGAGCAGACAGATGGACTGAATTGGTCTTTGGTCACATTGTTTCAGGTAAAGGTTGAAGCATATTTGTGGGGCAGTGTGACGAAGGGAACATTGCTGTTACCTGTATAGTACAAGTTTTTGGGGCCAACAGAGGAGGGTTTTTTCCTCAAGGGGTGTCAGTCTGTCATATTTCATGCACGGTAAATTAAATTTTATAAAAAAGAGAAAACATAGTGTGTGATACTTTCAGGAATGCCACCTGCTCAGAAATTGGGTAAATTTATATTACTGGCTGCAAAACACTGACTGTATCGGAGCTTATAAAAAATCATTGGTTTGCTTTGCATTCACTGATGGAAAGCTGGTGCCACCATTTTCACTGAGCTCACTCTGATGTTTGAAATCTGTAATATAATCATAGACTATCAGGGTTGGAAGGGACCTCAGGAGGTCATCTAGTCCAACCCCCTGCTCAAAGCAGGACCAATCCCCAACTAAATCATCCCAGCCAGGGCTTTGTCAAGCCTGACCTTAAAAACTTCAAGGGAAGGAGATTCCACCACCTCCCTAGGTAACGCATTCCAGTGTTTCACCGCCCTCCTAGTGAAAAAGTTTTTCCTAATATCCAACCTAAACCTCCCCCACTGCAACTTGAGACCATTACTCCTTGTTCTGTCATCAGCTACCACTGAAAACAGTCTAGATCCATCCTCTTTGGAACCCCCTTTCAGGTAGTTGAAAGCAGCTATCAAATCCCCCCTCATTCTTCTCTTTTGCAGACTAAACAATCCCAGTTCCCTCAGCCTCTCCTCATAAGTCATGTGTTCCAGTCCCCTAATAATTTTTGTTGCCCTCCGCTGGACTCTTTCCAATATTTCCACATCCTTCTTGTAGTGTGGGGCCCAAAACTGGACACAGTACTCCAGATGAGGCCTCACCAATGTCGAATAGAGGGGAACGATCACGTCCCTCGATCTGCTGGCAATGCCCGTACTTATACATCCCAAAATGCCATTGGCCTTCTTGGCAACAAGGGCACACTGTTGACTCAAATCCAGCTTCTCGTCCACTGTAACCCCTAGGTCCTTTTCTGCAGAACTGCTGCCGAGCCATTCGGTCCCTAGTCTGTAGCAGTGCATGGGATTCTTCTGTCCTAAGTGTGGAACTCTGCACTTGTCCTTGTTGAACCTCATCAGATTTCTTTTGGCCCAATCCTCTAATTTGTCTAGGTCCCTCTGTATCCTATCCCTACCCTCCAGCATATCTACCTCTCCTCCCACTTTAGTGTCATCTGCAAACATGCTGAGGGTGCAATCCACACCATCCTCCAGATCATTAATGAAGATATTGAACAAAACCGGCCCGAGGACCGACCCTTGGGGCACTCCACTTGATACCGGCTGCCAACTAGACATGGAGCCATTGATCACTACCCGTTGAGCCCGACAATCTAGCCAACTTTCTGTCCACCTTATAGTGCATTCATCCAGCCCATACTTCTTTAACTTGCTGGCAAGAATACTGTGGGAGACCGTGTCAAAAGCTTTGCTAAAGTCAAGGACCAACACGTTCACTGCTTTCCCCTCATCCACAGAGCCAGTTATCTCATCATAGAAGGCAATTAGATTAGTCAGGCATGACTTGCCCTTGGTGAATCCATGCTGACTGTTCCAGATCCCTTTCCTCTCCCCTAAGTGCTTCAGAATTGATTCCTTGAGGACCTGCTCCATGATTTTTCCAGGGACTGAGGTGAGGCTGACTGGCCTGTAGTTCCCAGGATCCTCCTCCTTCCCTTTTTTAAAGATGGGCACTACATTAGCCTTTTTCCAGTCATCCGGGACTTCCCCAGATCGCCATGAGTTTTCAAAGATAATGGCCAATGGCTCTACAATCACATCCGCCAACTCCTTTAGCACTGTCGAATGCAGCGCATCCGGCCCCATGGACTTGTGCACGTCCAGCTTTTCTAAATAGTCCAGAACCACTTCTTTCTCCACAGAGGGCTGGTCACCTCCTCCCCATGCTGTGCTGCCCAGTGCAGCAGTCTGGGAGCTGACCTTGTTCGTGAAGACAGAGGCAAAAAAAGCATTGAGTACATTAGCTTTTTCCACATCCTCTGTCACTAGGTTGCCTCCCTCATTCAGTAAGGGCCCACACTTTCCTTGACTTTCTTCTTGTTGCTAACATACCTGAAGAAACCCTTCTTGTTACTCTTAACATCTCTTGCTAGCTGCAACTCCAAGTGTGATTTGGCCTTCCTGATTTCACTCCTGCATCCCCGAGCAATATTTTTATACTCTTCCCTGGTTATTTGTCCAATCTTCCACTTCTTGTAAGCTTCTTTTTTGTGTTCAAGATCAGCAAGGATTTCACTCTTAAGCCAAGCTGGTCGCCTGCCATATTTACTATTCTTTCTACACATCAGGGTGGTTTGTCCCTGTAACCTCAATAAGGATTCTTTTAAAATACAGCCAGCTCTCCTGGACTCCTTCTTTCCCCCTCATGTTATTCTCCCAGGGGATCCTGCCCATCAGTTCCCTGAGGTTGTCAAAGTCTGCTTTTCTGAAGTCCAGGGTCCGTATTCTGCTGCTCTTCTTTCTTCCCTGTGTCAGGATCCTGAAGTTGACCATCTCATGGTCACTGCCTCCCAGGTTCCCATCCACTTTTGCTTCCCCTGCTCATTCTTCCCAGTTTGTGAGCAGCAGGTCAAGAAGAGCTCTGCCCCTAGTTGGTTCCTCCAGCACTTGCACCAGGAAATTGTCCCCTACAGTTTCCAAAAATTTCCTGGATTGTCTGTGCACCGCTGTATTGCTTTCCCAGCAGATATCAGGGTGATTGAAGTCTCCCATGAGAACCAGGGCCTGCGATCTAGTAACTTCTGTGCGTTGCCAGAAGAAAGCCTCATCCACCTCATCCCCCTGGTCCGGTGGTCTATAGCAGACTCCCACCACGTCATCACCCTTGTTGCTCATACTTCTAAACTTAATCCAGAGACTCTCAGGTTTTTCTGCAGTTTCATACTTGAGCTCTGAGCAGTCAGACTGCTCCCTTACATACAGTGCAACTCCCCCACCTTTTCTGCCCTGCCTGTCCTTCCTGAACAGTTTATATGCATCCATGACAGTACTCCAGTCATGTGTTATCCCACCAAGTCTCTGTTATTCCAATCACATCATAATTCCTTGACTGTGCCAGGACTTCCAGTTCTCCCTGCTTGTTTCCCAGGCTTCTTGCATTTGTGTATAGGCACTTGAGATAACTCGCTGATCGTCCCTCTTTCTCAGTATGAGGCAGGAGCCCTGCCCTCTCGCGCGCTCCTGCTCGTGCTTCCTCCCGGTATCCCACTTCCCCACTTACCTCAGGGCTTTGGTCTCCTTCCCCCGGTGAACCTAGTTTAAAGCCTATACATCAGATTTTAGAACTTCCATCACAACCCGAATAAATATATAAAGACGCCAGAAGTTCCCTCTCAGATCTAGAAATAAGTCAACACACTATCACTGTATTCCACAGTAGGTGTCCTGCGGCAAGCTGCCGCTGGGGGCTCACCAGACCTCCCCAGCGCAGCGCAGCTCCCACTCCGAGGACCACTCCTTGCCTCGTTTGACGTGCAGTGGCCAGTCATCTCACAGCCTGCCCACCGCCCTTGTCGCAAGTCAGGCTAACCGGTTCGCCGCCTGGACAGGAGTCTCGAGGTCCCTCCAGGCCATGCAGTAGCGGACGCAGGCACCGTGACAGGCACCAGAGAAGCTCCTCCTTGCGTCACAGCTACTGCAGCCAGTCCCAACACCATCGACGTTGACGCTCCCGTTCGAGTTCCCGCTCTGCCAGACGTCGCACACGGGACTCTCCTCGCGATTCACTGGCACCGGAGCATCGTAGCCTCAGGCGCCAGGGCGAGTACCGGAGCAGCACTTCCGACGGGTACCGGTCCTCGAAGTTGAGATCCCGGTCCTGCGGAAGACTGCATCGCAGGCACTTTCACTCCCGCCGCTCCTATGGGACCATGCATTCGATGGTGACCTCAGCCTCGGCACCCAGCCACCCATCACCGGGTCACACGGCTCAGCTGGACCAGCTAGCACTGCCAGGGCCCCAACTTGGAACGTGGCAAGGGGCCCCATGGCAGGGGCAGCGGTGCCAATGGGCACCGTGGCCACAGATGCCTGCCCAGACGGGAACCCGTTCAGTGGCTGGGGCATCCCAGGCTCCATCGGCCTCTCCATCTTGGCCTAGGGACAAGTCAACAGGTCACAAGTCGGCGGCCCCTCGCCCGGACTCCGAACCTGGGAGTCAATTCCTCGGTACCACCAGAGGCCCACGGCTCCAAGCCGGCCCTCTCTCTGGCACCGGATGACGCCATAACGGCACCGCTGCCCATTATCCCACAGGAGGATTTCAAGGCGCATCAAGACCCGTTAAAGCGGGTGGCATCCAACCTCCAGCTGCAGGCTGAGGAGATGGAGGGCCCGTCCGACACGCTCTTTAATGTGCTGTCGTCCTCAGCGCCAGGCTGTGTGGCCCTACCCCTCCACCAGGGAGTACCCAACATTTCCAACACCTTGTGGCAAACTCCCTCTTCCTTACCCCCTATTTCCAAGAAGGCTGAGAGGAAGTACTTTGTGCTGGCTAAGGACCATGAGTACCTCTATTCCCACCCGGCACCTAAGTCTCTGGTCGTGGAATTGGTAAACCATTGGGAACAACAGGGCCAGCCCGCGCCCACCCCCAAAAACAGAGACTCAGGAGACTGGACTCCTTTGGTAGAAAAGTTATTCCTCAGCAAGTTTCCAGCTCAGAGTGGCCAATCATCAGGCCCTACTGAGCCGATATGACTTTAACTTATGGGAGTCTCTGCCAAAGTTTGAACCACTCCTCCCGGAGCAGGAGAGGAAGGACTTCAAGGCTCTGGTGGAGGAAGGGGCGGCGGCGACCAAAGCAACCCTCCAAGCCGTGTCCAATGCAGCTGATACGGCAGCCTGTTCGATGGCTTCTGCCATATCCATGTGCAGGGCGTTGTGGCTCCTCCTGTCCAGGCTGTCGGCGGAGGCTCAGTCCCTCATGCAGGACCTGCCGTTTGACGGAAAAGCACTATTTGCAGATCAGATACATGTCCGCCTGTATGGGATGGAGGATTCCCGTACCACCCTGCAAACCTTGGGACTCTACATTCCTCTGGCTAAGGACAAGGCCAAGCCACAAACATCAGCTCAACCTGCGCGGAGCAGATACAAGCGGCCGTATAAGAGGCTGAGAGACCAGAAGCTTCGGTCTCAGTGTCAGTCCCGCCCTGCCCCGCAGCCCGGGCCCTTCAAGGGAAAGAAGCAGGGAAAGAGGCAGTTTTGACTATGTGCAGGGGGGTACCAGGGCAGTTGCCAGGGAGACCCCCCCCTATTAATAAAGTTGGTGTTCTGCAACCGTTTGTCTGCTTTCCACATGGCGTGGTCCCGTATAACATCGGACCAATGGGTCCTCAACACCATCTCCAGGGGCTACACGTTGCAGTTCATCTTACCCCCGCCCAACCACCCCCCCTTCCCGATGGCCTCAGGGGACCCAGAACATGCCCACCTTCTAGGCGGGGCAGTGGAAAGAGTACTGGTAGAATTCCAGGGAAAGGGTTTTTACTCCCGGTATTTCCTGATCCCCAAGGCAAAAGGGGGTCTCAGGCTCATCCTGGACCTGCGGGATCTCAACCACTTCCTGGTCCACTCCAAGTTCTATTATCCCCTCCCTGGAACCAGGGGACTGGTACGCGGCCTGGACCTTCAGGATGCGTGTTTTCACATTCACGTTTTCGAGGGGCACAGGCACTTCCTCCGCTTCCTAGTGGGGTTAGACCACTACCAGTTTACGGTCCTTCCGTTTGGCCTGTCCACAGTGCCCAGTGTTTTCACAAAGTGCATGTCCGTGGTGGCGGCCTACCTCAGATGGGAAGGGGTACAGATCTTCCCATACCTGGACGATTGGCTTCTCAAGGGCAACTCTCGGGCCCAGGTAAGGGCCCATGTGGAACTGCTCAGGTCCACATGCGCAGATCTCAGCCTAGTGGTAAATGAGACCAAATCACTGTTAGTTCTAATACAGCGCATAGAGCTAATCAGGGTGCTGCTCGACTCCTTCAGGCCCGCAGCATCTCTCCCGCTGGGCAGGTTCGCAGCCCTACGAGACCTCATCGCCTCAGTCACGGGGTTCCCGGTGACAGCAGCGAGAGCATGCCTTCGGATCCTGGGACACATGGCAGCATGCACATATGTGGTCCGCCATGCCAGGCTACATATGAGGCCCCTCCAGCTCTGGCTAGCCTCCCAGTTCTGCCAGACCCGGGACGGGCTAGACAAGGTTCTCACGGTACCGTCCCCGATACTTACCTCCCTGCAATGGTGGTCTTACCCAAACAATATGCTGCAAGGGGTTGCCTTTCGGGAGGTGACCCCGTCATTAGACCTGGTGTCCGATGCGTCAGACTTTGGCTGGGGAGCTCACACAGGGAGCATGCAAACCCAAAGGAGGTGGTCGGCTTTGGAATTGTCCCTCCACATAAATGTCAAGGAACTCGGGGTGATTCGTTTGGTGTGTGTAAAGCTTTCAGCACGCACCTTCGCGGCAAGGTGGTCAGGGTCCTTACGGACAACACCGCTGCAATGTACTACATCAACAAGCAAGGTGGGACTCGTCCCTCGGCCCTCTGTCTGGAAGCCCTGAGCTTATGGGAGTTCTGTATAGCCCACGATATCTCCCTGCAAGCTTTTCACCTGCCGGGCATCCGCAATGCACGAGCCGATCGCCTCAGCAGGATTTTCTCCCCCCAATACGAGTGGTCGCTCCACTCAGAGGTCACTCACCTGCTCTTCCGAGAGTGGGGAGTTCCCCAGGTCGACCTCTTTGCAACTTGCCAGAACCAGCATTGCCCCAAGTTCTGCTCCAGGGGAGGAGTTGGGAGGGGGGCGATATCGGACGCCTTCCTCCTACAGTGATCAGGCCAGCTTTTCTATGCCTTCCCACCGTTTCTCCTCATCGGCAAAGTCCTGCAAAAAGTAAAAACGGACAGGACGCATGTCATCCTCATAGTCCCAGCGTGGGCCCACCAGCACTGGTACGGGACCCTCCTACACCTCCTAGCAGCCCCCCACGACAAAGTTGCCGCTTCGCCCGGACCTCCTCTTACAGGATGGAGGCTGCCTCCTCCATCCCAATCTAGCCATGCTCCACCTAACAGCGTGGCTGCTCACTGGCTAGGCGAAGAGGAGAGGAGGTGCTTGGAGGAAGTCAGGCGGGTCCTAATAGAAAATAGAAAGCCGTCCACATGCCAGACGTACCTGGCGAAGTGGTCCAGATTTTCCAGATAGGCAGAGGAGCGGGGAGCCTCCCCATCGTCTGCATCACTCCAGCTTATCCTTGAGTACCTCCTGTCCCTTCGGACCCAAAGGCTGGCACCGCCTCTGTCAGGGTACACTTGGCGGCCATATTGGCCTTCCACCCGCCGGTGCAAGGCCACTCGGTCTTTTCCCACTCTATGACCTCTTGCTTTCTGAGAGGCCTAGACCATTCATTCCCGTATGCTAGATCCCCCGTACTGCAATGAGACCTAAACCTGGTGTTGTCTCATCTCACGGGACCCCCCTTTGAACTCCTGGCCATGTGTTCCTGGTCTTACCTCTCATGGAAAGTAGCATTCCTTGTAGCAATCATGTCGGCCTGACGTGTCTCGGAGCTCAGGGCCTTGGCCTCGGAACCCCCATATATGATCTTCCACAGGGATAAAGTCCAGCTTTGCTCACCTCCCGCATTCCTCCCGAAGGTGGTCTCCGTCTTTCACATGGAGCAGGACATTTTTCTTCCAGTGCTCTGTCCTAAGCCCCATTCCTCCAGCGAGGAACGTCGCCTTCACACAGTAAATGTGCGTAGAGCACTGGCCTTCTATCTGGATTGGACCAAGCCCTTCCGGAAATCAGGGCCTTTTGGGTCTGTTCTCACTTCAGTGTACATAAGTCAATATTTGTGTGACCCCCACTAATCATTGCTGCAAGCAGAGAGGATAATTGCACAACCTCATATAGACTCCCCACAGACACCCACACCCACAAATAAATGTACCTACCCATCTAAATGTGAACAAACCAGAAAAGGCACATTGGCAAGGTCGGTGGAACTAAAAGTTGGACATTGGTTCCGTATTAAAGTTCCTGACCCTGATTCTAAACCTTAAATTACAGGAAAGAACTGAATGGTATTCATCTTTACTAGTGGCATCATCCATTGGTGATGTAGAGGCACTTCAGTGTAAGTTAAGCACATAACCACTATTTTGAGTCTCTTTATTTTCCTATGTTTCCTGCTGTACATAAGTGCTGGAACTAGGGGTGCCGGAGGTGCTGCCGCATCCCCTGGCTTGAAGTGGTTTCCATTATATACCATTTGGTTCATTGGCTCCCAGCACCCCCACTATACAAATTGTTCCAGCACCTCTGCTGCTATGTTGACAATTATTGATAATTTTGCTTAATTACAACCTAATGTTCAATTGAGGATAGTTGGTAATAAGTCTTAACTATATGGAAAGGTTGAAGGATGACAAACCAGCCACTTGTTCGCAAAAGGGGTCCACAAAAAAGAAACTGAATTTTTGAAATATCCAATTTTTGAATTCTACTAACCAACCAATTTGATGGCAGTCCCAGAAATACTGAATTTCTACCAAGCCTCTATACTATATTTAAATATGTCTAAATTAGTGGACGTGTCAAATTCATTATTTAGGGTAAAATTTTCAGAAGTGACTTAGGCAAACAGGCACCTGTCACTCCTGAAACTGGGAGTAGGCAGTCTTGAAAATTTTACCTGGTTCTCCTAGTTTTGAACACCCATTTTAATGCATCAAATAGTAAGACTTTCAACTATTGTAGTGTGATGCTGTGGCCAAAAGAGCTAACGCGATCCTGGGGTGCATAGTCAGGGGAATATCAAGTGGGAGCAGAGAGGTTATTTTACCTCTGCATTTGGCACTGGTGCAACCGTTGCTGAACTACTGTGTCCAGTTCTGGTGCCTACAATTCAAGAAGGATGTTGATAAATTGGAGAGTTCACAGAAGAGCCATGAGAATGATTAAAGGATTAGACAACAAGCCTTCTAGTGATTAGATTTAAGGATCTCAATCTGTTTAGCTTAACAAAGAGCAGGTTAAGGGCTGACTTGATTACAGTCTATAGGTATCTACAGGGGGAATAAATATTTAATATTGGGCTCTTCAATCTAACAGAAGGTATAGCATGATCCAATGGCTGAAAGTTGAAGCCAGGCACATTTTGACCAGAAAGAAGACAAATTTTTAACAGTGAGGGTAATTAACTCTTGGAACAATTTCTCAAGAGTCATGCTGGGTTCTCCATCACTGGCAATTGTTAAATCAAGATTGGCTGTTTTTCTAAAAGATCTGCCCTAGGAATTATTTCTGGGAAGTTCTATGGCCTGTGCTATACAAAAGATCAGACTGGATGATCACAATTGTCCCTTCTGGCCTTGGAATCTATCAATACAACTAATAGCCCAGGCTATCATTTTAGAGGATAAATACAAGCATAGCACAACTGGCATCATTATTGGCAGAAAGCCTCATGGTCAAGGACTGTATAGATATAGAGCAGGTAACTTCCGACCTTTCCAGGTCGTGGTCCTCCTATGGCAGTGCTGTGGCACAGTGGCTAGCTGGTGCTGGGAAATTTTATATTGTCATTACCTGCGTTACATATTTATTGGATCTATATAGAATTTTCAGTCTCCAGTGCTGCCACTCTGTCAATTTTCATCAGCACTAAATTCACTATAGGGGAAAAAACAGTGAACAGGAAAGAAGCCCAGATGCTTAAGTTAGTGAATCAAATCCAGCTGAAGTATTATCCCAAGCCTTGTAGACTCTGCATTATATAATATAAAACAAAGGAAAATCCCAGCTTTAGAAGCGATCCAAAACCAATCTTCAGGTGTACCATCCAATTTAGAAAATGGGTCAAAGAGAAACTTCGCTGTCAAATGAGGTTATTTCACAAATTAATAATTGTGGGGACTCTGGCTCAGTAAGTTAATGCACTAGCCTATTTTCAAATCCAGCCTAGGCCACAATTAAATGAGTGTAATGGATGGCCTCAAGTAGTACTTATTAAACAGTTGCCCATATCACAAAACTGTGACATGATTGGTCATATATAAATCCAGATAGGTATATAGATCAATAGATTATTAGATTACCAGTAATACAGCAAATAGATAAGAAATCTGTGCTCAGGAGAAACCCAGGGTGATGAGAGAAACAGGAGATGTCTGTGTGTCTACATTGCATGTAAAGCCCAGGTCTTTGGGACCTGGACTTGTTGACTCTGTGTTTCCAAGCCTGTGCTTGAGCATCCACATTGCATTGTATACCTGGGCTTACAATTGTTGGCCCCAGGTCTGATTTGGGTGAGTGGCTTGAGTTGCATCCACACTGCAAAATGACAGGGCTTGGACCCAAGTCACAGCAGGACTCGGGTTCTAACCCACCTCCTTAGCAGGGTCCAAGGGCCTGGGTCCTGAGTGCTTGCTTACCCAAGTCAGCCTGATTTGTGCATGGATGGAAGGGGGGCTTGGGCTTGGGCTCGGCCTCAGACCTGAGTCAGAGCCCATGCTTAGGGCATGTCTGCAATAGAAAACTCATGACACCGAGTCTCAGAGCCTAGGTCAGTTGACTCAGGCTTGTGGGCCTTGAGCTGTGGGGCTAAAAATTGTAATGTAGATGTTTATGCTCGAGCTGGAGCCTGGGCTCTGAGACCCACTTACCTCACCAGGTTTACCCAAATGAACTTATTCCCAAATCACAGGTGGTAGGGAAAGGTTGGCCCCATGGCAAGGTGGCTGTCCAAGGAGAACTCTTTATGCTGGGACACAATCCCAGTTGATTTGACACAGTGTGCTCTGGTGGATAAGATATTCATTAGGAGGCCTGAGTTCTGTTCCCTGTGCGGCAGCTGATCGACTGCGTGAACTTCAACAAGTCACTTTGCCTCTCTGCGCCTCTGTTTCCCATCCTGCTGTTTGTCTGTCTTGTCTATTTTGGCTGCAAACTCTTCAAGGCAGCAACTGTCTCTTACTATGTGTATGGACAGTGCCTAGCTTACTCCAGATTGCAGCCTCTAGGTGCTACAATAATATAAATAGTAATATGGAGGCTAAGGCTACACTGGAGTTTAGGCTTTGCAAGTTCATGAGTTTGTCTGGTCCATGTTCAATCCTCTATTAAAAAAAAAATCTTTAAAGTTGCTGCTGATTGGTCTGCTATGGGAGCTGCCTCAGCTAACAGACTGAAACGGCTATTGCAGATGTCAGCTTGCATGGTCTGGTCTGGGCCTCAAGTGTGCACCATATTCTTAGTCAAACTTCCCAGCATCTAATCTCTTGCTCTGTTATTGATTCCCCTCAGGTACTTCCTGCAGGAAGTCAGAAGGAGGACAGAGAGAGAGAGAGCACCATGTCTTCAATTGCAGCTTATTACAATGGAAAGACCGTACTCATCACAGGAGCCACGGGTTTCATGGGCAAAGTACTGATGGAAAAGCTACTGCGTGCCAGCCCTAATGTGGAAGCTGTTTATATCCTTGTGAGGCCAAAGGCAGGACAATCAATGCAGGAGAGAGTGGCAAATATGGTGAAATCCAAGGTAGGTTGCTGCATTTTACAAAGAAATCTAAACTGTAATCAACAGGGCAATTACATGTGTACAGTAGATGACAAGATGTTATATTTCACCTGTTGAGGACAGTATCACTCTTCTGCTACAAACCCTACATAGGTTTAGTATGGAAAAAATAAGCTGCACACAGATCACTTAAACCATAGAATCTCAGGGTAGGAAGGGACCTCAGGAGGTTGTCTAGTCCCACCCCCGGCTCAAAGCAGGACCAATCCCCACCTCCCCAGATCCCTAAATGGCCCCCTCAAGGATTGAGCTCACAACCCTGGGTTTAGCAAGCCAATGCTCAAACCACTGAGCTATCCCATCCCCCCAATGATATACAGGATTTGAAAACTATATATTTTAATTTTTTTTTAATTGATTTTTATATGGAAAATAATTCCCAATGAACATCAAAAACATGTTGACATCAATGTGGTGAGACATTGTGAAATCACCATAATCACAATGCAAATTTGGTGCATCCATAACAGAGTTCAGTGACATTTAACAAATGTCGTCATTGTAAATTACATGGTGACATTTATGAGCCATTAACTAACTCCTCCCCCCCGCCGCCCCCTGAGGAAAGCTGAACACTGCTCAAACATCAGTAAAATTCAAAGTAACCCCCCTGTGGGATCTCCCTGCCCTTCTCAGGGCTGCTGAACCACCACAACATCAACAGGTGCTAACAATTACGATACTTGTTTTCTCTCATAGGGCACAGCAGTAAAGCTGATAAACCAGTGGAGGGACTTTGTAGTCCATTCACATCCTGCTGTCCATCAGTGCCAGTTACAGGATCAACCTCGATTATGAAACATTAAAAATACTGGGAAACATTAGTGTACAGAGGCTGTATTGAGGCTACAAGTAGCAGCCATGGGAGAATTTAGAGTATCTAAAACTCTGTCCTCGGCAAAACTGACTCGAGCGATGTTATTTGATGTCCCACTAGTGGTCCCCAGGGAGTTAAAGACTTAACAAACAGGGCTAGGAGGAGGAAGGGATGTTGTGTTAAAAAAAAAAAAAAAAAAAAAAAAAAAAGTCTTTGCTGGCCCCTTACGGCCTGGAACTAGAATTGCATACTTACCTGCAGAGGTAACTTACATCTAGCAAATGGTTCAATGGAGAAGTATCCTATTGTTTGCTTTTTGCAAATCTGTCAAATCCACAATTTTTCTATCATTTTGCCTTCAGTGAATATTATTTTCCACATAGTTCTACGGCTTTCTTCATTGACAACTGCAGCTACATTTTTCATAATAAAACAACAAAAGTCCAAATGCAGTCCATTCCCACAAAATAAAATGAAGGATATTATTTTTACAAAACTTCTAAAAGCTCTGTTTGCATTTCCTGTGATAAATGTTAATGAGCTATTCGCTCAATAGCTCAGCACAGCATACTGTTGTTGTTGTTAGCTCTAGGTAAGGTTCCCTGGTATCTATTTTATTGTTGCAGCTGTCAGTTACTAGATATTACCCTCCTTTTGTAATGTGTCAGCAGTTTTAGACACGCCAACGGCATAGAGGGCTTGATAACCTCTCCTTGAACTTTATGGCATTATGCTTCAATGGGCTCCAAAAGGAGTAAATGTTAAAGAAAATCAGCAGATAAGTTTCTGGAAGTTAGTGTAATGCTCAGAAATCAGGCAGGTTGAGAGAGGTCTAGATCAGTAGTCAGATGTCAAGCAAGAAGTCCAATAGCCAGGAGATCCTATCCAAGGGAAAGGTACAGCATGACTGCTGGCGGGGCTTGGTGAGATGGCAAGGCAAGATCAAGTGAGGTGATAAGACAGGGGTCAGGTGAGGTGGCACAGCAGGATCAAGTAGGGTCCAAGTAGCAAGCAATGGCTTGTTGCTCAGACAAGGTCAGGAAAGAAGCAGGAAGTTTATATATAGCCACCAGCCAGTGAGGGTCAAGACCATGTGGCCAATCAGGAAGCAGGTTATAGAACCCTGGAAGCTGGCGCACCCAAACCTGTGATTTCCTTGGTAATTGGATGGATCGGTGTGGTGCAACAACTAAGGCTGCTGCCCAAGAAACCAGTGGACCTAGGTTTATCAGAGAGACTTTGAAAACCAGTTTCATGACTGGCCAGGCTACGGTGTGACAGTTGTGTGTGTTTCTCCTTGCTGCAAACCCACCCCTTTTGTTGATTTTAATTCTCTGTAAGCCAACCACCCTCCCCCCTTCGATCACAGCTGGCAAAGAAAATAAAGAAACTATTGTTTTGAAGCCATGCATTCATTCTTTCTTAATTAAAAAAAAAAAAAAGTGAAATAACTGACAAGGAAGCCTGGGTGGGGTGGGGTGGGGTACGGGAGGAGGGAAGAACAAGGCCACATTGCTTATTGTAGCCACACTACAAATCAAAACTGTTTAAATGACAGCCTTCCGTTGCTTGGGCCATCCTCTGGAGTGGAGTGGCTGGGTGCCCAGAGCCTCTCCATGCCACATTCTTGGGCATCTGGGTGAGGAGGATATGGAACTTGGGGAGGAGGGCAGGCAGTTATACAATGGATGCATCGGGGATCTGTGCTTTTGTTGGCTTTCCTGCAGCTCCAACAGACACTTCATCATGTCCGTTTGCTCCCGCATTAGCCTCAGCATCGCCTCCTGCCTCCACTCTTCGCACTCACTTAATGCTTTCCTGGCCTCTGCCACTGAACGCATTAAGCTGTGCCGTATCAGTGCAGGAGGACTGCATGAGCTCGGAAAACATGTCATCGCGAGTACGTTTTTTTCACCTTCTAATCTGCGATAACCTCAGGGATGGAGATGATAGGGTGAGCATAGAAACATTTGCACCTGGGGGCAGATAAAAAGGGAGAGTAAAGTTTAAGATGATACATTTCTGAGAACAAAAGGGAGACTCTTTCACAGTGAATCAAGCAATTCACAGCAGACAGCACATGTGCTTTAGGTACAAGGTCGCATTTTGCCTTTTATATTGAGCGCCTGCCAGTATGGTGACATATCACACACGGCTGGGCAACAGATTTCGGTTTCCAGGCAGCCATGGTAAGCCTCTTGGTACGCGGGGTTGGCTTCTTACACCTTCATAACATGTGGGAATGGTTTCAAACTGCAGTGCCATCCTTTCCCATAGCAAGCAATGGCGGCTGGGTTTCACATTTAAAAGGAGGGGCTGCGGTTTTTGGTGGATGTGCAGCACACACCTCCCTCCACCCCACAGCGTGGCCATTCTCTGGGATGATCCCTTCACCCCTCCCCCTGCCGCGTGGCTGTTCTCTGGGATGATCCCTTTTAGCCAAGGGCAAACAACCCAGCATGAACGGAGTCCTCTTACTGTTCCCTTACAAAAATTCCCCTATTTCAACCAGGTGACCATGAATGATATCACTCTCCTGAGGCTAACACAGAAAGATATAGACCGAATGTTGCTTGGATGTGACCAAAACCCAGGACCATTCGTTGCCATGCTTTGTGCTGCAATTATTCCAGACTACTTGCTACTGGCTTGGTGTGTAACGTGTCCTGCCATGGAGGATGAAATAAGTCAGCCCTCCCCAGAAACCTTCTGCAAAGGCTTTCAGAGAACCTCCAGGAGAGCTTCATGGAGATATCCCTGGAGGATTCCCGCTCCATCCCCATACATGTTAGACTTTTCCAGTAGCTGTACTGGCCGCGAATGCATCCCAATTCTTCAGGGCAAATCAAACATTAAACACTATTGCTTTAAAACCCCGTACTGTAGTTACAAATGTGCACTCACCAGAGGTGCCTTCTCCTGCTTCAGGGTTGGGGATCCTGCCGTGGGAGGGTATTGGCTCCAGGGTGATGAAAAGGTCCTGGCTGCCGGGGAGAACAGATTCACTGCTTGCCGGCTGCGCATTCTCCTCCTCCTCCACAAAATTGTGTGACTCCCCCCTTGCAGGTGTCCACAGACAGTGGCATGGTAGTTGTAGGGTGTTCCCCCCCCCCCCCAAAAAAAATGCCAGCTGATCATAGAAGCGACATGTATGGGGCTCTGACCCGGAGCGACTGTTTGCCTCCTTTGTCTTTTGGTAGGCTTGCCTGAGCTCCTTAACTTTCACGCGGCACTGCTGTGTGTCCCTGTTGTAGCCTCTCTCCACCATGCCCTGTGCGATTTGGGCATATATATTTGCATTTCTTCTTTTTAATCAGAGTTCAGCCTGCACACATTCTTCTCCCCGTACAGCAATCAGATCCAGTGTCTCCTGTTTGGTCCATGCTGGAGCTCATTTGTGATTCTCGGGAGATTTCATGGTCACCTGTGCTGCTGAGCTCGCCATGCTGACCAAACAGGAAATGAAATTCAAAATTTCCCAGGGCTTTTACTGGCTAGTATACCTGGCTAGAGCATCGGAGTTCAAAGTGCTGTCCAGAGTGGTCACATTGGAGCACTCTGGGATAGCTCCTGGAGGCCAATAGCGTCAAATTGCATCTGCACTACCCCAAATTCGACCCAGCAAGGTCAATTTTAGCGCTAGTCCCCTCACCGGGGAGGAGTACAGAAGTCTATTTTAACAGCCCTTTAGGTCGATGGAATGGGGTTGGTTGTGTAGACGCATTCATTTTAAAATCGACCTAACAGGGCTAAATTCAACCTAACCCTGTAGTGTAGACCAGGGCCAAGAGTTGGACTTGCTAAATGTATCTGTCTACCTAAAGAATATTCCTTTGTACATAAACATACTGCAGTATAAGGGCCTGATGCAAAGCCCACTGAATTCAGTGGAATCCTCCCAAGTGAAATCTACAATCACAGTATTGGAGTGTTCATTAAGTATCCTTTAAACATGCTGAATGCCATAGATCTAGTCTATGCTGCATATAAAAGCTTAGTCCCTGGTACTGAGCCAGTATATACTGTACAGCTGCATGTCTAGGAGAGCAACTCGTGAGAGGCAGGTACATAGGGTTGAGTTGTCTCTGTATTCCTCTTAGACTGAGAGAGACCTCAGCAGTGCCAGCCACATTCAAACTAAACACTCCCTTTTTAGAGGCCCTACACCAGCTCCACCAATTCTCTGATCCAAAGAGCTCTGCATTGGACTCTAGTTAGAACCCCACAATCCTGCTCCTTTATTATCCAGAGGGAGAATTGTTGCTATTAGGGAATACCATTTCCCCCCCTACTCACAGTGTGACTAGGGCACAAGGCTGTTTAAATACTACATCACTCCCAGTATGTAAACTACTTCTTCGAGTGATTGCTCCTGTCCATTCAACTTAGGTGTGTGTGCTCGCCACATGCACCAGTGCCAAAAGTTTTTCCCTCGGCAGTTTCCGTAGGGGGCTGGCTCCGGCACCCCCTGGAGTGGCGCGTGCACATGCTGCAGTATATAGGGTCCCGCCAGTTTGCCCCACTCTCAGTTCCATCTTGCCGCCAGTGATGGTGCTGGAACTGTTGCTGCTTCAGTTAGTGCTGTAGCTGTTGGTTTGTACGAACGAGTTATCTCCTGTATTAGACTGTATATAGTTTTCTGTTAGTGTTTATAAATCCCGAAGCTATAGTTAGAGACTTTGTAGGTCTCAAACGGGACTTTGCCTCAGGCATGCCCTGATCCCCAGGCTTCAAGTCCTGCCCATTAGTGATCCACATAGAAGTTGTCTGTATTGCTTGGGTGAAGGACATATTAGTGAGAAGTGCAAAATTTGCAAGTCCTTCAAGCCAAGGACTAAGAAGGAGCGCGATATTTAAGAGCGCTCCTTATTGAGTCTGCCCTCGCTCTGGCACCAGAGCAACACTCCGACTCGGTGCCGGACAACATGTGACCTCTGTGTGCAGCACCCTGTCAGGACCATGAGCCAGCACTGGTCCCCATCCGTGGCTTCGATCAAGAAGCGCAAAAAAGTGGGACAGGGCTGGTCTCCAACCTCCCTCACGGGAAAGGATAAGACTGGGAGTGAGCAAGGTCCCATGCTGGGCAACTCTTCACCCGCATTGGGATCTCGGGCCCAAGCTCTGGTGGAGCAGTGTAGCCCAACCTGCTCCCCACTGGCTACTCTGGATAGTGGCAGAGGCCTCCATCAGCTCCAGGTGCCATCCATGCCAGAGGCCCTGCAGGCAGCGCAGGAGATCATGTTCCTCCCAGTGCCACCCACATTGGCTCCTGTGGTTTCCTGGTCATGGGGTAAACCCACATTTGGACTGCTTCAGTCCCTGCCTCAGCGGCACCATTCCCCATTGCTGGGGACGTTCTGCCGCGTTTGCCCTCCCGTAGCTGCAATGCATCTGACTGTGATAGGCAAACATAGAGCAGCCCCATTTGGTCCCCGAACCTTGGGCAGAGGCTTGAGGCACAGCTCGCTGGCCAGCAGGCGCAGACCTTTGGAGGCACCGCGCCCCCCAGCAGGAGTACCAGTCCCGGCACCCAGTATCTCCGAGACTGTGGTACTGCGAGATGTAGATCAGTGGCTCCAAGCCGTCGTGAATCCATCGAGCGCCAGCGGTCCCTGAGACTCTGCTCCAAATCAGACAGACCCACCGTTCTGCTCTGTCCTGGTCACCTGGGGGTAACCGCTCAGGATCCAGCCCTGGTTTGAAGCAAGGTTCCCTGACGGCGGGACAGGCTCCGGTACCGGCAGTACCAGTTACATTGTTGGCACCGAAACCGGCCCGGTGGCCTCAGGCACAGTGGCTGGCGCCATGATACCCATGGGGGTTCACCCAGCCCTCCCAAGCCACCCGCTCAGTGTCCAAAGCCTCAAAGAGACCAGCTGCCTCTCTCTCCCACCCTTCTCTGGCACACGAAGCCTTGGGTGCGAGGACCTCACAAGCCCAAGAGGGAGCAGGGGAGCAAGCCACTGGGCCACCAATGGTTGTGGAGGACCCTACAGCACCAGCATCTTCCTCGTCGCCGCCAGACAAGGCTGTAACGGGACTCCCTCCCACGGTTCCTCCGGATGACGCTAATATGCACCAGGAACTACTGAAGAGGGTCTCTGTCAACCTGGGTCTTCAGGCAGGGGAGATAGAGGAGCTCTCAGACTCTCTCTTCAATGTGCTCTGCTCCACAGCACCAGCCAGGCTCTGCCCCTTTACGATGGGGTCTCTAAAATCACTAATGCCCTGTGGCAAACTCCCTCCTCCCTGCCACCCATCTCCAAGATGGCTGAGCACAAGTACTTTGTGCCATCCAAAGGCCACGAGTACCTGTACACCCACCCTGCTCCCAACTCCCTAGTGGTAGAAGCCGTTAACCACAGGGAGCGACAAGGTCAACCCAGGGCTACCCCTAAGAACAAAGACTCCAAGAGACTAGACTTGTTTGGGCATACGGTTTATTTGTCCTTCAGCCTCCACTTGAGGGTGGCCAGCCATCAGGCCCTCCTGGGATGCTATGATTTTAAACGTGTGGCAAGCCATGGCCAAGTTCAAGGGCTCTCTTCCTGAGGCTTCTAGGAAGGAGTTCTGGGCTATTATGGAGGAGGGCATGACTGCAGCCAGGGCGATGCTCCAGGAGGCGTTGGATGCAGCGGACACCACCCACCCTTGCCAGGAGCCTCCCTTTAAGAAATCCAGAGGCTACAAGCAGCATCCTAGCCGACAACCTTCGCAGGCCCCTCAGTCGAGCTTGGCCCGCAATAAGCAGGTGGGTAAGCACTTGCTTTGAGGGTATGCCCGAGGGTGACATACCAGACAGTTCTCAGGATCCTTCCTCCCTTATTTTTTGCCAACCGCCTTTCTCCTTTCCTCCTTGTGTGGGCATCTGTAACACGGGACTGATAGGTCCTCAGTACGGTGGCGCGGGGTTACACCCTTCAGTTGCTTTCTACCCCTCCTTTCAACCTTCCCTTCCCCGTCCCTCTTCAGGGACCCTTCTCATGAGAGTCTCCTTGCACAGGAGGTAGAGGGGTTACTACAGCTAGGTGCGGCGGAGATCATTCCTCCAGAGTTCAGGAACAAGGGGGGGTCTACGAGCTATGGTGGACCTGTGAAACCTGAACTGCTTCCTAGCAAAGCTGAACTTCTGCATGGTCTCCCTGGCCTCAATCATCCTCTCCCTGGATCCAGGAGACTGGTATGCCACCCTTGATCTGAAGGATGCGTACTTTCACATCGCCATCTTCAAGGGACACGGACGCTCCCTCCAGTTTACAGTAGGTCCTGACCACTATCAGTTTGCGGTCCTCCTGTTTGGCCTAGCAACAACACTGCAGGTATTTACCAAGTGCATGTCAGTGGTGGCTGCCTACCTCAGATGCTGGGGTGTCCAGATCTAACTGTACCTCAATGACTGGCTAGTCAAGGGCAGAGCCAGGTCCCATGTCCAAAGGGATGTCTTGATGCTGTTAGCCACCTGCCATCGCCTCTGCCTGTTGGTGAATGACAAAAAATCCACGTTAGTTCTGGTACAGAGGATAGAGTTCATCAGAGCAGTGCTTGACTCAACCTGCGCCAGGGCTTTCCTGCCACTGGAAAGATTCAGGGCACTGATGGGCCTCATGGCGGAAGTCTCCACATTTCCCCTGACGACGGCAGCGTGTACATATGTGGTGCGCCACGCCAGGTTCTGGATGCAACCTCTGCAGCAATGGCTGGTGATGGTCTACTCCCAGTCCAAGGAACACCTGGAGAAGGTTGTCACTATCCCTGCAGCAGTACTAACCTCACTGTGATGGTGGACCGACCCTGGGAAAGTCCTAGAAGTCCTGGTGGACTCCTCACTCAGTCTAGTTGGTTTCAGACACCTCAGACCTCAGCTGGGGGGCGCACCTCAGAACCTCCAGACCCAAGGGATGTGGTTCCCAGAGGAATCGATGTCAGATAAATGTCAAAGAGCTCAGGGCAGTACGCAGAGCATGCGCGGTCTTCCTACCTCACCTGTCAGGCAGAGTGGTCAGAGTCCTCACGGACAACACAGCCTTGATGTTCTACATCAACAGACAAGATGGAGCATGATCCTCAGCCCTCTGCCAAGAGGTACTCTGTCTCTGGGGCTTCTGCATCAACCATGGAATTCATCTAGAAGCCTGTCACCTTCCAGGTGCCAGGAACATGCTAGCAGATCACCTAAGCAGGGACTTCTCCCCTCACCATGAGTGGGTTCTCCACCCGGAGGTAGCCGGCATGATCTTCCGGAAGTGGGGAACTCCAAGTGGATTTGTTCGCCACCGGGCAGAACAGGAGGTGCCACAGGTTTTGCTCCAGATGGGGTGTGGGCAAGGGCTCCTTCTCAGACGCCTTCCTCCTGCCGTGGGCAGGAAGCCTGAGATACGCGTTCCCTCTGATTCCACTCATCAGCAAGGTCCTAGCAAAAATCAAGAGAGACAAGGCGCAGGTTATCATTATCACCCCAGCATGGCCTTGCCAGCACTGGTTCGGGACGCTATTGAGCTTGTCAGCAATCCCTCCCTGGCCCCTTCCAAACTGACTGGACCTGCTGTCACAGGATCACGGCAGACTCTTGCACCCCAACCCTGCATCCCTCCACCTCACGGCATGGACGTTGCATGGCTGAACCCAGATGAATAGGCCTGTTCGGAAGGGGTCCAGAAGGTCTTCCTTGAGAGTAGAAAGCCCTCGACTAGGCAGACCTACCTGGCAAAGTGGACGAGGGTTTCCCCCTGGGCAGCTGAACAGGGCATCTCCCCTTCGCATTCTTTGGTGCAGTCGATCTTAGACTACCTGCTTCATTTAAGGAACCAGGGCCTGGTGCACTCCTCTATTAGGGTACATCTAGCGGCCATTTTGGCCTTTCATCCACCAATCCAGGGGCAGACAGTGTTCTCCCATGACATGACTTGTCAGGTTCCTTAGAGGCCTCAAGATGCTCTTTCTTCAAGTCTAGTCACCAGCCCCTCTGTGGGATCTCAACTTGGTTCTGTCCAGGCTCAAGGGCCCGCCCTTTGAGCCTCTGGCCTCGTGCTCCCTGTCTCGCCTATCGTGGAAGGTAGTTTTCCTGGTGGCAGTGACGTCAGCAAGGCGAGTGTGCAAGCTGCGAGCCCTGACCTCTGAACGCCGTACATGGTCTTCTATAAGGACACTGTCCAGCTCCAGCCCCACTCTGCCTTCCTTTCCAAGGTGGTGTCTATTTTCCACATGAGCCAGGAGATCTTCCTTCCGGTCTTCTACCTTAAGCCCCATGAGACTGGTGAAGAGAGGTGCCTTCACATTTTGGACATAAGAAGTGCTCTGGCTTTCTACCTAGATCGGACAAAGCCTTTCCGTAAGTCAACTTTTCATCACTCATCTTTTCATCTCTACAGCTGATAGGATGAAGGGCCTCTTAGTGTCCGTGCAGAGGATTTCTAACTGGATCACCTCTTGCATTCGGACCTGCTATGAGTTGGCGTGAGCCCCTCCGCCGCTGATCGTCAGAGCCCACTCAACCAAAGCGCAGGCATCTTTGGTGGCCTTTCTGGCACACTTCCCGATCCAGGACATGGTCCTTGGTGCACACGTTCACGGCCCACTACACCATCACTCAACAGGCCAGGGACGATCCTGGGTTCGGCATAGCTGTGTTGCCATCTACACATCTGTGAACTCCTACCCATCTCTGAGGGGTACTGCTTGGGAGTCACCTAAGTTGAATGGATATGAGCAATCACTTGAAGAAGAAAAGACAGTTACCTTTTCCATAACTGGTGTTCTTTGAGATGTGTTGCTCATGTCCATTCCTCAACCCGCTCTCCTTCCCCACTGTCAGAGTTTCCGGGAAGAAGGAACTGAGGGTGGGGGGAACTGGCTGCACCCTATATACCGCGGCATGTGCACACTACTCCAGGGGGCGCTGGAGCCAGTCCCCTACAGATACTGAGGAGGGAAAAACTTCTGGCAGCGGTGCATGTGTCGAGCACGCACACCTAAGTTGAATGGACATAAGCAACACATCTCAAAGAACACCAGTTACGGAAAAGGTAAGCTTTAGCCATACTTGTTCAAGTAGCTAAATTCAATAAATAGGTTCTCTGGACATAGAAACTTGTTTCCATTTCACTTCCGTTTGGCATTCCTGATTATAATAGGCAGGCAGAATACATAAAGTTGTGTAAGCTATGAGCAACAATGGAGGTGTTTTAGAATAAAATGCCCTCCTTATTCGTATATAAAATTATACTGCATGCTGATTCAGATGAGGTTCTGGTAGTGAAATATCTGCCCTACGTATAGTGTACCATACCCTACGGCTTGCAACAGTGTTAGTGCAGTACAATGCTGTCATATTTCTTTCAGTAGGAAATTTTATTTCCACTTTTTTCCATTTTATGATTTATTACACTGAAGCAGAAGACTTCATGAATCACACGTCTGCTTTGACAATATCATCTATTCTTCCTGTCGCTGTTCCTTTCCTCTGTTCTCCTCCAGAGCTTTCCTCTCTCCCTGCCCTGCTAGTAACAGAACAGGACTGCTAACTGCTGCTCTGTCATTCCTCAGAACAGTTTTTGCATCAGTTGTAATCAGAGAGCTCAATCAGAAAGCACTGGGAATGGGAACAACTCTTGTAAAGAGCTCTAACGTTTGAGAGAAGGCTGTGAGGAGTCAGATTTTACTGGGTATTTTCTGAAGTAAAGTGAAAACCTACTGCTTTCTACTGTTGTCCAAATGCAACTTGTTCCTGCAGTATATACAATGTTTCAGCTAATACCAAGAACACAGGTCACTTGTTGGTTTGAACTAGAGTTACAGGTGGATTCTTTGTAGCTCACCATCTTTAAATCAAGATTTGAGGACATCAGTAACTCAGCCAGAAGTTATTGGCCTATTGCAAAAGTGTGAGGTTCTGTGGCCTGCACTGTGCAGGAGGTCAGACTAGACGATCATGATGGTCCCTTCTGGCCTTAAAGCCTAGTCTGAGTGAGTCTGTCTGTCTGTCTGTCTCTCGGGTTGGAACCACACTTCTAAAGTAGGGCTGTACTCTGAAAAGTGATGGGTTGTTTGTTTGTTTTTTTTTGTTAAAAGTCATTGTGGGAAGCCCAAGTTTCTTGTCTCTTAATAATTTCCTAGTCAAGTGTGTTCAGTTTACAAGCAAATATGTTGTTTGTCCCTACCTGCTAGTTCAGCTTGGGATCGGAGAATCAAGCTGAGCTGAGCTTCCCGCCCTTCATCTGTGTATCATCAGTATTAATAAAAGTTCCACGGGCCAAATTAAGACCTCAGTGCCACCTGCGCAATCTCATTGTCTTCACATTTTGCTTCTCCCCTAACTCACTGCTCTTCATCATCATCATCATCATCATGTTCCCATTACACCCAGGGCCAGCTCCAGGCACCAGCATTCCAAGCAGGTGCTTGGGGCGGCAGTTAGAAAAGGGCGGCAGTTCCTCTGGCTGCGGCGGCAAATCGGCGACGGCTTCTCTGTTCCGCCCGCCGCGGTGGCAAATCGGCAGCAGCTTCTTCCTTTTGCCGTCTGCGGCGGCAGTGTTTTTCACTGCTTGGGGCAGCAAAAACTGTAGAGCCAGCCCTGATTACACCTCTGGCGTTTAGGGCAGCAACAAAGCTCCTCCACTCCTGTCTGTTTCTGGCCAGTCTTTCAATGGTTCCCCAGCTGTGCCCCAGGTTTTTCAGCCTGGCTTCCACAGCTCTTTGCCCTGTTTTCGGGTGGCCTCGTTTTCACTTGCCTTCAGGTGTCCATCTTAATAATAATCTGGTGATAGAATCAGTTTCCATCCGAAGCACATGGCCAATCCATCTCCAATGCCACCAGGCAATGATAGTGCTCATATCTTCTTGGCTGCACTGTGTCAATAGATGTTGGTTTGAGGTAGGTTGTATGGAATGAAGATTGTTTGGACATATCATAATGCTGTTGCACAGGTGTAAATGACTGGAGTTTACTAAACAATTCTGTTATACCCAAGGTAGAATACAATCTAGCTCGCTCCATGATAGGTGCAGTGGCTCTGCTGTGCTACCAGGCGTAAACTGTGGTAAAAGCTAGCTAGCTCTTTCTCTCTTTCGTCAATAGATAGGATTCTGAATATACAAAAGGAACAGGCCTATTGGGTAAGAAGGTTCCATCTTTCTATAATCTCTTTTTACAGTGATACCACATTTTAAAAATTGGTTTGGTATAGCCGGAGCTTAGCCCTAAGTGTCCTAGCATTACGTACAACACAAAGCAGGTAGTATTAATCTCTCTCTTCCTACTTCACTGGATAACCTCCCTCCCTCTTTTCATCCTGTCTCTCTGTGTCCATCCCCATTCACTTTTTGATGGCAGGTAACTTCTGGCCAGCCTACTACCTGCAGTTTAGGAAAAGGCTCCCAGAATTCCCAGGGCTTCTAGCCGTATGGATGTTTCCTGAAGTCGAACTCCTCCAAAAGTCATTTTAAGGTGCCTGTAATATGCTATATAAAGCCTACACTGCAACAGTCACAAAGGAGTTAATGGAGAGAACAGCAACTTTTCCACCTTTGGCTAATTTATGGACTAGCAACAGCTGGAATAAAAAACTGAAGCTCAGGCAGAAGACTGTGGCTCCAGAGAGATTGGGGACTACATTGAGGAAGTGCCTCAGCAGTGGTCTGGTAGGGAACTGCCAAGGAACAGATCAAGAAACCCCATAGGGAAAGAGGTGAGATTGCTGGGGAACAGCTAAGTGGATTGTCCTTTCCCTCCACACCACAAGATGGTGGGAGAATTGGACTTTCTAAGGTCCATGTTGTGAGTCCTTTGGGAAGATTACAACACAGGGGTTAAAAGGTTTTGGGTGTAGGTGAGAAGACCAAGAGAATAGGGTCTTAAAGGGCTGATGTACCCTCAATAGTCCCTTAAGTAGAAAGATGGGATTGAGCCCCCTCACAGTGCCCCTTTAACACATGGAGCACAAGACATCTGCCTTTCCCACCTCTGCCTAAAGCAGCCCTACACACTATGCTGTCACCACCACAGTGTGTGTAAGTGTAGTACAGTAAGTGTAGCTTGATGGACAACATAAAACCTCATCATTTTAGCCATTAGCACCAATTAATCTTGGTTTCTTACACCTTCTTTGGCTATTATTGCCCTTCCAGAGTTTTCAGCACAGGTTGGCTCCTTTGAAGAGGTTTAAAGTGCAATTTGGCAAAGTAAGCTTCAGTTTTTAAATCATAGGAGATGGGGGGAAGGAGCCAGGTGATGGTGAAGACAGAAATGTGATGTTTGGAATTTTGTCATTCATCACATCACACACATGAATCTAGTTTTGAACCAGGTGATGAGGAAAGGATAGCCTTGTTTGGCTGTGACAATATATTTTATTTAGTCTATGCCACAGATCAAGGCACAATGTGACCTTCGGTGATTACCTGTGTAAGCAGTTGATATCATTTGGTAATCCTGTATATCTCCAGCTATGCTGCATAACCTGTTCAGAGTTACATTCTCTTGCTAAGGCAGTCACTGGTTGGAAACAACCATTCCTTTCTTATACTATATTTTATTTTTTTGTTACTGTCACTGGTTATGTGTTAAGTGTATCTTAAGTCAGGTATTGTATAAAGAGAAAATGTCTATTTATTTGCCAAGCCTTTCAAAAGGGTCTAGTGATTTGGGGGGCCCCCAACTTGAAACAACTTTAAAAGGGGTCTGAATTTCAGGAAGTACTGAGTATCTGCCCCTTGAAAATCGGGCCCTGTAACAGTGTATACTGGCCCTTTACAAATAGAGGGGGCCAGAAGACCCTGTTCTAGTGACATTGGAATAAACAAAGGCCCTAGAGATGGTCTAGTAGCAGGAAGAAAGGAAGCGGTTCTGGAAAATTAGTAGTTGGATTGGGGAAAAAACAGGACACTGTCCCTTTAAGGGTCTGGGACCTGGAGTCCTGTAATGTAGGGTGGGCAGGGCTTCCCTCTCTCCCAACCAATCAGGAGGAAGCTCTCTGAAGGAGCGCAGTATATATGATGCCTTCTGTCTGTCAGAATAGGGAGTGTGCTGAGAGGGAGAAGGAAGCCAGAAGGCTGAGCCTGTGGTTGGAAGGATAGGATTGGTGGCTCTGTGAAGAACAGTCTGGGACAGAATAAGAGCCAGAGATGAGTGTGAACTTTTGTTTTGTTGTAATGGACTTTATTTTTGGGACACTGAGGACTGTGTTCAACCGCTTTTGGCTATTAACCCAGCCTCAGGCAATGTTGGCGGTAAGTCACAAGAAATACTGTGGGAGTTCCTAAGGAGCCCCAGAGAGGGAAGAGAGCAAGGGTGCTGTAGAGGCACCTCTGGCCACAAGGGGGCACTCAGTAAATAGCAATCCTTCTACAGGCCCCTTTAAGGCATCTCAAATTGGGAACCCCAAAACTGAGACACTGAAAATCCATAGTCAGTTTGTTAAATAATAACAGCCAAAATTTTCAATCATATTCTCACAGCACGTGGAGGCTCCAAACAGATGCAGGGGCCCTGGTTGTTCTAGGAACTGTCAATACACAAATGTAGACATGGAGTAAAAATTTCAAAAACTCCCAGGTCCCATATCCTAAAGTGACATAATCTCATTGAAAATCCGTAGGATTTAGACTTCTAAGTCACATAGGTGCTTTTGAAAATGTTAAGTACGGTCTGTGCCCTGAAGAACATACAACATAACTCAAACAACATGTAAAGGTTGAGGGAAACATTCACATAAATACATTTTTAGTGTACAATTATACACTTCCCTCTCTTTGGTTTCATATTATATGAATACATATTCACTATCCCTTCCCCAACTGCCCTAAGTCTAGGCAGCATTTGTTGCCTGGCTTCTTGTATTGAGAAGGATTTTGATGAAGCAGGAGAGGGTTGTGAGTTTGCAAATCAGTTCAGGGAGGCGATTCCATGGGTAAGGGGTGACATGGAGGAAATCATGAAGATGCTTCTTGGAGAAGTGGACAAGCTGATATTTGAAGCTGGCTTTACTGGTGGAATGGAAGTGGTAGAGGGCAATGTGATAAGAGACAAGCTAAGTAGGGAGTGGCAAGAGTCATGGGTGGAGCTAAAAGTAAAAGCAACAATCCTGAGCTTGTTCTGGTGGGACTAGGGGAGCTAGTGAGCGGGTTACAAGGGGTTGGTAATGTGATGAGAGTAATGGGCAAGGAACACGATCATGGTCAGCTGTATTTTGCATGATTGGAGCAGAGCTATGTGGGTCCTGGGGACACTGAGGCGGATTGGGGGGGATATTGCCCTGATCAAGATGGGAGAAGATGAGGTCCTGGATAGGAGATTTCATAATGAGGATGGACAGAAGTGATCAGATTTCTGATACCGTAGAGAGAGGAAGAAGTGGTAGGGTTTGGATACAACCTGGATGTGTGGAGCAAGAGAGCGGGAGAAATCAAACGTGAAGCCTAGGTTTCAGGCCTGAATGACAGGGAGGATGGTGGTGTTGCCAACAGAGCAGAGAAAGTGAGGGGATGGAAGGGATTTTGGAGGAAAGGTCATGAGCTGTGTTAAGTTAAAGTGAATGGCAAGACATCCAAGAGGAGATGCTAGCTAGATAAAATGAGATTCTGGATTGGATAGAGGGAAGCAGGTTAGGAGCAGAAAGGTAAAATGTGCAAGTCATTGGCATAAAGGTGGCAGCATGGAAATAGTGTAAGCAGAGGAGATCACCCAGAGAAGGGGCTAAGTATGGATTCCCAAGGAGAGTACAAGAGTGGTTGGAAAGGACTCACTGAAGAGAGTTCCTGAAGGAACAATTAGAGAGAGAGAGAGGAGGAGGAGGAGGATCAGCAAGAGGATAGATTGGCAAAAGCTGAAGAAGGGTTTGATCAAAAGCAGCTGAGATGTCAAGGAGGTAAAGAATGGAACAGCAGCCTGGTCTGGCCATTAAGAGGTCATTCGAGACCTTGATGAGATGGCATGAAGGAGGAACTGGAAGGGACCCAAGGAGTTGGAGAAGAATTCAACGGTTGTGAACATCATGTTTAATGAGTCTGGAGATGCAGGAAGTAGGGAGATAGGGTGGTAGCTGGAGAAGCTGGTGGGGTCAAGGATGCATTCTTAAGGATGTGGGTAACCAGGATGTGCTTTTACTTACAGGGGAACAGGCCAGCTATGAGCAAAAGTTTGAAGAGGAGAGAGGCGGAGAAAGTGAGCATATTTGGGAGAGGATGGGATTGAGGGGGCAAGAGAAGGGATTAAAGTCAAGAAGTAAGCGAGAAACCACAACCATGGCAACAGGGGAGAAAGATGAGAGGGTGCTGGAAGGGGTGAGGGAGGAAAAGGGGAGAGAAATCACCAAGGAGATAGGTTATGTCTCCTTGTCATGTTATGTGACTATAATATTTATATTGTGGTAGCACCTAGGAACCCCAGTTATGGTCCAGAACCCCTATTGTGGTCGGTGCTGTACAAGCACTGAACAAAAAGAAGGCTCCCGCCCTGTCCCTGAATGAAAAAGTTGGTGGTATTTGAATGATTATGACAGAGAGAGTGGAACTGGTTTGGAGTGTTATGAGGAAGTCAAAGGGAGTGAATTATCAACAGGGATTCAAATTACACCACGAGCCGTGCCTGATTAAAATTGGAGACCCTGCATCTGCCATACTGAATTTATCTGTTTCCCCACCTCAAAAGCTCCCTGTCAAGCAGTCAAGATTTACTAAACATTCACCTTCACTGAGGCTTTATGGAGGAAGGGAGGAGGTTGTTGGCTCATTCAGGATGTTCAGCTCAGAGAAGAAGGTCTATATCTTTGACTGACAGATTCCCCTTTACAGTTCCTTGCTGTCACTTACTAAACAGGCCAAGTGATTTGAAATCAACACCCTTTTGAACTAAACTGAAGTAATCTACCATTCTCAGATTTTAATCACATTGCATAACAGAAAGAGGTTAAGTGTGCAAATGATTTGTTCTGTGTCCCCACTGTTCTTTGCAATCTTTAAAGGTTACACAGGGCTATTTTTTATTTTACACAACAAAATCTTTGTAAAGGTTTTTTGGTCAGTTAAATTCTCTCTCTTACTCTCTTTCTCTCCTCTCATGGGCCACCCCTCCCGCTCCCCATGACTGTGTGTGGATGAGCCTAAGGTTGACTAGTCATCCATTGCTTTTCATCAGTGCCATAAAAAGGTATGAAAGAGGCACTGTTCACCACAGCCAGTCAAAAATATCTGTCTTTTTTTAATTAAAATCAATCTTGGATATTCTCAAGCTACAGTAGATACATTCCAAACAAGTTTTGTGTCCTATTTTTAATCAGTAGGGAATCTTAAAAAGAACACTCCAGCTGTTTTAAAAATATTTTTCTATTCAGTGTGGTTTCTACTAATGCTTTAGAAGCTTGACAATGCATATCTTTCATTCCTGAGCTGTTTCCTTGCTGTTGCCTATACACACTGCTTTGTTGTATCATTTGTTATATATTCTGGACTGCTAGCAATTATTTGTTCTGTTTTTGTGTTTTTAGACGGTAAAAGAGCACTGAAAATTATTAAAGGTGACTTACAAATGCATTTTACCAGGTTCTTTTAACTGTAGCAGTATGTGTGAAATGCAACCAATACCCAAGATACTGGAGACATCTCATACATTATCAGCCAAATTTGAGATATTTTAATTTGTATAAGGGCTGTAAACTGTCATACTTCAGGGCATAAACCAACACCTAAGTGATAGGGGCTAGGAAGTGACTTCTCTTTTGGACAGATTATTCCTTTCTTAAACATTTAGAGTTTCCTGAATCTTACTCTGGAACATCTGTAATAGACAGTATTTTGCATTAGATGGATCTCTGGTAGTATTAGTATAACTGTTGTGTTTTGTTGTAGTTACTTTATATTTATATTGGAATAGCTCCCAGAAGCCATGGCTAGGATTGTGGCCGCATTGCTCTTGGCAGTGTACCAGACACAAAGTTTGATTTGATCACTGCCCCAAAGAGTTTTTCTGCTGTCACTTACTCATGTGCTTAGCTTTAGCCATGAAGACTACGTACAGTGCGTGAGTGTTTGCAGGATTTGGAACTAACACTTAGTCTTACAAAGAGTAGAGTGAGGACTGACTGCTTGACCCACAGGAATAGTTTGCAAGATCAGAGCCAAAGAGGGGATTGGAGGCAAAGACACAAAGTGTAAGGGAGAATGAAATATACATCAGTGTAATCAAATATACAGTACACAGTTTTAGTATACATATACACACATTTGTAACTTTACAAATACCTTATAAATAAATAAGCATGCACTATCCCCATCTTCCCTTGAGCCTCGCCATCACTAATTGGTCAGATCTGATGTGGCAATTCTTAACACACAAGTTGTGCCCAACAAACATCTATGCGCACATACATAAAATTATGCTTCCAAAACATCCATTCGTGTGTGCATGTTCAAGCACCCCCTTCTGTGTGCTTAAATGCATGGTCTGCATGCACAGTTACCTGTTTGTGTGCACAATTTGCAGGTGACACTGGAGCTCTCCTCCTTGAAAGTTGGGCTTCGTTAATGTAAAGCTCACTTAAATCCCATCATAAGAAGTACTGATTGATCACCAGCTCCTACTCTGTTCTTATGTGCCAGCATGGAGAAAGGCACTTAGCTGACTATCTCAAGACTATCTTTTGCATCTGTACCCAATGCTTACAATGTATGGTTCTTTGTCTCCTTAGTGGCTGGACTACATAAAAGGAAACATGAGTCCACTACATTCTTTGAGCTAGCAGAGCTGAGTCTAGTTCAGGCAATAGAAGCTCATACTTTAGATCCAGAGATCGCAAGTCCCATACTCAGTGCTTATCACCCACTCAAGGCATTGCATTACATGTGATTTTGTAAAGTTTTAAATATTATTTTATATCTCAAAGGATATGATATATTTTTAAAATCTGCATGACGTGCAATATACAGCACTAGGAGTGGCTATTAGTCCCTCATTTTTATGACCATGAAATTCATTAACAAATACCATTACCCATGTATTGTAGCTATGCTTCACTGTTTTCAAAGTCTGAATGTTGTGAGCAAGGCTTGAGCAATGCACTTGCCCACACACTACTGCTGAATAGGCAACTTTCCCTGGTCAGTGGGTGAGTGCTGAGAGCAGCGGAACGACACTGACAAATGTCTGGATGCTCCAAATTCACCAGACACCTACAAGCCAAAAATAATGTGAAAGAAGCAGCCTCAGCGCGGTCTGGTGAAAGTAGCTAATTTCTGCTATTTCTAGCAGAATTTTCAGCAGGGTACCACCTTGGGACCCCATGGTGGGGGAATTCCATCTTTCATATCAGCCTCTGGCTAGTGGGTGTCTGGGACACTTGTCAAGCCCTGAATATATGCTGTGCAACAAATGACAAGTGAATGGAAAATATCATGACTGGGATGCATGGGGTCAAGCAATTCCTTAAAAAGATCACTTCAGGGTCTTTCCATGCTAGAGTACAGTTCCCCATGCAACAAACAATGTAACCTAGAGTTCAGTTATCAAAGTACAAAAAGTTGTTTCTTTCTCTCTTGCAAGCTAATATCTTGCAAAAACATCCAGCATCTAAAAAGTAGCATAGAACAGCATTCTGCTCATTTTTGGTTACCTTATATCTTCCCCATGTCAATTTCTAGCTATCAAATGTGTTATAAAAATCATTGTAAAAATTGGAATCATAATAGTTAGGAATAATAAAAACTATAAAGATTCGCAAAATGGTAAAATATGGCATTTTATGGCCTCTAAGAAAGGTGCCGTCCAAGTAAAATATGGTCTAAAAGTGCATACCTCCAAAGTGAAAGCCAAACAAACCTCAAATGTAAACATACTTTAAAAATCCTTCTAGTTCGTTCCATTTCTGGATGGGAAAAGGAAAGAAATAAAGAAAGTAGAAATCTCTCTGTTCTGCATTAGACCCTGATCCAATGAAGCACTTAAGTGCATGTGTAACTGCAAATATGTGAGTAGCCCTGTTAAAGTCAATGGGACTGATCACAAATGTAAAGTCATGCACATGTTTGAGTACTTTGATGGATCCGGGTATAAATGTATTTTATCAAGAGAACACTACAGCTGACTCTGCTTACACAGAGTAAATGTCACTGTCACATTTTATATAAACACTTGTGCACCTTTTTGGTCTTCCTGGATCAGGTTCATTTTGGTTGAATTTCTTGTTTCAATTAATTGCCCCATGTATTGCTGAGCCAATGTGTTAATTAAATGTGGCTGTATGGTAGGCTGTGATGTGTGCAGTGAAGAACTCAATTAGTAGGCACATGACAAAATAATGAAGGGTTCCACTCCTGAAGCAAATAAGCAGGCAATGCAAATCAGAATGATGCAAATTTTAGTTATTTTTTTTTTAAGTTGAACAAAGACGTTGTTAATTAAAATGTAAGAGGTAGAGGCCAAATTCAAGCTTTGTGCCAGTTTCATTAAAATGAAACGCCCTGTAATGGTGAATAAGCATAAGAACGGCCATACTGGGTCAGACCAAAGATCCATCTAGCCCAGTATCCTGTCTTCCGACAGTGGCCAATGCCAGGTGCCACAGAGGGAATGAACAGAACAGATAATCATCAAGTGATCCATCTCCTGTCGCCCATTCCCAGCTTCTGGCAAACAGAGGCTAGGGGCACCATCCCTGCCCATCCTGGCTAATAGCCATTGATGGACCTATTCTCCATGAACTTATCCAGGTCTTTTTTGAACCCTGTTATAGTCTTGGCCTTCACAACATCCTCTAGCAAGGAGTTCCATAGGTTGACTGTGCGTTGTGTGAAAAAATACTTCCTTTTGTTTGTTTTAAAACAGTGTTATTTAAAGCAGTGTTATTTTGAGCTCATTGTTGTCTGCAACCAAGGTTACAGCTACTTGCACACGTCATATTAGACAAACACCTGTCAGGAATGGTCTAGATAACACTTGTCCTACCTTGAGTGCAGGGGACTGAACTAGATGACCTCTCAAGGTCCCTTCCAGTCCTCTGATTCTATGATCATTTCTGCAAAGTGCAAAAGGAATCTGATTAAAAAAAAAAATAGAGCATCTTATCAGGGAGTTTACAAACTAAGGCTGCAGCTCAGCTGAGCACTTAAGCATGTGCATAACTGTGCTAAAGTGCTTTGCTGAATTAGGCCCTACGCCTGCAATCCAACACCAGTTGACATCAATGGAGTGATGCCCAAGCCTGTTGGAATCAGTGGGACAAGTCCTAAGATGCACAGACAGCCATAGGCTCTGGCGTCAGCCCCAAAGTCCTGGGGCACCAGAAAAGTGTGAAGTCAGTGGGTTTTTAGAGAGCCAGAAGCAAATGGTAACGGTAGTACTGTACAGTGCCCCTTCTGGTTGCCTCTCTAACTTATGCATAAGTGAAAACAGTAGCCTGAATGTGGTCCTAGATGTTCAGGACAAGTTTTCTTATTAAATATGTGAAAGTCCATCTATTGCTTGCATGTCAGGAACTGAGTCCAGGGATCACTTCTCCCAGGATGATATAATGAGCACTTAAAGCATACTATTACCCTGACTTAATTAAGTGCTTTTGGTGTCAACTCTTTGGGAGAAGAATATAATCCTGATATCAGATCTTTGCAGGTAAGTAAAGAAAAAGGGCTGGATTCTCTGGTCCACTGAATTTACTTTGTGCTAATGTACACCAGCCAGAGGTTTCCCCTAGGGAATTGCCCCTGCAAAGGGTGAAGCGCCAGCTAGGGTAAGGTCGGCAGAGGTGACTCCACGTATTTCCTGCAGCAGTTCCATCACCTGCTGCCTCCTCTGCCAGAGCTGTGTAAGGGGGAAGTTGCATGTTGGAGTCAGAGAGAGGAATCACGGGAAAAACCATGGGACATGGCCCACCAAAGCTCCATTTTGCCTGATCCTCAGATGGCATAAGAGCTTGTGCCAGCAGCATAAATTAAAGCTGTCTTCCAGCAACTTTAACTTTCACCAGGCAACTGAAAGTTAGGGAGCTACGTCTGACATCTTGTCACCATCACTGCCTCCCCCACATCACGGCACCCAGACTTTATTCTGGCCCCGTGGAGGAATGAGCCCAAAGCGGTTTGCACTTATGTAGCATGTTGCATTTTCGAACTTTTGTGACCCCAATAATTCATGACCAAAGCCTTGCTTTTCCAGTATCTTATTTTAAATGTCAGTTGTCACTTTGCTTAAGTCTATGGGCCAAATCATCAGCTAGTCACTGGGTTCATGAGCTACTTTGCTGAAAATGAATGGGGTTTTTCATGGGCTTAAAGTTAAGCATTTCCCTAAGTGCTTTGCCAAATTGGGACTATGTAAAGCAGCCTAATTTTAGGCACCCAGTTTTGAAAATCTTGGCCTATGTGTCATATTTAAGAACTGAGACAAGCAGTTATGCTTTCCCATTGTCAGCAGTAGGACAGGCATTCAGGGCCCATAAAACAGAATTTGCTTCTTTGCCATTAAACAAAATATACTAACTAGCTCCTTTTTCCATCCTTCAAGTCTCAGGCTTTATTACATTCTGTACCAGGTGGTTCTTTTTCACTTTTAAAGAGAGCTTTTCAGTCCCCCTAAAAGCAATCACTTTCTTCATTTTTGCTTCTATCATCCAACAAACGACTCTGATTGAATGACAGATGTCAAGACCAGTTTTCTGGTAGCACAGCATGTGGAGAAGGCTGTGTAAGTAGAATACTTTGTTAAAAAGTAATCGTAGAAATATTGGGTCAGTTTCTCCAGTCTGTTAGACTGGTACAAAACTGGTCTAAAGTTGTCACGCTTGGGCAGTAGAGGATTCTCCATATATAAAGGAATCCTTGGCTGGCATAGAGCCAACATAGTTTCTCTTATTATGTGCCTTTCCCAGCTGCTAGCATAGGGTTGTGGCTGGGGGAAAGAGATCATAACCAGAGCATCCTTGCACCTCAGTGATCTACAACTGGCAGAACAGACCCTATTGGGCTATTAGCAGCCAGAGAGATTTAGAGCAGCATTCAAGGTGCTCTCATCTGGGCCAGCAAACCAGCCCAATGCAGATTCGGCCAAGGATCAGGGGGTCAAAAGGTAGCTTAAAGTCACCTTCTCCAAGGCTGTCAAGGTGTGGGAGTACTACAGAGGGGCTGTGCTCAGTTCCTGGTAGAGTGAGGAGGGAGCGCCTGACAGTTGTTTCTATAAACTCTCTCTGGCTGATGGAAGTTGCTGCTCTCTCTGATCTTATATTTGGCTTTGGACCACTTGAGAGAGTTCTTAGAGAGGATGAGGGGGAGAAGAAAAAATAGCTCAACTAGCTTTTCTGGAAGGGAAAGAGGATTAAGAGAAAACTCCAAAGCCCCCCACTTACCAACACCAGAATTCCCCACTTTAGTTTTTGGTACAAAAGGAAAAAAAAAACACAGTGAGGCAAGACAAAAAAAGGAAATGACAGCCGTCACATCTCCTCTGCCAAGGGGCTGGGTGAGTGAGTGAGTATGCAGGATTGCATGCATTGTGTTTTTAGTGAGCACAACAACCCCGGTCATGTGTCTCATTTCTCTGGGTATGAAACTGTCCAGCAGCCCTTATATCCTCTAACTCAGCCACTGTACTGTGTCTCATGACCAAAGAGGCCAGCTCAAGCCAAAGAGCCTTTGATCAATGGTGGAGAGTGGTGTGCCTGCGGGACACAGTTGGAATTTGTGCTTTCTGTGTTGTATCTCACACACAGTCCCCAGTCCTGCCCTTACTTACATGGTTATCTTTAAGTACATGAATAGTTCCATTGAGTTCTCATTGTGGGGCGCTGTGATGTAATGGTTTGCTTTATTTACTTCTCTTTCACAATGTGTTTCCATTTCTTAAGCAGAGTGTGGGAGCCCATCTGTTTATTAGAATAAACAGTGAAATTGCAGATTATCTACAGTCGGTGTTTATCTATGTTGTGTTAGACTTGCACACGCACACATATAAATAACCACTTTTGAAATTAACTTGAATGTTAATTGGATTCATTCTCTTTTAACGTCTGATGTATTTTGTGTGCATCAGCACTGCCTCTTTCTTTGAATGTCTCTTTTGGAAGCCTGTTTGGCCAATTTGATGATTATCCTTGCATGAAGAACCCATTACTCTATATTAGCATAAACTCCAGCATAGTAGATTGAATGACCAAAAAAAAAAAAATCAAACTGAACACCAGAAAAAGGAAACGATGTCTTTGACAGCCAACCTTTAACCTCAAGCATAGAGGTTGGGAACTGTTTCCTTGGCAACTCTGCTGAAAATCAAGAGCCATCATATTCAATTTAGTTGAAAAGTCCTTGTTAAATAATGTTTCTCTGGTGTTTCTTCTGGTCTGTATCATTTTGTATTTTAAGTGGCAGTAAATATAGACACACATGCAAAAATAGGGGGTTGTATACATGTAGGTACATGCCCTCTGTATTTGATTGAAAGCTGCACCTTCATCATGCAAACTACAGTGGAAAGCAATTACATTTAACAGATGCCACAGCTTTTAAATGCAAATATATAGTATATGTATATTTCTTTATTTGTAATGGACTGTATTAATCTTATTTTGTAAAGAAGAATTGCATTCATAAGTAGATATGTCAAAAAAATATTTGTGGCCGGTTTCCTTGGGAGCAGCCAAGAAACGTATTTTGGAAAATATGTTTCATTCATTTTATAATGCAAGAGTGAGGAGACTGAGAAACTGCTGGAGGAATGTCAACATTTTTCATGACAAAAGGCTCAGAGTGTTGGCTAAATAGTGCCTTTTGTGGTTGTCATATGCCAAAGTGCAAGGATTAACCTCCTGCTAAACAGGGCATGAAAGAACAGCTCTAACTGTCTTCAGTATTTCATTTATGAAAAGGTTTTTGTGCCCCAGGGCTGTTTATATCAGTTACATACATGTATCCTAGTCTAAGTACGCACTACCCATTAATTTACAGAAAATGTGTGATATCAGAATTGCTCTTATTCAAATGTGCTGTTTTTAGAATCTGAGATCATGTTTCTGGTGAACACTTGTACCATTACACTCCTACTTTAGCAGTGGCTGTGGGTCTATATTTAGCCAAATGAGATCAAATGATACTGATCTCCTTTGTAGAATGCTTTGAGATCTACTGATGAAGAGATATATATATTGTGACAAAGCTCTGTCCTTGCCTCCGTGGGTCCCACGTTTCCTGGCAGATTTCGCTAGCCTCAGAGGCTCACTGTGACCTTCCATGTAACCCTTCTCTCTCTAGAGACAAAGGTCACAGTCTACTGAGCCATTTTCCCTTCTCTCTCTAGAGACAAAGGTCACAGTCTACTGAGCCATTTTCATCATAAGCCAGCGAGGGAGGTGAGGAGAAGTTATCCTTCCTTGCACAGTCTCTGTTGTCTCCCAGTCTCAGTGATTAATCAGGGGGCAAAGGCAGGAGGGAGCCCAGGCCCACCCTCTACTCCAGGCTCCAGCCCAGGGACCCTAATAGCATCAGCTGTGGTAGCTGACCTTTTAGAAACATGACATGTACTATTCCCTGGGCTACTTCCCCCACAGCAGCCCTCACTTCCTCAAGCTCCACTTCACCCTTACCTCAGGGCCTCCTTCCTTGTACCTGATATGGTGTGTGCTCCTCAGTCTCTCCAACAGCACAACTTCCTCCCACAACTCCTGACACACACACTCACCTGAGTGACTAGGAAGCTTTTAACTAGTTTCAGCCAGCCCCTGATTGGCTTCAGGTGTCCCAATCAAGCTAGCCTTCTCCCTGCCTTCTGGAAAGTTCTTAATTGGCCCCAGGTGTCTTAATTGACCTGGAGCAGCTGCCATTTCACTTATCCTGGTACCAGGGATTTGTTTAGCCTGGAGCTAATATATCTATCTCCCACTACTTTTCTATAGCCAGCTGGCCTTGCCCTGTCACAATATATGTAAGAGCACTATGTATTATTTATGTATTATTATTGCAATATTGTAATATTTTAGTCAAGAAACAAGTACAGCACAGAAAGAAGAAATGAAAGCATCCATACTCTGACCCACCATTTTGCCCAGAAAGACTGACCCACCTCTGATAGGGAGAAAGTAGTTCAGTCTCTCCATGAATCCCTGCATAGAACTTCTTCTGTACTGTGTGTTCCATAGCTCAAGGGCTTTACGAAAAATGAATTACTTATAATGCAGTGACTTGCTAGAAAAACTGAGCAGTTAATATGTGCTTGACAACAGATCATGCAGGCAGCTATGGATATTAGAGTCTGAAACTGAGAGGGCCAAGAAATATTTGTTATGCAAAAATCTCCCCTCCCTCTCCCTAGTGGCGCACACAAAACTGATAAAAGGAAATACTTGTTCACACAACATGTAATTAAACTGTGGAACTCACTGCCACAGGATGTTGCTGAGAGCAAAAACTTAGCAATTTTTAAAGGAGATTTGATATTTTAAATAATTAATAATGACAAAAATGGTAGAAGGGAGATTTAACCTCATGCTTCAGGTTTAAGCCAATCAGTAACTATTAGAGACCAGGATGAGACCGAGTGCGTGGGGGCAGGGAGGATAGATTATCCCACAGCTGCTTAGTGTGGAGTTCTTATACCTTCTTTTGCAGCATCTGGGACTAGTCACTGTCAAAGCCAGAATACTTGTCTAGATGGACCTTGGGTCTGTTCTAGTGTGGCTATTTCTATATGATTCATCTGTCAGAGCCTCCTTTTTTTTTTTTTTATTCTATTCTCTAGCAACTGCTACATCTATCTTACCAACCCTCCTTTCCAATCTTCCCCTTAGCTTTCACTCTAGCAGCAGTGTTAACCCAGCTACCACCCCAAGGCATGGATGGTGCCTGTGCAGTAGTCCCCTGTCAAAGCTTTGAATCTGTAACACTGAAAAGAAAGAGAGCCTAGAAATGAAATTTCCATTCTGGGTAATTCAGTAACCTCTCTAGGGCCAGCAGCAGTGCTCCAGGGATTTGTTTTAGCAGGTCACTGTAAGACTAAGTGAAAAATGTCTTAGAGGTAAAATGTAGAGAAATGCCATTTATTTAACAGCATCCCCTCCTGACCTGAATACAGCAGTTGGCTTTCTCACTGCTTCCCCGGTTGTTTTCTGTTGCAGGCATGGCATGTATTTATAAACTTACTTCTCCACTGCAGTTTGCTGGGTTTTTTTGTTTTGGTTTGGTTTTTTTGCTTGAATAACATAAATGAAGGTGACAGCTACCCATGATACATTTGGGCCTGGTATTTGGTGAAGCATGAACACACAGTGCAGGCTGAAATTTAGCTTCTGGTCTATGGTCTGTGCTCTGCAGTTCGTATGAGGTCTCCAACATCAGGTTCATTGCTTTTTTTTATTACTATTTGGCATGTGTAGAGGATTTGATGGAAGAGTAGGTTCTCATTAAGTAGATCTATTAGAACTTTTGGTTTGAGCTTATTAACGAATCTAGCTATCTGAGGTATTTATATGTAGCCCCCAGAACTGTAGTATCTGACATCTATCCTCTCAATTCTCCATAAGGTTGGGCAAAGCTATTACCCCATTTTACAGATGGGGAATTGAGGCACAGGGAGACTAAATGACTTTCGCAAAGTGAGACAGGAGGTCTGTTGCAGAGCAGGGAATTTAGTACAGGTCTCTTGAACCCCAGGCTAGCACACTATCCACTGATCACCAATCTTTTCTTATTGTACAGTAGGTATGAATATAAAGTTCTGTTCTACAGGCAAACCTTTTATATAGTCTTTCATTTATAAATATACAACGATGTCCTCACCTGGAGTAAATGGCATAGCTCCACGGAAATCAATGGAGCAACATCAGTTTATACCAGCTGAAGATCTGGTGCACTGTATATGGATCACCACAGAGCAGATGATCATATAGCCTCATGACATAAAGCCTATAAAATGTTAAGCCTGAAGTAGAGATGTGACTGACTAGGGATATGACAGCCAGGAAGGAGAGCTCCCCTTATTAAATATTCCTTTCCTGTGCTGGGGCTGTTCTGGCAGCTGTATCCTTTTTATATCCATCCCTCTAACACTGTGGTTTGCAGCATTATTCCTAAAATTCCTAAAAAAGGGTCTAACTCATTAGGGTAGAACTTACAGATTCACTAGTCCTCCCCTAGAGTCCTTCTTGGAGTAATACTTCTGGCAGATCAACGCCTAAAGATTGCCATCTCCCTTTAGGTCTAAACTGTTAGTAAGTATGTGTTATGTTAACCTATAACATAGTTTAGATAGGGTCTAAAACCAAGCAGTAGCTCTCTTTTGCTACAGAAGTTCAAACCAACACAAACCTGTTTGTATTTTAACCACAATTCTTTGAGTGGCCACATCAAACAGTCCCATGAGAAGAGAAGTTTTCTTTGTACAGGTAATAAGTGTGGGCTATGGTACAAGTACTGCATGTTGGCCCCCTCAAAGACTTAGGTCTCCTAAGTGATTGTGGTTATTTCCTTCCTAACAGAAGAGACAAAATGAATGGAGAGTTTAGTTCAGTCGTGGGGTGTTGGCTTTGAAAGCTGGGGAGCAGGTGATTCTGGGTAAATGAAGTCTATGACTAAGACAAATTCTCAGAGAGGGGAGAATGTATTGTGCTTATTTACCACAGAATGAAAATATGAAAGATAACCAGGATGTAAACGCAAAAATTAACCATGAAGCAAGTCTTCAAACTGTACATTTGACACTGTTTGTGAAAGTTCATGGGGAGAACCCATGATATGAAGGGGAAACCACTTCTTAAATTCTGTCCGATCAAAAGTGTCTTCACATTAGGTTGTTTTGAGGCTGTTAATTAATTTACTATGGTCGGCGGGAGATACAGGGCTGGACTGGATCAAAAGACACCAAACAAAGACATTAAAATTAGGCTGAACACAGGCGAGTCTAATCTAGTAGCAGTCCCCCATGACAACTTTCCTATTTCTCTAGACTCTCCTCTACCAATCCAAGAGTGCCACAGGAAACACTTTTGATTATCCAATGAAAGCCAGCACTTGGCTCTCACATGGCCTTCATAAAAGTCTTGAATAGTTCAAGAAGTGCCACAGAGACAATGAGGGATACCAGTATTTGGGCAAGTTCCTCATCCAAGCTCACTCAAAACCATTGGTGGTACAACACACAACTACAATGATTTCCTTCCTTTAACCCCTGGTTTCATTACCTGTTCAGAAAATGGCCACCATTCCCCAGCACAGAAGACTTCAGTCATCAGGCTTAGGAGAGGACTGATCCATTTAAATCCTTCCCCCGCCCCTACACCAATTCAGAAGCAACTCATGTGGGTTATTAACATTGTCCTGAATGAGCTGCTGATAGCTCCTACTGAGCCATTTGATAACTTAGAGCTCAGGTTATAGAGTGTGTTTTATCTTCAGTGTGTATAACAAACACTAATTAGACCTCTCAACCCCCCTGGGAAGTAGGGAAATGTCTCAATTTTACAGGTCGGAAAGGTTAAAGTTGCTAAAGTTGTAAAAATGGCACCTTCTTACTCAACAGATCTCCTGCTCTCTGTGTATTTTCCAAGTCTCACTTGCTTACTTTACTGCATAAAGTACATTTTTATTCCTGTTAACCCAGCACAATTAACACAGCTCTGGGATGGTGAGCAAGAGCCTATTCTGGTTGCACTCATGCTCAGCAGAATTTTTAACCAAGCTCCAGTTGCAGAATCTTTTCCCTCAGGTGGCCCGTTAAGCCAGCTGGTCAAACACTTCTTGCTGCCAGAGCAGCACAAGGCAGCCAGACTGAGGAGCAGGGATCTAACCCCACCTCTTCTTCTCCATCTGGTACAGTACTGAACTCCATGTTGGGACTTATGAAATGGTCAAAATAACGGTAAAGTTAAAATGAATTTCAACTGGACACACAAAAATCCACAGCATCTCTATTTCTGCTTACTTTTGATTTCTTTCTAAATGATCAGGGCATTCCTGCTGAATCACTTTTCTTCATACCAATCCTTTCTGTCTCTCTAAATACTGTGGTATATTGTTTAAAACTGGGCCACAGCAGCTAAAAAACAGTCCCACATCAGTGCTCCGTCAGCGAGTGCCTGACACAGGCAAGCCCATTTATGTAGGGTGAACAATGTTCCCTCAGCCATCTCAGCTTTAGAATATCATTTTCTGCTCAGCACAAATATTTGCATCTGTGTCTGTTTCCTCCTCTGTTTCTCTCTCACTCTCTCTAATTAAAAAGTGTATTATTTGAAACTGAAGTTATAATTGTGTTGATCAGTATAGGACACACTAAAGCATTTGCCCTGCATCCTTCTGTGCTTAGTGCAAGAGGTAAATTTCATAAACTCTTCTTCACCTCTGCTGAACCAGCAGATGCTCCACACCAGCAGTAAGGAAGAATTTGGAGGTAGTTGTGCCTTCTTGTGGGATGCGCTGACCTCAGCTTTTTTCTGGCACCTTAACCAGAATTCATCTCAGTCCTGTTCCTATTCGACAAGTCTCCAGAATGACTTCACAAACAAACACCACCAGCACTGGTCACCTCAAGCAGACAGGCCAGGGATTCCAAGGGCACAGAAGTTGAACTAATCTATCACCCTCCAAGTTTGTTCCTCCAAATCAGGGTCAAGACCCAAGGGTGTGACAGCAGCTTGCGCAGCTGCTGCTCTGATTGTACCTGTTCTGTGAATAGATGGCTTCAGTTTCCAGGGCTGTCACTTCAGCACTTTTTGTAGGCATTTATATCATAAACTAAAAATCTCCTAGCAACCAATTAGAAGTAGCCAGCAGCATTCTCAGCTGCAACAACATGGTGTAACTGCTGAAGACTGCATGAGTGAATGCTATTATATATGAGGGTGGGCTGCCTTAGAAAATCAGATCCTAAACTGATCATCTGTTCTGAGCAATGTGATCGAGTACAAAGAAATGGATATATCTGAGAGGATCCCCCAGTCTCAGACTTAAGTTGATGTTACTCAGACTGTAAGCTCTTTGGGTCAGGGACCATCATTTTGTTCTGTGTTTGTACAGCCCCTAGAACAATGGGGTCCTGCTCTGTGACGGGGACTCCTAGATGCTGCCACAATACAAATAATAATGAATAAACTGAGCTACTGCTTTTCTTGGCTCTGAGGCTAGCAACCTGCATGCTGCCCAGGATTTTCACATTCCACAGCCATCCCTCTTCTTCCTTCTTCTGAACCTGTAATGAAGGACGTAGACCAGGAAAGCTGTGTGGGGATATATCCATCAGGCAACAAGACAGCATGTCCTTCTTTTAGTAAGTTTCCTCTGATCTTCGGCACTATTTCCTCCTCCACCTCCCCCCTTGCTTCAGAGGATAGGCAAACTGCCACAACCGCACTGAGTATAATGGACTGACAGTGAGATTAGAGCGGAGCTGCTACTACTGGCAGAGGAGACTTCAAACCTGCCCGCCATTGTTTCCCAGGGAATCAACCCACCATATAGTGTTCATTGTCAGGAGGAAATTATCACTCCACTCAACCCCTATGTTCCTCTTAAGGTGTCAAGTTACAAACACTTTCAATGAAAACATTTAATCGCTATTTTTCAGCACATTAATGTTCATATACACTCAGTCCAGACGTGGCAGTCTGTATGTATATTTGTGGAAACAAGTATCTGAACCCACTTGTATTTGATCCCAAATGAAATACATGTATAAATGAAAGAGTAGGAATTACTACAGGACTGTTTTCAGAGTAACAGCCGTGTTAGTCTGTATTCGCAAAAAGAAAAGGAGGATTTGTGGCACCTTAGAGACTAACCAATTGATTTGAGCATAAGCTTTCATGAGCTACAGCATCCACTGAATGCATCCGATGAAGCGAGCTGTAGCTCACGAAAGCTTACACTCAAATCAATTTGTTCGTCTCTAAGGTGCCACAAGTCCTCCTGTTCTTTTTATAGGGCTGTTGTTCTTGCAGCATTTCCAGCCTGAATACATTCATTAGGCAGACTATGTGTGTGCGCAACACCCACACATACAGTCACAGGAGTTGTAGACATGCATTCAGGCAAGAATAGATGACAGCAGGGGATTGGCAACTACAGTCAATGATAATTCAGACTCCTTTGCTTTTAGACCTATATTGCATCTTGCTGTGCACAGCAAGTGGAGCTGAGGGAATGTATTAGGTGGCATTCACAGCTTCTGTTTGCACCAACAAAGCACTAAATGACATTCATTACGTGAGTGGTGACCAACCTTAATCCCCCTCTCATTTGGAATATGCTGTAGATTTCCTCAAATAGCTTTTGTAACATTGTACCTCTCCACTGTGGTTGCACAAGAAAAAGGCAGAGAGTGGCATGGTATAGTGGTCAAAGCTCACAAATAGGAACTAAGAATTCCTGGGTGTAATCTCTGCTCTCACACAGACTTCTTTTTTGGCACTGGGCAAAACACTTAAACCGCTCTGCCTTCAGTTTTATTTCTGTTTAAATGGTGATGACCCTTATCCACCTTACAGATGCCTAGTGAGAAACAGTAAATACTGCATTGTGCTTTGAAAATGAAAGATGCCACATGAGAGGAGAGCATTATTGGTGTGTTTGTCTGGTATCTTATTTTGCAGATTTCTAATTCACTTATCTTTAGGACTTTTTGCTATGGGGTTAACTTTGTTTTGTGGCCGCCATCACAATTTATTAGACACTGGGTCACACCTGTTTACTTTCCCTACACAGTCAGATGGCCCAGCTGCCCACAAGGCTCCCCCGGTCACATGGAGTGACATTGTGGTATGGTTTCAGAAAAAACTCAAATCTTATGGTACTGGTGGATCAGTCAGTGACGATCGCATCTGCCAACAATATAGCCTTGTCACAGGGAAGAAGTCTGTCCTAGTGATGGACAGGGCACAGCTCTGGGAGTCAGGGTCCTGCTCCAGGGGCTCTCTCTCACTGAAATTCACTGTGTCACCTTGGTCAACTAAATTAACCTCTGGGTGCTTTATTTTCAGTATCCGTTGTTGTTAGTAGTAAATATTTATATGCTGGTGGTGCCCAAAATCCCTAATTGGAATTGGGGTTCCATTGTGCTGGGAGCTCTACAAACATAGAAAAGAGACAATCCCTGCACTGAAGGGTTGACCGTCTAAAGATGTAAAACACACTTACCAGCCTGTGCAAAGTGCTTTGTTATCTATAGATTACAGATAGTAAGTAAGTATTCTGGAGACCTGGAAAACTCATCATCACCTCAGGGCTGGCTCTAATATATATATATTTGTGTAATATACAGATGAGTGGCAAGTGTCATAAATTAATCCATAATCTAGATATAAAGTTTGTTGCAAGTGGAGCTTTGGAAAAGATAATGATTCAGTAGTTATAACCACCACCTAATTTTACGTGTGTGTGTGTGTGTGTGTGTCCAAGAATTTCAATATAGGTAATTTTTTTTCCCCCTCCTTGGAGGATTTTTCAGCAGCAGATTAATGCATTTAAGTATTCATAACCTGGTAGGTCTGGTGCCATGTGCTGAGACTCATTATTAGTAATCCCCACTCACAGATGGCTTCAGCAGATTTTTGGGTACAAGCAACATTTTTGTGTTCAACCATTTGTTGAAAATTTTGCTTGTTTTGCTGACTCATTGGCAAGCGACCCATTCACTCAAAGCTTAATTAGCAAATTCCCTATCCCCCTCAACACATGCTCACTCTTATACCCTGCATGAACTGGATGGATGAGTATAATTAATCAGTGAGGTCTGGCATTGGGAGACACATAGAATCCATGAATGCCATTGCAAGTGTTTTCTCCTTTGTGGTTTCCTTCATGGGGATGTATGCTTAAAATTAATTGCAGAGGGAACTAACTTTTCCTTTAATGAATATACTTTTTAAAAGTTCATTCATCTACGGAGACTGCATGTCAATTTGAAACAAGTCTTATATGGCAGTTTCCCTGATCAGCAATGCTTTTGACAGAATGGCTTAGTTTTGACAATTAAAAGGAATGAGAGCTCCAAAGCTAATAAGTGAAGCTTGTAAATGTCTCTCTGAAATACACAACAAACTCCTGTATTACCCAAGTGAGATCTTTAGGACCTGCCTTAAAAATTGATTCCAGATGCAGGACACTTGATAGGACTTTCTTGATATTCATTAAAAATGTATATTTCACTTCTCAAAATATCTAGGCTCATTTACAGGAACGACAACCACATCTGACCAGTAACTGGCCACACATACCAGGCCTATGGACCACGTTAATGCAATCTAAGTACCTTTTAATTTATGCTAGCAAAGTCTATACAGGGCAGTTTACAGTTCAACACTTTAGTGTGTGTTACAATTCACACCACTAGACAGGAGCCATAACCCAAAACTCTGGATCTGAATCTGAACTTCATGGGCTGAATTTTCCTTTCATTTCGATCGTGCAATTCTGTTGATTTCAATGGGGTTATTCCGGATTTACACCAGTGCAAGCGAGAGGCGAATCCTATCCACTGTGTCTGATATGGGCAAAACCAAAAGATCTCAACACTCACAAACATGGGGCTTCATCTGCAGAACACGATTCTAGCTTTCCCAGTGTACAGGGAGTTTGGATTCAGGGGGAGAATTTTGAGCTGTGACTATGGATGTTGGATTCACACTCAGAGATTTGATTCAGGACCATTTCTGAAGTATGTCTGTAGGTGCTTCCAAGGACTTGCCCATAATCTTAGGTAGTGACTGCAGTTGGTCCCTGGTAAAACTATGCTTAGAGCCACCCTGCATTGTAAGTAGCTGGCCCTATTTTGACAGATGGTTCTATCTTCTTAAAGAGGTTATAAATTCCCTAAGCTGCCTGCTTCTTGGATGTGAATCAAGGATTAATGGTAATTCTATACTTTCTTGCTTGTTTAGGATTTTGGCACAAAAGAATGACTTGATACTAGGTAGGCCACTGGTTCTCAGATCTTTTCATATTATTGACAACTTCCTAAGAAAAAGATCCTCTCATGAATGCCTTCCTTTCCAATACTGAGACAACACTTTCCTTGCAGTAACCATATATCATAAATATAAAGGGAAGGGTAAACACCTTTAAAATCCCTCCTGGCCAGAGGAAAAATCCTTTCACCTGTAAAGGGTTAAGAAGCTAAGATAACCTTGCTGGCACCTGACCAAAATGACCAATGAGGAGAAAAGATACTTTCAAAGCTGGAGGCGGGGTGGGGGGAAACAAAGGCTCTCTCTGGCTGTGTGATGCTTTTGCCGGGAACAGAAAAGGAATGGAGTCTTAGAACTTAGTAAGTAATCTAGCTAGATATGTGTTAGATTCTGTTTTGTTTAAATGGCTGATAAAATAAGCTGTGTTGAACGGAATGAATATTCCTGTTTTGTGTCTTTTTGTAAGTTAAGGTTTTGCCTAGAGGGATTCTCTGTGTTTTGAATCTGATTACCCTGTAAGGTGTTTACCATCCTGATTTTACAGAGGTGATTCTTTTACTTTTTTTCTTCAATTAAAATTCTTCTTTTAAGAACCTGATTGCTTTTTTCATTGTTCTTAAAATCCAAAGGTTTGGGTCTGTGTTCACCTATGCAAATAGCTGAGGATTTTTATCAAGCCTTCCCCAGGAAAGGGGGTGTAGGGTTTGGGGAGGATTTTGGGGGGAAAGACGTTTCCAAGTGAGCTCTTTCCCTGTTATATATTTGCTTATTGCTGCCACCACCAAGCGTCTTAAGTCCAAGGGCAAAAGGTAAAATAGTTTGTACCTTGGGGAAGTTTTAACCTAAGCTGGTAAAAATAAGCTTAGGGGGGTTTTCATGCAGGTCCCCACATCTGTACCCTAGAGTTCAGAATGGGGAAGGAACCTTGACACCATACATGACATTATACAGTAGCTCGGTTACATGAAAACATAAGTGTATGTGTGATGCTGAGCCAGCGAAGGTTAAGCAGCCTGGCAGGCTGGTTGAAGTAAAATCAAGCTTTCAGGATATATTAGGAAAGTACAGAAATGGTAAAGAGGGCTATTTCTTGTAGATAGTTAGCAAAGCCATATTAAGTAGAATAGAGTTCCTGAAATATAAGCCTGTACTATCAGAGAATCAGAAGTAGATACTAATTTTGTTTGTCTGTGTTTACCTATATATTTTTGGATTTTAACAATGTGATCTAATTAACCTGTAGATGCTAAATTTCGGTTTTTGTCTGTAATGTTTCATTACTATATTCTACTGATTCAGAGAGCAAAAGGGGATATTAATGTTTAGTTGAAACTTGTGGTGTAATAGTATCATTGTCTTTATTTCTCTTTTAAGTTTGTAGTAAACTGCCTGTGAACCATTTGAATGGTTAATCACCTTCTGCTAATGAAGGCAACTAGTTACCAGTGTGTGCGTAGGAAATAGAGATTTATTTCAGAGCAACAATGTATATTACCTGTTCTTCATCCAAGGAATGCCTGCTCTGATGTCTGCTGTCAAGAGGCTATCAGCCTGCTAGAGAACTATAAAGGAAGCTGATCCTGTTTTATCTTAGATCTGCTTAAACTTTGTCAGGGGAAGTTCAAGTCACAAGACAGAGGTCTCCAGGATTGTCCCTCTACACATGGACTGTCTATTGGACTATAACCTATTGAATTGTTTCTGGAAGGACCAGCAGTCTTACCATCTCTGTTATGAAACTGACTTAAGAACTTTATTCATATCTGTATATAATATGATCTTTAAACCACAATAATAATTTTCTTTTTTTAACAAATCTTAAATTAGTTAATAAGAAATGTCTCTAAACGTGTATTTGGGTAAGATCTGAAATATTCATTGACCTGGTGGGTAATGTATCCAGTCTCTTGGGATTGGTAGAACTTTATATATGGTGAATAAGGTTTTAAGTAACTCTCACTATATTAGCCTGGGCTGTCTAGATGGGAGCCCCAGACTGGATTGTTTTAAGGGAGCTGTGTTTTAGCTTCTTGGTAACCAGTAAGGTATTGAAGAAGCTGTTTTGTGACTGGCTTGGTGAATCTAATTCTAGAATAAACCACCGATTTGGGGGGATCGTCAGCCCCATTCTTTGCAGTTTGCCCTGATTGAGCATTCTCAGTATAGCCCCTCGAGCAACCATGGTCACAGCATGTTGACTGATGTACTTCAGACATGCAGATTCATAGTGGAGGTTTTATCAAAGATGATAGCACTGGAGCTGGTCAGGAAAAAAAAGTGTTGCAAAGTATTTTTTAAAATATTTACCTGTTTTTATTTTGGACTTTGAAATTTTTCAACAACCTCTGTAGTTCAATGAAAAATGTAGGTAAATTTAGCTAAAATGTTGTTCAAAATTGTCCAGATTTTGGTTTGTTTTTTTAAAATTTCAAACTTTCATCAAAAATTGAAAGATTTCTACAAACTCTCAACAGTGCCATCTCTAGTATATGATGAAACAAATCTGAAACAGGACAATATTAAGGAAACTAGAAAATCTCACTTTAATTAAATGGATTTGGATGCTTAGATACAACTCCTTATTTTGTATCTACAATGTTTATTTCCTCTGCCCTCGTTGTTGCACTGTGCATTTATTAGTCCTCTTGTTGCCTTTGGTGCCTTCTGATAAAATCTCTCTTGGTCCTTTTGCTGTTCATTTAATCCTTGAAGGCTCCAGATTGCTGTCTGAATAGCATTGCTGTGGCCTTGCACTTTATCCCTAAAGAACTGCTAAAAAGGTGTGAAAAACAAATCTGTTCTCTTTGTCCCTCATAATGGAAAGTTGTGGGCTGTAGTGACCTCTCTTTCCCAGCCAATTAAGGAGCAACCAGTGCTTCCAAAGGGGGCTCCCTGTTGTGTGTGCATTGAAGATGAGGTCACAATAGGTCAGGGAGGGGAGAGTTCCTGAGAGCTGAGATCCAGCCTTCAGGCTCTTTTGAGCTCAGAGTTATGTGGTGCAGAACAAGAAAAGATATACTAAACAGCTCAGATTTTTTTTTTTTAGTTTTCCTACCCATATCAGGTGCCTTGAAAAGGAACTTAAATTACTTAAATCATAATGGCCACTTAAAAATAAAAGCAGACACAGTCATAGTTTAACTATTTCAAAGAAGCAGCTATCTGTGTTTGGTATGGCTTGTGTGCCTGGCTGTTTAGTCTTTCGGGGCCCATCAGCTGCTGCTTAGCTTTCTTGGCATCCAAGCAAGGTCTGTTACTGAAGCTGCAAAGAGCTGTTATTGAGTCAATGGGAGTGGAGAGCCAGGCTTAAATAGTGTGGCTGGATAACTTTATGACAATAACATTTGTAATTAGGCAAACTAAGGCTACAGTAATCAATTCTCATTCTTCAAAGAGATTGAAGTAGAAAGGGAAGAGGAAAGAGGTATAAAATTCTGATAATTGCCCACTCCCCATTCCACCTCTCTGGTCACTGCTGACTCCCTTTTGACTTTTCTCCTCATTCATTTGAAACCTTGGGGTATAACAAGGGTAATTGATGGAAATTATGTGAAGGAAATTTTAGTCTGGGAAAATTTCTGAAAAGCTGCTTAGAACGGGAAATATCTGTTTAGATTTTGGAATAGTTTCTTTTGAGAAGTGGTGGAAACTTTTATCATTTAGGCTATTTATGCAACTGGTCCGGATAAATCACTAGAAAATGTTCCTGACACAATACCCTAAATTCTCTTTGCCAGAAGCTGGGAATGAGTGACAGGGGACGGGTCACTTGATGATTGCCTGTTCTGTTCATTCCCTCTGGGGCACCTGGCACTGGCCACTGTCGGAAAACTGGGCTAGATGGACCTTTGGTCTGACCCAGTAGGGCCATTCTTATATTCTTATGTACCCGCCCACCTTTTGTTTGTCTCTGAATTCTTCTGCCTTCACTTCTGTCCGTTGTGTCCATATCCATACATATATCCGTTGTATGGCGGTATATTTAGACCTCCACTTTCTATGTACATGCGGCTTCTTAATTACCATCTGGAGAACAGAAAACCAGTCTCCGCACCCTAATTTCTCCGCCACTTTGAAAGTGTCATTAACATCATCAATCACGCTATCAGTTCTGATGGCAATGCATTCCAATACACAGCCTAGAGATTACAAGGGTGTGTGAGTGACCTGAGAAGTGGATCACCGGACTATGAAAGCATCAAACTTTGTCCCTTGCATATCTTCCTGCATGATAGTATCACATACCATGGAAAGCTTTCCTGTCTCTATAGAATCTTGTAAACAGAGATATTAACGGTTGTATCTGAAAGGGTTCTTCCAGAGCTCCTGTTAAATGCTGTGTAATTCAGAGCTCTCTCCAGAGCTAAGCATTGGCAACAGGCAAAGTTCATGGAAATTGGCTTAAATACAATGTCAACCCAAGAACATCCATTTAAAAACACATGCTGAGTAGCTACTTGGGCACATTTGCTTCTGCTGACCCAGAATGGAATTCATGTTTTGTCATCTCTGTATCTCTATTGTCAATATTTGCCTTGGAATAATCAGCTCTTTTGTTTACTAGTTATTGGTCACGGATACTGCATTTTCACTGCACTGCTTCTACTTAAGAAAAGGCTGTAAATCTGGATCTGATTAGAAGTAATTTGTTAACTGATAATCGGGGAAATCCCTAGTGCATTTTTTAACTAATTAGATTAATTATGCCTCATTTACATTGAGAAAAATCATGGTTAAAGTCACTCAGGAGAGAAGAGGAGGCAAAGAGGGGGTGGAGGAGAAGGGCAACAGTGTAGCCCTGATTAACACTGCTCAAGCTATGGTTTTCACACATTGTCTGGCTAAGCAATGCAGTTCACTCAGAATAGGCCATGTTAATGATTAATGGTAGATTAATGATCTGATGTTGGGAAGCTGCCTAATTAATTGAGAATATTGCTATAATGGAAGTTCTAAAAGTAGGCATCAGGCGCACACAGTTTTTGCAGACTATTAGAATGGGTTTATCAGCAGTAAACACAACTGGGATGTATTAGGTAAGCTCTTTTCTCCAGAAATAGAGAGCAGGGATCATTCTGGCTCTTGCTGAGCTATTTTTATAACTTGAGTAAATCTTTCTAAAATTTTGACATGCTGGTTAGTTTTGTCCATTTATAACAGTGCCACATTTTCATAGAAATTAGATATAGACCTGAACACTAGGGAGGCATAGTATAAATATACTATCATGGCAAGATTGTCCCCTTCAGTGTGTATACCAGTGATTGTTGTCCAGACTACTTTTAAATGTCCCAAACAAAGGGGGTTTCCACCACTTGCTTTCTGAGATTATCTACAGGCTCATGGAGTTCACTGTTAGGAATGGTTCTGTTTAGGTGGTGCTTTGACATTCAGCCTAAATTTTCCTTTGCTTAACTTATGTAGTTTTTCTTTATTATTTAATTATGCTCCTTTGGATTATGCTAAACAATTCTTACCCCTTCTTGATGTTTACTTTTAAATACTTGTAGACAGATTCCTTATTCCTCTTATTCTCTGTTTGGTCAAACTATATGTATTTGATCCTGTTAATCTTTCCTCATATATAATACATTTCAGTCTCAAGATCATTTTTGTTGCTGTTCTCTGAATTTCTTTCAATTTTACAACTTTCTGGTATTTCAGTATTCAAAGTTTCACTCTTCCCTACTCCCTTCACAAAAGCTTAATAAAATGGTATGTCTTCAAGATCTGCAGACACAGGGCCTGTCAGACCAAGCAGGGACCACATTGCAGTTCAGGGTTTTTTACCAAAAACACCAGTACCTCCCAGTGCAAGTAGGAGACTTGTAGTTCAGACTGTTCAACTGCTTTGGTACCACAGAAGCAGAGAGGCAGTCTTCCACATAGCCAAGCCCCAGACCATATAAGGACTTAATGCTGAATCCTGAAATGGGCCAAGCACTCTGGCCCTGATCCAGCAAGTCACATAAGCACATGCTTAGCTGCCCATATGTTTCAAGTTAAGCACATGTAAAGTGCTGCTGTGACAGTTGTTCTGCTGGCCGACCTTTAGAGCTAAAAGTGTGAGCTGCTACAGCTTAAGCTAAAGAGCCATGGCTGTATAGGTGGGAGCTGTAACAACTCATACTCTCTGTGACCAGCACTTATAACACATGCTCCTCAGTGGATTACACTGTGCTGGATCAGGGCCTGAATATTCAGCACTTCGCAAGATCACTCCCTTAAGGACTAAAAACAGCACTCTGAATGGCAGTTAGTGATAAACTGGCAGCCAGTACAGACCACGGGGGGCACTGATGTAATGGGCTTGCTTTGGGAATCAGGGCTAAGCACACTGAGCCCTGTTTTCTGCTCTAGCTAAAGATTCTGAATGGACTTCTGACCTGTGTGGAGCATATGACAGTTATCCGGTCTATTGGTGATAAAGGTATAGATAATTAGTGAGGCCCACATCTGAAAGAAAAGGCTACAACCTTTGGCAAATAGCTGTCAGAAAACAGAACTGGTCAAATGTTGGGCCTGCCAGCCTTGACAGTGTTCCTTTAAAGTCGGTGAACTATCTCGTTGTCTTTACTTCAACATATTAATTGATTGGGAATTTTGTCTGAGTAAAGAGGACAAGTTTAAATGTTCGGCATCTCAAACTGCCTAATGAGTTCCTTTTTCAGTTTTGCAGGTGACCTGAAATAAACTGTTTAACTTTTATATCAAATTATGTAGAAATCATTCTAATTAAAAGCTTGACAGGCAGGAGCGGTTACGAATTATATCCACCCTCTGGGATGGGCGTAAGGAACAAAACATTGCTTTTTCCTCTCTCTTTTGGGGAAAGTGAGATCAAGCCTGGGTTAGACAACAGAAAGGGAGACTAAACATTAGGAACACACGTCCAGCGGACATTTTCAGTTGATGCATTGCATTAGGGACGATCCCTGACGCAACTCTGTCGTGAAGCATGTAAAATGGAATAAATTTTAGTCCCAGAGATCTGACTAGTCCTGGAACAGGGAATTATGGAGGTATGGAATAAAAACAATTCTGCAGATTCTGGAGTGAAACTCACCCATATGAAGAGGGCCAGCACAAGGCTTATGCACCACTTAAGTCCCACTTAAGCTTTATTTTGAGGATTTGGAGTGGGACTTCAGTGGTACGTGGCTGTTATGGTGACCTTGTTGTGCAGGGATGAATGTATGCCGCATGACAATAAGAAGAAATAACTTGCACTAAAACTGTGACATACTAGCCTCAGTTTTCCTGGGTTTTCTTACCTGTGGCTATAGTTAAATAGATAGCCGGGGGGGCCACGGGGAACACTCTTTTTCTTTCTCTCTGCTGTTCACTGCAGTAAAGAGTCAGCCATTTTGGGTAGTCCTCTGACTCTGTACATACTCTGGGTATTACGTTTAGTAGTTCCAGCTGGATAACCCACGGACACATCTGCCTTTTAAATCCTTGCTTGCTTTTGAAGATCCCTTGTGAAGAGGAGGAGCCTGAACAGTCCTGAAGTCTCATATCACTGGTGAAGCTTAATCAGATAAACATGATGATTTCAACTGAAAATCAGTATTTAAAAATGCAATTATTGCCTAACCCTAGGATACAATGACTGGATATGTTAGACATTTCTCCAGCTAAAAAGCAGCATCCTTAGAGGTTTTTAAGGCCTGGCTTGACAAAGCCCTGGGTGGGAAGATTTAGTTCGGGTTGGTCCTGCTTTAAGCAGGAGATTGGACTAGATGACCTCCTGAGGTCTCTTCCAACCCTCATCTTCTATGATTCTGTGAAGTTGGCTGTGTTTTTTTGTTTTTAAATCTTCACAGATTAAGGGCTTGGCTACACTTGTGAGTTACAGCACAATAAAGGAGATCCGGGCGCCCTAGCTCACTCCCCCTCCACACTGTGGGAGCGCTGGAGCGCCGCGTCGCCAGTGTGGACACCCTGGTCTGTTAGTGCACTGTGATTGGCCACCAGAAGTATCCCACAATGCCTATTCTAGCCAGTCTGGTCATCACTTTGAACTCTACTGCCCTGCGCTCAGGTGACCAACCATCAGACCCTCCCTTTAAATTCTCTGGGAATTTTGAAAATCCCCTTCCTGTTTGCTCAGCCAGGCGTGGAGTGCTCTCAGCGAATCTTTCCAGGTGACCATGCCTCCACGCACCAGACGATCCCCAGTATGGAGCAATGGCAAGGTGCTGGACCTCATCAGTGTTTGGGGGGAGGAAGCTGTCCAGGCCCAGCTGCGCTCCAGCTGCAGGAATTACGATATCTTTGGGCAGATATCAAGGGCCATGCTGGAAAGGGGCCATGACCGGGAAGCACTGCAGTGCAGGGTTAAAGTGAAGGAGCTGGGGAGTGCCTACCACAAAGCCCGCGAGGCAAACAGCCACTCCGGTCCTGCCCCCGCGACCTGCCGTTTTTACAAAGAGCTGGACGCTATACTTGGGGGCGACCCCACCTGCATGCGAAGTACCACCATGGACTCCTCAGAGGCCAGTGCAACAAGGCAGGAGGAGGAGGAGGAGCAGCAAAATGGGAGCGAGGGTGCTCCAATGGAGGAAGACACCCCGGAATCCCTAGATGCATGCAGCCAGGAGCTGTTCTCAAGCCAGGAGGAAGGTAGCCAGTCGCAGTGGCTGGTGCTTTGGGAAGGACAAACACATGAGGAGGGTCCCGGTAAGCAGCTTTTATTTTGGGAAGGAAGTTGTTTGGTGCGGGCTCTTGGAGCAAGGAGGGTTAGGGCTGCATGCATGCCTAGATGCGGAATAGGGCGTTGAAGTGCTCTCTCACATAGCGGTAATCAGCCTCAGTGATCTCTTCAAAGGTCTCAGCCAGAACTTGGACAATGTGCTTACGCAGGTTTCTTGGGAGAGCCACTGTTGTCCTCATCCCAGTAAGGCTAACTTGTCTGTGCCACTGTGCCGGGTTGGGTGGGGGGACCATTGCTGCACACAGGCAAGCTGCATATGGGCCAGGGCGGAAGCCACATTGCAGTAGAAGACCCTCCCTTGCTTCCCTGGTCACCCTCAGTAGCGAGATATCTTCCAGGATGAACTCCTGTGGAAAATGTGGGGACAGTGTTCAGTATAGGGGCCCCCTGCAGCTGTTGGCTCTCCCCAAGGCACAGAAACCCAGAGGACAGTATGGCCCTGAAACAATCAGTCACGCTTGACCTTGTGCTTACTCACCATTTTGGGGCTCCTGTGGGTTATGTGCACTTGCTTTGGGACAGGCAAATTATGGTATTTTGTAGACTGTGCTTGCCCTTGAGTATGGGGGAATCGTTGCTCTGTCTGGTGTGAACAATGCTGCCTCTGTTAAGTGTTGCATTTTGCCTTTACAGATGCAACCTTGAGATCTCAGCTGTCCGTGTTATCACCGGCCGAGAGGCTGCAAAGAATCAGGAAGAGGCCATGTAGAAGCAAAGAGGACATGCTACATGAAGTCATGCAGCATTCAACTAATGAAAATAAAAAAGTGCAGGAGTGGTGGGAGAGTGAAAGGAGGGTCCACCAGCAGAATGTGGATCGCCGGCACCAAAGCACAGAGCGGCTGATAAGCATCATGGGGCGCTAAGCAGACTTGATCCAGGCGCACGTAGCCATGCAGGCGGAGCACTACTGCACCCGCCCCCACCCTGCAGCCCTTGTCCCAAAACTCTTTCTCTTGTGCCACCATGTCACCTCCAAACCACTTTCCCCAACATCCGGGTTCTTATCACCACCAGCTGCCTCCAACAGCTGTAGTTTCACCACCCATACTTTGGGAATGATTTATAGCTGTAAACCCAGTTTCCATAGCTAAAGCACTGCTCCCAACATATACCTAGTAACTGTACAATTTGGAAAAATAAAACATCATCCTTATGTCCATTGTCTTGTTAACTCGCTCATTTGGGAACGTCTTGTTTGTTAAGGCCATACAGCAATACGTCGAAGAAAAGAGACATAGCAGACAAACACACTGCTTTAGAGAGAAGGTGGATCATATCCTGATCACTGCTATATTGCTGCAAACATGGAGGCATATCTGGATTTGTTGACCAAATAAACAGAAGAATGATCATCCCTTAGTCAGATGACAGAATATTTGCTTTAGTTGCAATTTAATATATTTGTACATCTTTTTATTTAGTGTATGTTTATTTTAAATCAAGTACTTCATACCCTTCCATAAGCACTGGACAAGTCACAGGTAGGACAGTGTCTATCAAAACAGAGATCATGGTAATAGAAAGAAACATAGCCCCACACCCTCCCTCACTGGACTGGGCAGAAAACCTCTAGTGTAACAAGCAAGGAAAAAAGTGATCCTTGAAGTGTGGTTCTGCTCTGAAATCTCACTAGGCTATACCTCTGTGATTTCATAGGTGTTCTCATTATTCTCTCTGTACCCCAAAAGGGCAGAGACATCATCAAGTCCACTAGAGACTTCACTATTATCGATTTTATGCAAAAGGTGCTCAGATACTACAGTAATGGGTGGAAGTATAAAGCCGTAAGAGAAGTTTTATAGTTTGACCAATTTGCAAGTCAAAAAACAATTTTAACTACTAATCCAGCAAACTCATGTGGAGTTCTGAAAATCAAGCCATGTTCTCTTTGCCTCTTACTTCATCACCAATAACAAAGATTTTGCAACTAGGATTTACAGTTGTTGGCTATTTTGTTCCTGATGCACAAGGGAGAATCAAATCTTCACTCTGCTGACAGTTGTAACACTGCATTTTTCTCAGGCAAGCAAATCCATGTTATTCAAAGACACAGGGAGCAGAACTGTAGAGTGGGAAAGGTGCTAATTTTGTCAGCACTTTAAAAGTATAGTTTAAAGGATTGTTCATTTTTTCACTTATTTTTAGGTGGATTTTGGACAATTAAAATATTGTTTTTGTGCATCTACTTTTTGAGGTCTTAGGAAAGCAGGATGTAAATGCAAAATATAGTTTATGCTGAGCCCACTTGTCTCTGAGATCTGCAGGAAGAGGAACCCCTACATGCAGAAGGGTAGGCAGTGGTCAGCCACTTCCCCAGTACTGACTCCTCTTCTCCAGATATCATGGATGTCTCTTTGTGGGACTGGGAATACACGAACTGTGAGAGGGAATCGGCAGGCAGTGACAGAGGGTGAACTGGGCGTAGGATGGTGCACGTTGTCTCCCTCCTCCCCTCAAGCTCTTTGTAGAATCAGCAGGAAAGCTAACAGAGCCTAATGCTGCTTTAACTTTCCCACTCCACACCTTACCCTCATCCCCTACCTGTTCATATAAGGTTCTAGGGTCAGCCACCAGTGGAGGAAGTCCTGGCAATGCAGCTTCATTGGTGCCATGCTAGCCAGATTGTATGTAGGGAGTTGCAGAGCCACTGCGGAGGCATGGGACCTCCTGTGGATTCCCCAGGAGACGTGGGATGCTGAGAGAACCCTTTGTTCATTCTTCAGCAGATCAACTCATCCCCCCCTCAAATTTTTGGGAGGTCACTCTCTCTCTCTCAGGTTTTTCTATGGGAGGGGACAATCAGGTCCATTATTATTTGTCTGCCTACATGCCCCAATAAAGAACCTCCTACCACTATGACATCTGGAAGTATCAGTCATTCTCAGTCATGTTAGCTTCATCAACTGATGCAAATATAGCAAACGGGCGGTTAATCAAGGTGCTATTGTCATCAATAGGAATGATAGCAATAGTCCATGATCCAGTAGCTGATCATTGTGTTTGTGCTTCTAGGTCTTTGACAGAGTCCGGGAAGATTGCCCTAACTTCCAGGAGAAGATTAAGCCTATTAATGCAGAACTCACTCAGCCAAATCTGGCCATCAGCGCCAAGGACTCGCAGGAGCTCCTGTCCCGGGTCAATGTTGTCTTCCACTGTGCAGCAACAGTTCGCTTTGATGAGCCTCTAAAGTATGTCCCTTGTTCTCTGCTGTTTGCATTTATTAAGTAGAACTTAGCTTCTTACTGGGACACACAAAATATGAGAGACCATTATTGTAATTTCTTGTACAATTACAGTAATAATTCTCCAGGTATGTTTTCAAACTGCACATAAATTCTGGATTGGATATACAATTTAAAGAGCTCAAATTATTGACTGCCTAAAATATCATGTGTGTCAGAACTTAAAAAATACATACACACACACACACACATCAAGATTGAGGTACTGTGGCATTGCTACATGGAGCCGAGGACCAGAATAAAAGGGAGTTCTGCAAATTAGGATTGCAGTGCACTGGCAGAGTTAGGTGTGGCTCCAGAACTGGAACAGCAGATGGGTGCTATGGGTCAGGACTGAGATGTTTTGGCAGGGCTACACGGAAGGAGTGCGAAGTGGGTCTACGCTGTCTTTGACTCTACAGCCAATGTTGTTGGTCCTACTTTTTCACTAAAGGTAACTCAAGGAGGGAAATGATATATTTTTGAAGCAGCATATTTTAAATAGCAAATCACAAGGTACCGTAATGTTTTAAAATATTCACCCAGCTTTGAAAATGTTGCCTTCATAATGAGGCATTTTAAAAAGGTGGTCTGTTACTTAGGGGATTTCCTTGAGAAGCACTTGGTTTGTTCATTGTCACATATAAATGAAAGAGTTCCTAGCACAATGGGGTCTGAATTGTGATTGGTCCCTTTGAGCCCCACTTTAATAATGATAATTATCTGATTGTGGTCATAGATACAGGCCCCAAAAGAATTTCATTAATGACAATTATAATATCCCTCTCTGAGACGTTACATTGATTGTCTCCATATCGCTCAATATGAGGGGTTTTTTCACACAGGGATGGGGGGAATTTCTCCCAGAGCACTGTATAAATGTGGTACGTATTTTTTGCCTTCCTTTGAAACATGAGGGGTGAGTTGCTGCTATGGGCAAGATAGTGGATTCCATGACTGTTGATTCAACATAGCACGATAGATTGAATGTTCTTGTATTCCAAAAACAAAGCCCTTAAAATGAGATTATAGATAGAACTAGGTGAATTTTTTCAGCCAAAACTACTTTTTATTTAAAAAAAAAATGTGTATTTGGCAACACTGAAAAAATGTTTTGCAAGTTCATGTTGGTTTCATCAAATTGCTCACATCAAGGAGGGGGGGAATATTGAAATATTTTGGTTTTACATTTTTGAAATTAAACATTTTGATTTTTCAATTTGAAATTACTTTTTGATTCAGAATTTCTTTTACTTATATTTTAAAAAGTTGTAAAAGGCTTTAAATCAAAATTAAACATTGCATTTTGAGTCGAACATATCGTTTTGTTTCACCTGAAACAAATTTTTTTCAACTTTTTTATTTGCTGAACATTTTTCAAAAAATTATTTTAATTTCTCCAAAACCTTTTTTTTGTTTTGTTTTGTTCAGAATTGTCAGTGAGCTGAAAAACCTATTATTCACTCTGCTCCAATTAGAGACTAGGTGATATTGTGCGGTGTGTGCAAAATAAATGAATTTAGATGACTACTTTGGCCAGAAATCATAACTCATGGGTATTTCTGTCCAGTCCAGCTGAACTGATAATGAGTTCTTCTTTTTCCCCTAAAAAACTGAAAGCTCCTCCTGCTGACAAGTTTGCTGAAACTGGCCCCATCTTCCCCAGTGTCTCTGCCTCCTTGGAGGAGTGCACATTTCTTCTAATATGAAGCCTGCAAGCAAGCTCAGGGAAAGGGAGCCCACACATCAGTCAGAGCCCATGCAGAAAACAACCAGAACACCTTGAACATATCCTGAGTGTTTCAGGGAGGACCTTCACACTGGTACCCTTTTTCTCCCCCCCCCCCACCCCCCAAACCTCTTGGAATCACTAATTTTATTACTTGTAACTTCAGCTTCTTCTAGTGTTGTTCCATTGCTTTGGACAAGGCCCCATATACTTATCTGGAATCCCTTGCATGTTGGTATAGCATGTGTCTTTCAAGACCAGATATGAGACAATGTTGAATGGAGTTAAAAAGTAAATAAGAACAACACTTCATGTCCTTCTGTTTAAATACTTGTATTTTTCTTGAGGCGGAATGGTTGTTCAGCAAACATGCCAGCAAGGAGGTGCTGTCAGTTTTAATTTCCATAATAAATTAAAGAGGAACTTTTGCCTCCAGTCCATTGGATTGGGTAGAAATACCCCTGAGTTATAGTTTTTGACCAGAGTAGTGGATCCATAGTAGAAGAATCCAGCACTACAGGTTTGAAAACTAATTTTGCCTCTTGCATCTCATTTAAGCTTCCTCTTCTGCTGTGCTATTTTCCTCACTGTGGAGGTTTGCCTCTCAGGAGAGATTTGCAGTGTATGTAGTTTTAATACATTCATCCCCTATGAACCCCTTTTGTTTGTTTTCTCTCCCCTTGTTTAGACATGCCCTGCTGCTGAATGTCATGGGCACACAACAGCTCTTACTGCTGGCCCGGCAGATGCAGAAGCTCGAAGCTTTTATCCACATTTCCACTGCCTATGCAAATTGTAATCGGAGAAATATAGATGAAGTCATCTACCCACCACCTGTTGAGACCAAGAAGCTCTGCGACTTAGTGGAGTAAGTAGAAACAGACACAGCTTTCCTTCCTGATGCTGGTGTGATGCGCCATCTTTGTAGAAAACCTGTGACTGGATTGTTCACACACCTATGCTATGGAACATTCCCCCAGACCAGTTATAGTTGCAGTGCCCTTCATATTTGCATATCAGCTAACAGTGCTGGGAAATGGGTGTGTAACAGAAGAAGGAGACAAAGGGAGGTGGTAACTTGGATTCCAAGTATCTTCAAGAGATCAACTTTCAAAACATTGATTGGAGGAATCATTCCTACATGCTTGTATCCAATAACGTTAACATTTTTGGTCTTCCCCTTTAACCTATTTTTATTAATATTTTCTGGAAATATTAGCAATATAGACATAACCTCTGAGTCTTTATTTGGAGGTCTCTTAAAGTCACATTAGATTGTTATTTGGATCGACCTTCCAGCTGTATTTTGATTTCATTTTGAATAGGAAAGAATTAGCAAATAAAATGATCCATATGTGTCAATCCTATTATTTCAGATGTTTTTCCACAGTCTTTATTTATAGTGGCACGTGACTCTCTATGGTCCAGCATGGAGTCAGTTGAAGGTGCTTATTTGTGTTAGTGAGAATGACGCAGTGCTTCTTCCTTTTCTAAGTCCCAACGCTCTTGTTCCCTCAATAGGAGCTGTAACGTTTTAGAAAGTGAGCGTGATTCACCATTGCATTACTCCTGTTTTCACTCAGTGTGACTCCACTTATTTCAATGCAGTCCCAAATAGTGTCAAACTGGAGTGAATCAGACTCACTGTTTCAGAAAGAGATTTAAAATGATGACCCCTCATTCTAACCCTGCAAGAATCCCAGCCCAGACTGCTGCGTTTAGCTCTTTCTAATGGTTCCTTTCCAACTGCTTTCTCCCCATGTATGAGCTGTGCATCTGCAGGGCCAGGTTCATTCTGTATGGAAAACCACAGCTCAGCTGGAGAATTCAGTAAATCTGCAGGACAACAAAAGTGTTTATTTAACTGAGTTTGTTGAATAGATGGATAATTAGAAAGAAAAACAAAACCTGCTGACAGGGATTCCAGGGAAGCCTTCTCCTGAGAAGAACTAAACTTCCCCATGGCAGTTTGTTCTGCTTTCCTTTTTCTTTTAAGATAATTTTCCATTTGCATGACATTAACTTTAACTGTGCCAGCCATTAGCTCAGAATGCAGGTGTGAGCCTTCTTGTCCTTCGGACTTCTTCAGAGATGGGCATAAGCAGTATCTGCTGGCTTTTTCTCTGAGAGAAGAATAGAATTTGGCTTTTGCTCTTGAATCCCATGTTGCCAAAATAAATGATTGCACTCTCTGAGTGCTAACTGGAAAATGTAATGTCAAATATTGTTCTGTCTTTAATTTTTCTCTAGCAGCCCAGAGTCTTGAGTATAGTTCTCCCCAGCCAGCATATGAAGTCAGAATAATTTAAAAAGTCTTTTAATGATATCAGGATCTCCCACGTTCCCCACTTACAAAAAGGGGTTTGCCAGCTTGCAGAGTTCAGTTTTCTGTCACCAGCAAGTGCTGACTCAGAAAAAAGACTTGAGCAAAGGACACAATGAGCCTCTGAAACCAGCAGGCATTTCTGACAATATGCCTCTACCACAGGCTCCAGGTTGCACAGACAAAGGAAGTAATCAGGAAAGCCTCAGAGAGTTACGGGGTGAGGCACTATCTTCTCTGCTCTGCTGTACGTTTGCCTCAGCAGTATGTACAGCTGTCAACTCTTGGTCTCCACATGGTTTGGTTTTTTGTTTGCTTGCTTTTCTTACACTTTCTCATGGTTTCCTGAACTCTGGCAGCATTCTTGTGAATGTTGTCCTTGCTCAACAGGTTTACTATCTTCCATTGCTTTCAGTGGGCTGGAAGCCACAGGCCGCCCTCAGTTAAGATGGCTGCCACTTCCCAGCAGCCTTTGCAGGTGGCATGAAGGCTGCCCATAGTGAAGATGACCACTGTCTCCCATTGTTTATAAAGGCACTGAAGCTAGGGGGCACTCAGCGAAGATTGCCGGACTCTTGGTTTGGAAAGTGGTCTGGAAACTGTAAGGGTGCAGGAAGAAGACTTGTGGGCAGGGGCTGTGGAGGCTGCAGAGGAACATGGGGGAGTAGGAGGGAGAAAGTCAAGATCAGGGACTTGTGATGGGGAAAAGAAAGGAAAATACAAAGGCAGGTGGGGGACAGGAGACTAAGGGAAAATGTGAGGAGCAGAGAACTGGCTGGCGCAGAGAGGAAGACAAAGAATGGGTAGGAGGATGGAGGCAGGGGTGATGCTATCAGAATACTTCATTATTCTGTCTTCAGCTAACTAGGAGGAAGTATATCTAAGTGTGGGCACTAGTCCAGAAGGGCTCAAAGAAAGATAATTAATAGGTAAGGAAGTTTTCCCCTTAATCCCTTCCTCCACCCCATATAGTTCCAAATAATTACATGGATTGTGTCAGCAAAAAGGGGAAAGAAATAGCAAGTTATACTTTGGGCCAGCCAGCTGTGAAAGCATCCCTTCATATCTACATCAACTGTCTATTTGAAAACTGATTTTAAAGCATTCAACTGAACAAGCATCGATATTTTTCTTGTTTCATATGTCTGAGGCTGGCAATACATTATAATCCTGGCTGTTCACCTGCTGTTCAGGTTCATAGTAGCCAATGCCAGCAGAAACTGGAACAGGTCTGTCAAGGTTCCTCCCCCACTCTGAACTCTAGGGTACAGATGTGGGGACCTGCATGAAAACCTCCTAAGCTTACTTTTACCAGCTTAGGTTAAAACTTCCCCAAGGTACAAATTAATTTTATCTTTTGTCCTTGGAATAACCACTGCCACCACCAAACTCTAACTGGGTTTACTGGGAAACGTAGTTTGGACACGTCTTTCCCCCCAAAATCCTCCCAACCCTTGCACCCCACTTCCTGGGGAAGGTTTGGTAAAAATCCTCACCAATTTGCATAGGTGACCACAGACCCAAACCCTTGGATCTGAGAACAATGAAAAAGCATTCAGTTTTCTTACAAGAAGACTTTTAATAGAAGTAAAGGAATCACCTCTGTAAAATCAGGATGGTAGATACCTTACAGGGTAATTAGATTCAAAACATAGAGAATCCCTCTAGGCAAAACCTTAAGTTACAAAAAAGACACACAGACAGGAATAGTCATTCTGTTCAGCACAGTTCTTTTCTCAGCCATTTAAAGAAATCATAATCTAACATATACCTAGCTAGATTACTTACTAAAGTTCTAAGACTCCATTCCTGGTCTATCCCCGGCAAAAGCAGCATACAGACAGACACAGACCCCTTGTTTCTCTCCCTCCTCCCAGCTTTTGAAAGTATCTTGTCTCCTCATTGGTCATTTTGGTCAGGTGCCAGCGAGGTTACCTTTAGCTTCTTAACCCTTTACAGGTGAGAGGATTTTTCCTCTGGCCAGGAGGGATTTTAAAGGGGTTTACTCTTCCTTTTATATTTATGACAAGGTCATTCAGATATACTCTTCTACAGTTGTAGGACATTGGCGGTTATGATGTGTAATGGGGATTTTTAAGGCTAATGTGTAAAGAAGCTTCTTAGACCTAATAGGAAAGTAGAATTTTTGCAAAGCTATTAAAAGGCATGACCCTACAATCATAGCTAAATAACAGATCCTTTAATGGTCCTCTTGATGACAGATTTAATTTGTATTTATGATTATTTACTCAGCTAGAATTCTTGGTCAGGCTCCAAGCTGTTTCTTTTTCCATTCGTCCTCCTTCTATCTCCCTGATTTCAAATATGATGCTTCTTTAACTGCAACTGAAACTTTAAGATTGATCTGTGGAAACCAAAAGTCACACTACTAAATACCATCAGGCCAATAGAGGAAACGTATAATCTGCTACATCAGGCAAGATTTGCCTTAATCTAAATCTGAGGGAAATCCGCTTTGGAGGGTGCGCTGAGGTAAGGAGCACCGCACAGTCTATAAAGTGTGGACCAAAGCAGGGTGCACACTGTCCCTGATTATAATATAATAGGAAATGTAAAAGGAGGTCAGTTCTAATTTACATAAGGGACCATCTTATTTGTGGTAAGTGTAAAATCTTAATACAGAAAGTCACTTTTTCTCAGGGGAAAACGACTTGTCTGTTTGGTGGAGTGGGGGACAGTGGGCAGCTAACCAAAGCATTTTTCTTTGATTTCGTAAGGCACCAACAGCAGTGAGCAAAAGCAGTTACTATATGAATTAGCCTTTCAAAACCGCAAATGTAGGTCACAGAAAATGTAGGGCAGCATAAGGCTTGTTGAATTGTCGGCTCGGTGCTTCCATGATGGGAACACTGATTAATCATAGCACCTGGGAGGTTGGGATACTTGTGAGGGTCTGTGGCACAAAGCTCTCAACTATCGCTCAGAACGGCATGGAGGCACACCCACGATACTGGAGTTATGACAGGGCACTTTAGCTGGGCACTTTGAATGTATTTAGGGACATACCAAATTCATGGTCCATTTTGGTCAATTTCGCGGTAATGGGATTTTAAAAATCATAAATTTCATGATTTCAGGTATTTAAATCTGAAATTTCATGTTGTTGTAATTGTAGGGGTTGGACCCAAAAAGGAGATGGGAGGGTTACAAGGTTTTGTAGGGCGGGGGTTGTAGTATTGCTATCCTTACTTCTGCACTGCTGCTGGTGACAGCGCTGTCTCCAGAGCTGGGCAGCCGGAGAGCAGCGGCTGCTGGCTGGGAGCCCAGCTCTGAAGGCAGAGCCACCTTCAGCAGCAGCGCAGAAGTAAGGATGGCCTGGTATGGTATTGCCACCCTTACTTCTGCACTGCTGCCTGCAGCGCCGGGCCCTTAGCCAGCAGTCGCCCAGCACAGAAGTAAGGGTGGCAATACTGCGACCCCCCCAAAAATAACCTTGTGACCCCCCTGCAACTCCCTTTTTGGTCAAGACTCCCCCAATTTGAGAAACGCTGGTCTCCCCGGTGAAATATGTATAGTATAGGGTAAAAGCACATGAAAGACCAGATTTCCCGGGGGGAGGAGACCAGATTTCGTGGTCTGTGATGTGTTTTTCATGGCCGTGAATTTGGTAGGGCCCTAGATATATTAGATGGACAAGTTGCACCATCTGGTAAATCAGCATTATAATTGGCCCTGGTACCCCGATGGCTTATTCCCATGGTAGCTCAATTACACTGGGAAAGCAAAGGCAGTATTCTGACCATAGCTATGACTGTAGGCAGGGTTTCTGTTTAAAGCTGAATTTTGCATCATTTCTGAAATCGACATAAATGGTCAGAACTGGAACTGGGCAGGAAACTGTTTCCTATCCCACAAGAGTTTTTGAGATTTCAACATTTTCTCCCATCCCAATTTAGGATGAAAAGTTGAAATCTTGAAAATTTTCATGAACCAATAATCTGATCTGAAATTTTCCAGGGGTCAGTTGAAATGTTCTGTTTTGATTTTATAGAATTTCACTTTATTTAGTATGAATTAACTATACTTTCAAAATGAACTCATTTTGAACGAGAAAAGGAAACTTTTTGTTTCAAAAATGTTGAAAAGTCTTGTTGTGACCATTTGAAAACTTTTTTTTCACAATCAAGATTAATAAAAACCAACCCTTTCCTGCAAACAGTTTTGGGTTTCACCAATTTGTTATTTCCAATTGGAAAAAAATAACATTTTGTCAGAAGATTCCTGACCGTCTCCTGTCAGAACTGGTTGAAAATCACTGTGCTAGTCCAGAGACAGAATTTGTGGTGCAAATTTGAGCTCATTTGATGAAGTGGTTCTCAAGATACAGCACAGTGGTCACCAACCAGTCGATCATGATCGACAGGTTGATCCTAGAGGATCTCCCAGTCAATCACAATCTCCAGCATAGTGTGGCTGTAGCTAAGGCAGACTGCCTGCCTACCACGGCCCCACACCACTCCCAGAAGCAGCCAGTGCAGCCCCCTGGCCCCTGGAGGATGCATGGGTCTCCCTCCGTGCGCTGCTCCTGCCTGCAAGCACCGCCCCCGCAGTTCCCATTGGCTGGGAGAGCTGTGGGGGCAGTGTTTGCAGAGAGGGACAGCGTGCAGAGCCACATGCCCCCCGCCCCTCCCCCAGCCCCTTCCAGGAGCGGTGTGGGGCCGGGGTTGGCAGGGAGCCTGCCTTAGCCTCGCTGTGCCCACCACCAACTGGGACCCACCGGAGGTAAGTGCTGCCCGGCAGGAGGTCCTGTACCCCAATCCCCTACCCCAGGCTCAGCCCAGAGCCCCCTCCCACACTGTGAACCCCTCAGCCCCAGCCCAGAGCCCGCACTCCCTCCCGAACGTCAACCCCCTGCCCCAGCCCAGTGAAAGTGAATAAAGGTAGAGAGGAGAGTGATCGACAGAGAGAAGGGGGGATGGAGTGAGAGCGGGTCGGGGCTTTGGGAAAGGGGAAGGGACAGGGTAGATCCTGGGTTGCCCTTAGATTCAAAAAGTGATCTTGGGTGTAAAAAGATTGGAGACCACTGATATAGCACATGCACCCTTCCATTTACTGCCCCCAAGTGGCCTATTTTTAAGATATCAAGTCTTATGACCTTATTTTATGTAGAGATAGGGGAGAGAAGGAAGTGGTGGAGCATCACTGGAATGTCCCCAGTGAGCTCTACTGTCCAGCACAAAGAAAAAGCTCCAAAACTTAATAAAAGGTTATTGGACTTTATTTTTGGTTCTATGGAGTTATGCACCAGACTTCTGTGAACCCTATCTAGATTGCCAGCCCTGTCTGTAGACTTCAGAAACACAGCCAGCTCCCTTCCTCTCTGAACCAGAACACAGGCAGATGAGCAAAGTGTTGCTGGTTTGCCAGAGCACAGTTTGAACCCAGGGCCTCCATTTTAACAGCAATGACCTCGACTCCAGGAGCCAAATTAGTAACTCCTTCATCTGGTCTTAGTAATAGTCTCCTATCTGGACCAGCCAATAGAAGGGAACACATAACATTTACTGAGCCAGCCATTTGCATTCATTCACCTCCATAAAAATATCTTTTGGCAGAGGGGAAAGCAAATATCATTCATCTCCTATAACAGATGGAGAAATTGAGGACAACAGAGGTTCTACAAAGCCACCTCTGGTACAGCCAAGGTCTCTCAAATAGCAGGCTCAGCTTATCCACTGAGCCATACTACCTCTCAGAAAAAATGAGCCAAAACTTTGTGCTTGGCTAGAGCAGAACCAAACACATGAATTTTTTATTTTTATTTTTTGTGGTGGTGGGAGCTGGTGGGGAGATTTGGAAAGGGACCCTGCATGCAAACACAGTGATAATGTCAGATATTTGCATAATAAATGCAATTTCAATATCATTGAAGAAAATAATTGACATTTTAAACTTTTATAATGCTGCTAAACTTTTGGTGGAATTGAATTTTACCAAGAGTTTGCATGCGTAGCTGGGGACTGTGCTAGCTAATACATCACTAAACAATGCTGTAAAAGCAGCAAAGAGTCCTGTGGCTCCTTATAGACTAACAGACGTATTGGAGCATAAGTTTTCGTGGGTGAATACCCACTTGGTCGGATGCAAACAATGCTGGTGCAGCACATCTGTACTAGGGGTGAAATCCTGGCTCCATTGTAGTAAATAACAAAGCTCCCAGTTATTCCTTCTTTTGCCTAAAAGTATTCTAGTTGCTGACTTCCCCACTGCAGGTAAGAGTCTTGAAACTATAGACAGCTGAGTATGCTGACCAATTTGCATAACTTCTTCCTCATTTCCTTCATCTGTCTATGTGGTTTATGTCAACAGAATTCTTTTCTTTGTCCCACTAGGTGGCTGGATGAATCTATCATTCAAGAGATCACACCCAAACTGATTGGGGACTGGCCGAACACGTATACATACACCAAAGCCTTGGCAGAGTACCTGGTCCAGCAAGAGAAAGAGCACTTCAACATTGCCATCATCAGGCCATCCATCGTAGGAGCCAGCTGGCATGAGCCTTTCCCAGTAAGCCTGATTACACTCCTTCTTTTAACCGTTTCCCAGGTCTGCTCTCCAGATCCAGCTGAGGCTCCTGCTCTACATCCAGCCTTACTGCCGGGGGGCAACACCATGTTACAAAGATGCCTGCTGATCATCTTAGAAGTGCACTCTGGTTCTTCAGGGTCTCCAGGGAGGGCAGTGGGAGATGGGAGTAGGCAGTGTCTGGTGCAGACTTGCTCAACATCTCCAGGAAAGATTCACACTTGCAAGGTGAAAAAGGCAATTTAAAATAAAAAAACAAATTAATTGGATTTACTGTTGGTGGGAAATGCTGGACTTGCAATACTGGAGACTGAAGTCCTATATCCAGAGAGCTTCTACACACTGCCACGCCAGCATATCTCAGCATTGAGCTCGGGGAACACTCCTAGGGCTCATAGGACTGGTCAGGCTCTCCATCCTGATCTTTATGCTAAGGCAGTCTGCTAGGCATGTCAGGTAGGGCCATTTATGAGGGTTTTTTGGATGACATAACATGACATTTAACAACTCACCAAGCTGAGATGCTCCAGATGCACACTTATGGGGAGTGTTGCAAATATTAGGAGTATCACACATGGAATTGAAGGCAGCTACATTTATACATTGAAATAAATATTCTAGGCCAAATTTACTACTGGCATTAGTAGGTGCAACATGTCCTAGGCTTGCACCTGGGTCATAAAGGTGACATAGTCTACCGTACCTGAGTGGGACCAGGCAAAGCTCAGACATCACCTAGGATCTGAGCCAAAATACCATCTTGGAAGGACAGAGTGGAGCATAATAATGTCATTCCAAATATTATTGGTTCTAATTAACATTCCCACAAGATGTGATTTTCCTTACTGCAAGAGAGTGCTGTTCAAGAGTCCTGATATTCTTTACTGTCTTTGAAAATCAAATAAATTACCTCCAATCTGACCGTTAGATATGCCACACTGATCATTATAAACCAGGGGTGATTGCATCAACACCAAGATTACATGGCATTTGGAAAGTCAGATCTGGTTCATGCAGTCAAATTATCACCCTAATGTGGTGATCTTTAAAACAAAATTTGACTATATTTGACTATATCGTAAACTACAGACAACACTGGCTGTTTACCGTGCATCCTTTATTTAAAATCAATACTTTGCGCTATCTTTGCTCTCTGGCAGTCGTCCAAGCTAAATTGGCATCCATTTTAACAGTGGTCTGATTAAGTGACTTCATCCATACCACAGCACTGTAATACTTTTTGAAGCCAGTAAAACAGAAGGTTTATTGGACAACAGGAACACAGTCCAAAACAGAGCTTGTGGGTACACCCAGGACCCCTCAGTGAAGTCCTTCTGGGGGAGCAGGGAGCTTAGACCCCAGCCCTGGGGTTCCCTGTGTTCCTCCACCCAGCCCCAAACTGAAAACTAAACCCACCGAGCAGGTTCCCTGCTGCAGCCTCCGTCCACATTCCTGGGCAGAGGTGTCACCTCCCCCTCCCCCTCCTGGCTCAGGTGACAGGCTCTCAGGTCTCCCGTCCCCAGGGCACATTCCCAGGTCAACACTCCCCCCTCCCTGCTGCGTCACATCGTCACATCTCTCCCCCCTTCGAGACTGAACTGAGCGGGGTCACTGTGACCAGTGACCTGGGGAAGTTCGGGGCCCCCTCTCCGGGACAGCGCATCCGCTATCAGGTTGGCACTTCCCTTCACATGGACCACGTCCATGTCGTAATCCTGCAGGAGCAGGCTCCACCTCAGGAGCTTGGCGTTGGCTCCTTTCATCTGGTGCAGCCAGGTCAGGGGAGAGTGGTCGGTGTACACGGTGAAGTGTCGCCCGAAGAGATAGGGCTCTAGTTTCTTGAGGGCCCACACCATGGCCAGGCACTCCTTCTCGATGGCCGCGTAGTGTCGCTCCCGGGGTAGCAACTTCTTGCTCAGGTACACGATGGGGCGTGTCTCCCCCTTTTCATCCTCCTGCATTAACACCGCCCCCAGTCCCGTGTCGGAGGCGTCGGTGAACACCACAAAGGGCTTGTCAAAGTCTGGGTTTGCTAGAACTGGGCCACTGACCAGAGCCTCCTTCAGCGCCCGGAAAGCCTCCTGGCACTGCTCGGTCCAGACCACCTTGTCTGGCTTCCCCTTCTTGCATAGCTCAGTGATGGGGGTGGCTATGGCGCTAAAGTGGGGCACAAATCTTCGGTAGTATCCTGCCATCCCAATAAAGGATTGGACCTGCTTTTTGGTGTGGGGAGCGGGCCAGTCTCTGATCACCTCCACCTTGGCCGGTTCCGGCTTTAGGCGGCCGCTCCCCACCCGATGGCCCAGGTAAGATACTTCAGCCATCCCCACCTTGCACTTCTCCGCTTTGACAGTCAGCCCAGCCCCCTGGAGTCGGTCCAGCACTTGTCTAACCTGGGACACGTGGTCCTCCCAGGTCTGGCTAAAGACACAGATGTCGTCAATATACGCCACGGCAAAACTCTCCATCCCCCTCAGGAGCTGGTCCACCAGGCGCTGGAAGGTGGCCGGCGCTCCCTTGAGGCCGAAAGGCAGGGTCAGAAACTCATAGAGCCCCAGAGGGGTGATAAAGGCCGATTTCAGCCGGGCATCTGCATCCAGCGGCACTTGCCAGTAGCCCTTTGTAAGGTCCATGGTGGTAAGGTACCGAGCTCCTCCCAGCTTGTCTAGGAGCTCGTCCGGCCTGGGCATGGGGTAGGCATCCGATACAGTGATGGCATTGAGCTTCCGATAGTCCACACAGAACCGGACTGACCCATCCTTTTTGGGGACCAGCACCACCGGCGAGGCCCAAGGGCTGGCCGATGGCTGGATCACCCCCAAAGCCAGCATGTCCCGGACCTCTCTTTCCAGGTCCTGAGCAGTTTTCCCTGTGACTCGGAAGGGGGAGCATCTTATCAGCGGGTGCGACCCTGTCTGCACCCGGTGGACAGTCAGATTAGTGCGTCCAGGCTGGTTGGAAAACAGCTGTCGGTACAGATGCAGCACCCCCCTGACCTCAGCTTGCTGGGCAGGGGTGAGCTGATCCGAGAGGGGGATTGTTTCCAGGGGGGAACCAGCTCTGGTCCCAGGGAATAGATCTACTAAAGGGTCATCTCCCTGCTCCTCCCACTGACCACACACAGCTAACACCACATTCCCCCTGGCATAATATGGCTTCATCATATTCACATGGTACACCCGGCGGTGGTGGGCCCGGTTCGACAGCTCCACCACATAGTTTACCTCATTGAGCTGCTTGACGACCTTGAACGGGCCCTCCCAGGTGGCCTGTAGTCTGTTCTTTCTCACGGGGATGAGAACCATCACCTGATCCCCGGTGGCGTAGGCACGGGCCCGCGCCGTGCGGTCATACCAGACCTTCTGCTTCCTCTGGGCTCTGGCCAGATTCTCCCTGGCCAGGCCCATGAGTTCAGCCAGTCTCTCTCGGAAGGTCAGGACATACTCCACCACTGACTCTCCATCGGGAGTGGCCTTCCCCTCCCACTCGTCTCTCATCAGGTCCAGGGGGCCCCTCACCCTCCTTCCATATAACAGTTCGAACGGGGAAAATCCGGTAGACTCCTGGGGCACCTCCCTGTACGCGAACAGCAGGTGAGGTAAGTACTTGTCCCAATCCTGCGGGTGCTGGTTCATAAAGGTTTTCAGCATCATCTTTAGCGTCCCGTTAAACCTCTCCACCAGCCCATTGGACTGGGGGTGATACGCTGAGGCCCAGTCATGCCGGACCCCACATTTCTCCCACAAGCACCGGAGCAGGGCCGACATGAAGTTGGAGCCTTGGTCTGTCAAGACTTCCCTGGGGAACCCCACTCGGCTGAAAATGGTCAGGAGCGCATCTGCCACGGTGTCTGCTTCAATGGAAGCTAAGGGCACTGCCTCGGGGTAGCGGGTGGCGAAATCTACCACCACCAGAATGTATTTCTTCCCCGACCGGGTCGTCTTGCTGCGAGGCCCCACGATGTCCATGGCCACCTTCTGGAAAGGCTCCTCTATGATGGGCAAAGGTCTCAACGCCGCTTTCCCCTTGTCCCGGGCCTTCCCCACCCTCTGACAGGGGTCACAGGATCGGCAATACTGCCGGACGGTGGTAAAGACCCCGGGCCAGTAAAAGTTCTGTAGCAACCTCTGCCGGGTGCGCCGGATTCCCTGGTGCCCTGCGAGGGGGATGTCATGGGCCAGGGACAGGAGCTTGCGGCGGTACTTCTGGGGGACCACCAGCTGCCTCCTGATCCCACAGGACTCCCCTTCCCCTGGGGGAGCCCATTCTCGGTACAGGAACCCCTTCTCCCACAGGAACCTCTCCTGGCAGCCTCTCCTCATGGTCCGTCCCTCACTGAGGTCGGCCAGGTCCCTGAGCTTCTGCAAGGAGGGATCTTTCCTCAACTCGGCCTGGAACTCAGCGGCTGGGGAAGGGATGGGGCCCGGTTCCCCCTCCGTGGCCAGGTCTGAGGCCGCAGCCTCTCTGAGCCGTGCCCCTCGGCGCTCCCTCCCCACCCGAGTAGGGTCTCGCGCCTCCAGTGTGGTACCCTCCCCAGGGTCAGGTCGCAGTGCCCCTCGCCGGCTCTGGCTATGGGTCACAACCAGGGCGGTCTGGGGGTCGCTTGGCCAGTCCTCTAGGTCTCCCCCCATCAAAACTTCAGTGGGCAAATGGTGGTGTACCCCCACATCCTTGGGGCCCTCCTTGGTCCCCCATTTCAGGTGTACCCTTGCCACGGGCACCTTAAATGGGGTCCCGCCCACCCCCGTCAGGGTCAGGTAGGTGTTGGGCACCACCCGATCTGGGGCCACCACCTCGGGCCGGGCCAGCGTCACCTCCGCGCCCGTATCCCAGTATCCATTGACCTTCCTCCCATCCACCTCCAGGGGAACAAGGCACTCTCTCCGGAGGGACAGCCCCGCACCCACCCTGTAAACCAAGCACCCTGAGTCCAGAGCCTCCAGCCCTCTGGCGGGGCTGGCTGGGGGTACTCTTCCCTCCTGAGCAGGTGGCAAACTGGTAGCCCCCCTTTCCTGGGTCGGCTGCCCCTCGTCCAGCTGAGTCCCTACCCAGTTAACCCTGGGTAGGTTGGGTCTGCTCAGTTTGTCCCTGAGCCCGGGGCACTGGGCCCGTACGTGGCCTCTCTGGCCACAGTGATAGCAGCTCAGGTCACGTTGGTCCCCTCGAACGGGTCGGAGGGGCCCGACACCAGGCGTTCCCCTTTGGAGGGGGTTCTCCCTATTTCCCTGCTGGGAGGCCCCCTGGTGACTCTCTCTCTGCATCGGGAGGGGCCTGTTCTTTTGGGACTCCTCCCGGCTACCCCCTGACCGACTGTTCACAAACTCGTCGGCCAGCTGCCCTGCATGCTGGGGGTTCGCGAGCTTTTTGTCCACCAGCCACAGCCTCAGGTCGGAAGGGCACTGTTCATACAGGTGCTCCAGTACAAACAGGTCAAGCAGGTCCTCTTTAGTTTGGGCCCCCGCTGTCCACTTGCGGGCGTATCCCTGCATCCTGTTGACCAGTTGTAGGTAGGTGACCTCAGGCGTTTTACGCTGACTCCGGAACCTTCTCCGGTACATCTCGGGGGTCAGCCCAAACTCACGGAGCAGGGCCTGTTTGAACAGTTCATAGTCCCCTGCCTCTGCCCCTGTCATCCGGCTGTAGACCTCCACGGCTTTGGGGTCCAGTAAGGGGGTGAGGAACTGGAGCCTGTCTGCAGGGTCAACCCTGTGCAGCTCGCAGGCATTCTCAAAGGCCGTCAGGAAGCTATCTATGTCCTCCCCCTCCTTCCGCTGGGCCAGGAAGCACTTATCAAAGCTCCTTGCAGTCTTGGGTCCCCCCGCACTCACCGCAGCCGGGGCCCCACTGCTCCTCAGCCTGGCCAGCTCCAGTTCATGCTGCCTTTGTTTCTCCTTCTCCTGCTGCTCATGTTGACGTTCCCTCTCCTTCTCCTGACGCTCCCTCTCCTTCTCCTCCTGCTCATGTTGACGTTGTTTCTCCTTCTCCTCCTGCTCATGTTGACGTTGTTTCTCCTTCTCCTCCTGCTCATGTTGACGTTGTTTCTCCTCATGTTGACGTTGTTTTTCATGATCCTCCAGCTCCCTCATTTTCCTCTCCCTCTCCCATTCCAGCCGCATCCGCTCCAGGGATGGGGAGCTCCGCTGGGAGGATCCCCTGCTGGCTGCTGGGGTCAGGGGGCCCTCGGTATTCGCTGGGCTTCCCACAACCCCTCCCCCAGGCATAGGTAGGAAGGGTCTCGGGGTGTCCTGGGCAGCAGTCTGACCCCTCCCAGCCTGGTCAGGCCCCAGGGCCCACGCTGCGTCCGCCGGGCGGCTTCCCTCAGGGACAGGGATCGGGTCATCCAAGCGATCCCTCTCCTCCAGCTGGGCAATCAGCTGTTCCTTGGTGGACCTCCCGACGCGCAGCCCCCTCTGCCTGCACAGCTCCACCAGGTCGCTCTTAAGGCGTTTAGCGTACATCTCCCGGCTGGCCACTCGCAGGCCGGGCAGCTGTCCACGGTTTCCAGGAAAAGCCCCTAGTGTGCCAGTCCTTCTTGAGGTCACCACCTCTTTGCCAGGGTCGAGCTGCAGACTCCTCCGCCCCTGGGACCGCTCGCTGCAATCCCCCGGGGGACCCTGTTACTGCAAAAGTCCTTCTCTCTGGTCACACACTCCCAGGGGTTAACCGCCCCCTGAAACCGTCTCTCTCTGAATCTTCAGCACGCCTGGTCCCCGTCAATCCCCCTTCGTTTTACTGTTCCCCAGTCACTTACTGCAGGAAGCGCCGTTCACGGGGTGCAGTAGATCCCACCGCTGCCACCAGTTGTCACGGAGTGTGGGGGAGTCCAGGCCCTGCACCCCTCTTCCTGGGATTCACTGAGACTCTCAGCCAGCCAGTAAAACAGAAGGTTTATTGGACAACAGGAACACAGTCCAAAACAGAGCTTGTGGGTACACCCAGGACCCCTCAGTGAAGTCCTTCTGGGGGAGCAGGGAGCTTAGACCCCAGCCCTGGGGTTCCCTGTGTTCCTCCACCCAGCCCCAAACTGAAAACTAAACCCACCGAGCAGGTTCCCTGCTGCAGCCTCCGTCCACATTCCTGGGCAGAGGTGTCACCTCCCCCTCCCCCTCCTGGCTCAGGTGACAGGCTCTCAGGTCTCCCGTCCCCAGGGCACATTCCCAGGTCAACACTCCCCCCTCCCTGCTGCGTCACATCGTCACACCTTACTGCAAGAGAGTGCTGTTCAAGAGTCCTGATATTCTTTACTGTCTTTGAAAATCAAATAAATTACCTCCAATCTGACCGTTAGATATGCCACACTGATCATTATAAACCAGGGGTGATTGCATCAACACCAAGATTACATGGCATTTGGAAAGTCAGATCTGGTTCATGCAGTCAAATTATCACCCTAATGTGGTGATCTTTAAAACAAAATTTGACTATATTTGACTATATCGTAAACTACAGACAACACTGGCTGTTTACCGTGCATCCTTTATTTAAAATCAATACTTTGCGCTATCTTTGCTCTCTGGCAGTCGTCCAAGCTAAATTGGCATCCATTTTAACAGTGGTCTGATTAAGTGACTTCATCCATACCACAGCACTGTAATACTTTTTGAAGCCTGTATGAGCTAAATATTGTTGAAAGAAATAATTTAAAAATGCCTTTCCTTTTTTGCAGGGTTGGATTGACAACTTCAATGGACCAAGTGGAATTATTATTGCGGTACGTATAGTTACTAGTTAAAAAAAAATTATTTTGCTGAAAACTTGTGTGCAGATAATTCCATAGCATTTCGTAGATTCTAATACAGACACATACCATACATCTTTATGGGCATATGCCTACAGCACCTGACAGTGTTGTCTGTTTATACTGCATCCAAAAAAACTACCTTAAAAGAAAATTAAGGTTGCATAGTCAAGTACTGAAAAGTTAGGAAATAGAAGAATTAATGTTACCTGTACAAGCTTACTTTGTCCCCCTTCTTATGCATATGCATTATGATACAGTCTTTAATTACATGATCACATACTAGTTTTTCCACAGGATCCTGGCCTCCTACCAGCAGAAGGTGCATTGAGAGCATAGTCTCCATGCTTTCAGTTCTGGTACCTGGCACAACAGTGGCAGCTATTAAGGAGCATGTGCCAAGCTCTTTGGGGATACCAAATGCTCATCCTGGTCAGCATGTAGGATCTGTGTGGGTATGGAGCATGCTCATTGCAGACAGAATCTTGGGAGAATCTAGCTGCCAGCTTGTACTAAAGCTCTACTGAGCATGTGTGAACTGGGATTTTCAGAGGCTTATAAATTGGCCATATTTGGGCAATTTTCATGGGGCTAGCAAAAGGCACACCCCTGATGGTAGGTACAGTTGCCGACTTTCACATGGTAAATAAGCATCCCGACTTTCACAATAAGCCAAAAATCAAGCTAAGCCCCTGCTTGCTGGGTGCCGATCAAAAAAAAAAGTAACAACGTATAATCTCTCCACATATAGAAGCCGTTCCATACCCCTAATCATTTTTGTTGCCCTCTTCTGTACCTTTTCCAATTCTAACATACCTTTTTTGAGATGGGGCAACCAGAACTATATGCAGTATTCAAGGTGCAGGCATACCATTAATTTATATAGTGGCATTATAATATTTTCTGATTTATTATCTGTCCCTTTCCTAATGGTTCCTAATGTTCTTTTAGCTTTTTTGCCTGCCACTGCACACTGAGCAGATGTTTTCAGAGAGCTATCCACAATGACTCCAATATCTCCTTCTTGAAAGGTAACAGCTAATTTAGACCCCATCACTTTGTATGTGTAGTTGGAATTTATTTTTCCAGTGTGCATTACTTGGCACTTATCAATATTGAATTTCATCTGCCTTTTTGTTGTCCCGTCACCCAGTTTAGTGAGATCCCTTTGTAGCTCTTCTCAGTGAGCTTTGGACTTAACTATCTTGAGTAACTTTGTATCGTCTGCAAATTTTGTCGTCTCACTTCTCACCCCCTTTTCCAAGACATTTATGAATATGCTGAACAGCACAGGTCCCAGTACAGTTCCTTGGAGGACCCGGCTATTTACCTCTCTCCATTGTGAAAACTGACCATTTATTCCTGACCTTTGTTTCCTATCTTTTAAACAGTTATTGATCCATGAGAAGCCCTTCCCTCTTGTTCCATGACTGCTTAGTTTGCTTAATTGACTTTGGTGAGGGACCTCGTCAAAAGCTTTCTGAAAGTCCAAGTACAGTATATCCACTGGATCTCCCTTGTCCACAATAGATTGGCGAGGCATAATTTCCCTTTACAAAAGCTGTGTTAACTCATCTCCCACAAATCATGTTCATTTATGTGTCTGATAATTCTGTAACTTACTATAGTTTCAGCCAATTTCTCCGGTACTGAAGTTAGGCTTACCAGCCTATAATCGCCTCTGGAGCCTTTTTTAAAAATCAGCATTACATGAGCTACCCTCTAGTCATCTGGTAAGGAGGCTGACTTCAGTGTTAGATTACATATTACAGTTAGAAGTTCTGCAATTTCATATTTAGTTCCTTCAGAACTCTTGGGTGAATACCATCAGGTCTGGTGATTTATTACTGTTTAATTATCAGTTTGTTCCAAAATTTCCTCTACTGACACCTCAGTCTGGGGAAGTTCTTCAGGTTTTCCACCTAAAAAAAGGGCTCAGGCATGGGGATTTCCCCCACATCCTCTGCAGTGAAAACTGATAAAAATAATTCATTTAGCTTCTCCACAACAGCTTGTCTTATTTGAGTGCTCCTTAAGTATTTTGATGGTCCAGCAGCTCCACTGACTGTTTGGCAGGCTTCCTGCTTCTGATGTACTTTAAAAAAAATTGTCGTTCATTTTTGTGTCTTTATCTAGTTGTTTTTCAAATTCTTTCTTGGCATGCCTTAATTACACTTTTATATGTGACTTGCCAGCATTTGTTGTCCTTTCTGTTTTCCTCAGAAAGATTTTACTTCCAATTTTTAAAGGATGCCTTTGTGCCTCTAACCACCTCTTTCATTCTGCTGTTGAGTCATGGTGGTATTTTTTGGTTCCCTTGATGTTTTTTGTTTTTGATGGGAGGTGTACATTTAATTTGAGCCTCTATTACGGTGTTTTTAAATAGTCTCCATTCAGCTTGCAGGCATTTCACCCTTTAATTTCTGTTTTAACTCGCATCCTCATTTTTGTGTAGTCCCCCAGCCTTTTGAAGTAAACAAGATTCCCTCAGAAAAACGTGCCATTACTAAGAGTGCTGGGCGGAAAAACATACAGTGCAGTGTGCAGTTAGATCATCCCAGAGAAGCCAGCAAGCAAAACTTTTAAAAAGAGAATGCAAATTGTTCAAGAGCACTTGGCGCCCAAGCCCCTCATTATGGCTGAAAGGTTTGGGCATGGGCAGCAGGTAGGGGAGGCTGGGGGAGGCTGTGCCTCCCCAAACAGCCAGCCGTGGTCCCGGCCATACTCCGCCCCCAGGGCCCCATTTCAGTGGTGCCACTGGGCTCCAGGGGCTGGGGCCATGCCGCCCACCTTCCTGGCGTTCCGGGGCTGGGGAGGGTGGAGCGGCACCATGCGCTCTCCCTCCCAGCGCTCCGGGACTGCGGGGGGCTGCAGGCACTAGCCAGCCTGGGGCGGGGGCCAGCGGCCGTGGTGGGCTCTGGGTTCCGGGGGCGGGGAAGGGACGGGGCCGGCCTCAGGTGTAAGGGGCAGGGCTATGTACTAGCCTCCTCCAGCCAGCGGTTCACATGCTGCCCGTGGGTTTGGGTTTCATAAGCGGAATCAACCTGAAGGTGAATCTATTTCCTCGTTTGGGACAGAGTTAAAAAGATTATCAAAACACTGTCCTTTTAAGGATAGTCTTAACAAGGCCTTGAGAGACAGATTTGTGTGTGGAGTTCTTAATGGAAGCATACAAAAAAGGCTCTTAACTGAGGAAAATCTACCTTTAAATGTACAGTAGAAATTGGAGTAGCGATGAAAACTGCAGCAACGGATGCAATAGAATTGCATGCTGAAGCTAAAACTGAAGTAGGAATGCATACACTCTCTGTGATCCAAAGCAAGAGCTGGTACACTCAGCAGACAGACATGTTATTAGTGTACAAAAGGGCTCCACGTGCCTTCTGATTGCCAATTTAAAGATGCATATTGCAGAAGCATATTGTAGCACTAAGAGAAATAAGAAAGAGACCAAATCAGGGTACAGAAAAAGCAGTATCAGCATACACTCTATACACAGAAGCAACAGTAACACTGCCTGAGAAAGTGGAGTAGCCAGCCTGGATATATAGAGTGTGAGCAAAAAGGGCAAGTCAGCAATCTAGTTGACACCCCAAGTGGCAGGAAAAATACTGAGAATGAAATTGGATGCAGGCTTTGCAGCATCTGTTAGGTCACGTTCAAAATATGAGAAAACTTTTAAAAATACCAAATTGAGGGAGACACCAATGTTGCTAAAAACATCTATGGGAGAAAAGATAGTGCCAATTGGAGTGATGCAAGCGAATGTGGAGTATAACAATAAGCAATGTTTATTAGACTTGCATGTGATTGAGAAGGGGGGACCCAGCCCTGTGAGGCCATGAATGGTTACGTAAGATTCCTCCGGATTGGAAATCTATAAAGATATTGCAGTCACTTTCAGCAGAATCCACTAAAACAACTGAACAACAGCTGGAAGCGGTATTTTGTCAGGCATCAGGAGTATTCAAGGAGGGCATAGGAACTCTAAAACACAGGAAGGCTAAAATAATCCTAATTGAGAAGGCACAGCCCAAGCTTCACAAAGCTCAACCTGTCTCTTACAGTATCTGCGTGAATTGGAATGTCTGGAAAGATAGGGCATGCTCTCAAAAAGTGACCTCGGGGAGGGGGGAATTCCTGGGGTTCCAGTTGTAAAAAGCAGTAAGGAAGCGTGGTGCTTTTAAAGTCACCATAAGCCATGTACTAAACATTGACAGATACCCTCTGCATTGGATTGAAGACATTTTTGCTACGCTGGCAGAGGGGGCAACAATTCAACAAAATTGATTTGTCATAGACCTACTTACAAATGGAAGTTGAGGAATAATCTAAGTCATCTCTCACAATCCACACACAAAAGGGTCTGTGGCAGTACAACAAGCTAGTGTCTAGTATTGCTGCAGCTCCTGCTATATGGTAATAGACAACGGACCCAGTTTTCCAAGGTTCTCTGAGAACACGGTGTTATTTGGATGACATTATTGTGACCGGTGGAAGTGATGAAGAACATCTGGAAACCCTGAAACGGGTATTAAATCTCTAGAAGAATATGACTTATGAGCCACTTACATAAAATGTGAAATTTTCAAGGACTCGGTAGTTTGTTGTGGGCATGTTATTGGTGCAAAAGGCCTGCACAAATCTCAGGAGAAGATTAAAGCCATCCTGGAAGCTCCACCACCAAAGGATGTGTCATAATTTAGATATTTCTAGGATTTATCAACTACTGTAGCCATTTTTTTACCAAACATAGCCGCAGTATTGCATCCATTGAACTGTTTACTGCAGACTAAACAAAAGTGGGTATGGTCACATGAGTGTCAAAAAGCTTTTTTCAAAGCAAATCCATTGGTCACATCAGACAGTGTAGTTACACACTTTAACCCATCCTTACCTATCAAGTTAACGTGATTCTTCCTCATAGGGAATTGAGGCATCTATATCCTACACCATGCCAGGTGACAGTGACAGACCCCCATAGCTTTTGCCTCCAGATTGCTTGCCATGGCAGAAGGTAACTGCACAATGGACAAGGAGACTTAAAATCTGATATTGGGTGTGAAGAAATTAAGCCAATATCTATATGGAAGGAAATTCAGCCTTGTCACAGACCACCAGCCCCTAGTAGCAATCCTTCGTCTGAGGAAGGGAGTTTCTGTAGCAAATGCAGCACATATGCAACAATGGGCTCGCTTCTTAGCTGGTCACATCTTTGACACAGAATTCAAAAGAACAGAAGCGCATGCAAATGCAGACAGGCTTTTCCATGTGCACTTTCTAGTTGAAGGGTGACCTGTAATCGAGACAGAATCTGTTGAATTTGTCAGGTTGTTTCAGTTTGAGATCACCCCGTTGATTTGAAGTTTGACCAAGCAAGAAACCAGGAGGGATCCCATGTGAGCTCAGGTTTATGAAGCCACTCTGAAGGGCTGAAAATATTCTAACAGCCCTAATTGGGGGTGAGCTTACCATACATTAAGGATGTGTCCTGTGGAATTCATGTTGTTATACCTAGTAAACTGTGCACAAGAGTCTTAGAAGAGTTCCTTGTAGGTCACCTAGAGATAGTAAAAAAGAAGGCACTTGCCAAAAGTTTTGTATGGTGGCTAGTCATTGAACAACAAATAGAGCAGCTTGCTAAGGAATGTTTTGACACCCAGCAGATACAACACATGCCTAAACCAGCATCATTGCCCCTGGGAATGGCCATAAGCTCCCTGGCAATGTCTGCATATTGACTTTGCCGGACCATTTTTGGGAATGATGTATCTAGTAGTGGGGGGTGCCCATTCCAAATGGCCAGAAGTTTTTTTGCATGAAAACTACCACAGCTGCACAGACAATAGAAAAAACTGGAAGTTTATTTGCAAGAACTGGACTGCCAGAACAAGCTGTGAGTGACAACGGTCCTCAGTATTGCTCAGAAGAGTTTCAGCAGCTCATGAAGAAAAATGGTATTAGGCATTTCACCTTAATACCACACCACCCATCCACAAAGGGCTTAGTTGAAAGGTTTGTACAGGAGTTTAAGCAAGCCCTGAGATCTATGGCAGATGAGAAGGGGTCATTACAGCAGAAGCTGGCATGCTTCCTGCTAGCATATAGAAATACAGTATATTCCATGACAAACCAAACACCTGAAATGCTGTTTATGGGCAGAAATCTCAGGTCACACTTGGACTTATTAAAGTCAGATGTACTCCTACAAGTCAGAATTTGTCCAATAAGTCAAGCTATGGTGAGAGGGACCAGTGCCCCTTGTCAGCTACAAGTGGGTCTAATAGTGTTGGCGCATGATTATCGGGGAACCAGTATGTGGCTTCCAGCAACTATTATCGCACAAACAGGTCCTTTGTCTTATATAGTACAAGGGGAACCCAATATATTTTGGTTCTGCCATGTTGATCAAGTGTGAGATTCAGGGGTGACCCTGTGGCTGACAAAAGCAGCAAAATTTGGGGAACTGCCAATTATTCCAGTATCAATGCCCCAGCTTGAAGCAGCAACCAAGAAGCAGGTGCGCTGAACAACCAGCATTATCTGAGGGAACATCTGAGTCAGAAATTGCTGCAGACACATCACTTCCTCAGAGAAGTGTTCAAAATGTTGGCAGACGCTATGCAGAAAGACAAAGCAAGCCACCTTAAAGACTTCACTTGTAACTGGACCTTGGGTTGTTCGTCCACCTTCTGAAGGTTTGTGTCAATTCCATTTTTCAAGGGGAAGGACAGATGTGATATACTTGACTGTATTGAGTAGAGTTTTGAATCTGTTTGTGTGAATTTGCAGTTATAGTTTCTTAAGTAGATGCTTATGCTGAATTTATTGTTATGTAGTGGTTACTATGTTTTTCTTCTCTCTCTCTTTGTAATACAAGAGTCAGTCTGCCATCCTGGCTGCTGTGTTTCTAATCAGGGATTTGTGCTATATCTGCCATACGCGCCACCTTTTATATCCCACCATGGACTGCTGCACTGGGCAGCACAGCATGGGGAGGAGGTGACCAGCCCTCTGTGGAGAAAGAAGCGGTTCGGGACTATTAGAAAAGCTGGACGTGCACAAGTCCATGGGGCCGGATGCATTGCATCCAAGTGTGCTAAAGGAGTTGGCGGATGTGATTGTAGAGCCATTGGCCATTATCTTTGAAAACTCATGGCGATCGGGGGAGGTCCCGGACAACTGGAAAAAGGCTAATGTAGTGCCCATCTTTAAAAAAGGGAAGGAGGAGGATCCTGGGAACTACAGGCCAGTCAGCCTCACCTCAATCCCTGGAAAAGTCATGGAGCAGGTCCTCAAGGAATCAGTTCTGAAGCACTTAGAGGAGAGGAAAGGGATCAGGAACAGTCAGCATGGATTCACCAAGGGCAAGTCATGCCTGACTAATCTAATTGCCTTCTATGATGAGATAACTGGCTCTGTGGATGAAGGGAAAGCAGTGGACGTGTTGTTCCTTGACTTTAGCAAAGGTTTTGACACGGTCTCCCACAGTATTCTTGCCAGCAAGTTAAAGAAGTATGGGCTGGATGAATGGACTATAAGGTGGATAGAAAGTTGGCTAGATTGTCGGGCTCAACGGGTAGTGATCAATGGCTCCATGTCTAGTTGGCAGCCGGTATCAAGTGGAGTGCCCCAAGGGTCGGTCCAGGGGCCGGTTTTGTTCAATATCTTCATAAATGATCTGGAGGATGGTGTGGATTGCACCCTCAGCAAGTTTGCAGATGACACTAAACTGGGAGGAGAAGTAAATACGCTGGAGGGTAGGGATAGGACACAGAGGGACCTAGAGAAATTGGAGGATTGGGCCAAAAGAAATCTGATGAAGTTCAACAAGGACAAGTGCAGAGCCCTGCAGTTAGGACGGAAGAATCCAATGCACCGCTACAGACTAGGGACCGAATGGCTCGGCAGCAGTTCTGCAGAAAAGGACCTAGGGGTTACAGTGGACGAGAAGCTGGATATGAGTCAACAGTGTGCCCTTGTTGCCAAGAAGGCCAATGGCATTTTGGTATAAGTAGGGGCATTGCCAGCAGATCGAGGGACGTGATCGTTCCCCTCTATTCGACACTGGTGAGGCCTCATCCGGCGTACTGTGTCCAGTTTTGGGCCCCACACTACAAGAAGGATGTGGAAAAATTGGAAAGAGTCCAGCGGAGGGCAACAAAAATGATTAGGGGACTGGAACACATGACTTATGAGGAGAGGCTGAGGGAACTGGGGATGTTTAGTCTACGGAAGAGAAGAATGAGGGGGGAATTTGATAGCTGCTTTCAACTACCTGAAAGGGGGTTCTAAAGAGGATGGCTCTAGACTGTTCTCAGTGGTAGCAGATGACAGAACAAGGAGTAATGGTCTCAAGTTGCAGTGGGGGAGATTTAGGTTGGATATTAGGAAAAACTTTTTCACTAGGAGGGTGGTGAAACACTGGAATGTGTTACCTAGGGAGGTGGTGGAATCTCCTTCCTTAGAAGTTTTTAAGGTCAGGCTTGACAGAGCCCTGGTGGGGATGATTTAATTGAGGATCGGTGCTGCTTTGAGCAGGGAGTTGGACTAGATGACCTCCTGAGGTCCCTTCCAACCCTGATATTCTATGATTCTATGGACAAGCTCACAAATGTTGCGCTCGCTCTCTCTTTCTCTCTCCTCCACACTTAGCATCTTGGGTTCACCTAGTATGTGTCTCTTCTGTGTTCTTTCACACAGCCTTGCCACTGTTAGCATGAAAACCTTCTCCTCTGCAACTTATGTCTGGAAACTCCTTGTAAATGTAAATCTTTGCTTCATTAACTCCCTATTGCTTTTCACTATCAACTGAAAAGAGATTTTTTTTTTCTTCTTTGCCAACATCTCTGAATTTCTCTCCATTTGCTATTGTTTTAATTTTATATCTGTATTATTTAACTCCATATATTCTTTGGGATACAATTTGCATGAACGATGTTACACAAAATAAAGTTCTGTTGTTTTGTCCTTTATTTCCCTTGAGATTGTTTTGTGAGTTAGTTGTGCTGGATACCTGCATACATCAGGCCCATACATCAGGCCGAGTGCTTTCAGCCACCCAAGAAATGCAGCGATCAGGTGTGACTTTGTGACTTGAAGTGTTTCACTGATTTTGTAAAATGTTTTTCTTGCACTTTTTTTGACTATCAGCAATTCAGACCTGACCTACATGTTGAAGTATTTTGAATCTTCATCCACCAATAATATTTCTTCTTTCATTAAATCATCTGCTGAAGTTGTACAAGGTCCCGTATGTATTTCATGTCATTGTTCCTTGGCTCAACAACAAAGGGGAAATGGAGCCATATGCCGTCATATAACTATATCTTTTCCTGAATTCCATCTGTGAAATCCAGGCCTCATTGATGTCCGTGGCAAAACTATCATTGATTTCAAGAGGGTCAGGATTTAAAGCTACGTCTTTAGTACTGAATGAATTCTAGTGTACAGTTGGGGTTTCTGACACTGCAGGACTATTTTACTAATTCTTCCTAAACTGCAGTTTTCTCTTACAAAAATTGCCCACATTTTGTGACTTGAATATTTTTAAGTTGTGAAAGATTTTGGTTTTGTTCAAATGGATCGGGTGCCAACGTTCTAGGTTCTTATATCTCTGAAATGAAGAGACAGCAGAAAATAATCACAAGGAATGAGCATACATTTAGGTTACACTGAACACATTAACAACCCCGTGCAAGATCTGACAATTTAATTCCATCACACATGAAAGTCGGAGAAGGAGAATCCCACTTCTGCAGTTTCGTTTGACAATACAGGGGTTTCTCACACATTTTGATAACTTTGTCCTGAGAGTCCCAGAGGGGACAGCTCACTTATCTGTCTTTTCTTTCCCAAGAAAAGCGGTTGAAGTATTTACACAGTGATAAAGTTTAGGTTTTCACGTATTGCAAGATCACTGTGTTTTTTAAAATATCTACACTATATTTTATATGATATATAAAACCTATATATTACAAAATAACTATTTTCCACTATATAGTTCAGTAGTTTTCAAACTGTGGTCTATGGATCCCTGGGGGTCCGCAGACTATGTCTAAGGGGTCTGTGAAAGGTGACTATGAAAATAAAGTTTCAGATCCCAGAAAAGGCATTCTGTTTTTCTGATCAATCAAAAGTATGTGGATACCCCCACCTACAGGTCAAAACCCAGAAGTGTTGTCATTACTGTAGAAGCCCACAGTTTAGCATCCTTACACTGTGTCAAATGCCGTGCTGAGCATGTGTATCATTTATAGTTGAATTCTCTTCTGTCAGTTTTTTCAGTCTGTCTTCTGTGGTAGGGGTCTGTGGACCACAGGTTGAATTACCAAAGGGGTCCACACCTCTGTTCACATTTTTTTTTAGGGGTCCGCAAATGAAAAAAGGTTGAAAACCATTGCTGTAGAGCACTGCTATAACTGAGTGAGTATAGAAAAGTATCAATATTCTTAAAATGTTTCATTTAAGTTAGTACTCATGAAAAGGGCTAGATCATCAGCCCTGGAGTTTAGCCGAGGAATAACAGAAACACAGGCAGCATCAGTGCAAGTTTCGCCACTCTACCCTGCCAGTGTGCATGAACACTGACATTGGAGGGATTACCTTTACTTCTGTTGAGACTAAAAAGAGTGTCAGTTTTCATTAGATAGGATAGAGGTGTTCACATCACAGCATCTCCTAAAAACTGGACTCGGATGGTCATCACATTTCACAGGGACTACTGTCCTCTGGTGGGTCCATCCACCAGCTTGGGGAAAAACAGTCAGCCATGCCCAACTATGTTATATCCTTCTACACGGGCTCTGTTATTTTTCTGACATAGAAATGCAAAAAATATGGAATATGTAACAAAAATGATAGTCCTGACCTGGACTGATACTGCAGGTCCTGTGCCCACCCAGTAGCTCAAGGGTCACAACCTTCCCTTTGCCTCAGGGGAACCACAGGGCTGCTCAGGGAACTGTTTGTCTCTCTTGCCTGACCCCTCCCCACTTGCAGAGTTTGGTCCTCACTTTTATATCTTCCAGCTGGAAACCAGAGCCACTCTTTAGCTGCCTCTTAGCTGGATCAGCTGGTTCCCAACACCTGCCTGCTGGGATTCTCTGGAGGCCAGGGCTTGCTGCTCCCTGACTCTGCAGGCCCTAAATGGGCAGACCACTCTAATACACTACCAAACAGGCCCTCCATAAAAAGTATCCATCTGTTCTTCAAGGATTTGTTCTTGCACCATTGAAATTTTCCCTTTGACTTCATTGAGTGCAGGACCAGGCAATAAGTGGGGAAAAAATGCATGCTCTTATCTTAATACTTGTTTGAATCTCTGTTTCATGATAACCAGTGAATGAAATTCATGAGGAACACATTTTTTCATTTCTGATTGGCAGGAGGCCATGTCTAGCCATTGCAAATGACAAGCTAGCAACTGTGATCCACCTGTTCATCTTCTCAGGGCTGGACTTCCTCTAAGTAGGTCTGTTGGTCACGGTCAAGCAAAAACTCCACCTTGTCCTGTTCAAAGTGTATATGTTGGACAAGTAGCTGAGAGCATATCATACGTGTGCCCTCTCCGGTTAAGTTTCCTTCTCTGCCTAATTCAAAGTCCTGGTCCTTATCTTGAAATCCCTTGGTGGTCTTGAGACAGGCTACATCAGAGACTGACTCTCTATCAGTGATCACTCAAGACAACTGAATTAATCTGGGACATAGAAATTAGAAGTGCTTAGGGTGAAACTTTCAGGAGCTGAAAGCAGGATGTTCTCAATGTTGGGTGCTGGACTGCCCTAGCTGAGGAGATCTGAATGGATCCCTGTCTATCTGTTTTCAGAGCCCATTCTTTTGATCCTACTTGCAGTGATGAGGGAAGAAGGAATAATTGAAGGTTAGTGGTTTGAAACCCATGATGACAAAAGCAAAATTCCATTTGGGTGATTTTCTGTGCTCATCAAGCAAAGTGAATTTTGTTCCTATATCTTGCAGTTATTGGCATCCTATAAATATAAGAGATTTGACTGTTTTTCCAGACCAAATTTTGTAGATAGTTCAGATAAGCATCTTTTGGCTGCTTTATCCAAACTGAACCTGAACTCCAAACCTTTTGAACTTTTCCCCCTCATTAGCATTTATGTAGAGATGAGAGTCTAATAGTTTGTCTGCACAAATACATATGTTTCTGTTAAATACACCGTGTGAGGGGGCAGAGCTCTGCTTTATTGCATAGAGTGATTTATTTCCCTTTGCCTCAAATTGCTTCTTTTACTGGGAAGAGCAGCTTTGGTTTATCTGTTGATTTCAGACGGTGTGTGAAGTGAATCACATTTCTGCTAGACTATAACTGAAGAGTTATGTCTTAGTGTAGCACAACCTTCCTTCCCCCCTACAAAGCTATGATTAGCTGGTGTGGGAAATAACTCTGCTTTTGGTGTGTGCCCTGAATTGTGATTGGCCCCTGAGCTCTTCCGCTGGGATACTGCCTAAAAATGTCAAACTCAAACAGGGAAGTGATCTCAGAGACCTCAGTTGAAGTAGCTTTTATTATACCAAAAAGAAAATGTCAGCAATCTGATACAAAAATTAAACCATGCCTTATACAGAAATAGTGTACCATAAATAATGAACCAAATAATGTGCAGCATTCAATTTGTTGAATTCTTTATATATTAATATATCAAAGATCTACTTCAAATATATATGACCATCAATATGAATACAGTGTGTGTTTATAACACGTCATAACTACTAAAATAGGTAAATAAGTATGCATCAGCCTCTCTCTTCTAGTGGGTTCAAGTAGTAATTGGGGGCACAAGTGAACGTGCGTTCGTCCACCTGTATGTGATCACCATTTGTTCACATCACAAAATTCAACATGATTGGCTGCTTCTTCTGAAGAGAGCACTAAGGTTGCATCTACACAGCATGCTAGTTTGGGTGGTAGGTAGTGTACGTATGTGCATAGCTCCCCAGCCCAGGTATTGGTAGCCGTGTAGCTGGTGAGGCAGGGCTTAGGTGAGTCAAGTGGAGGCCTGGCTGAAGGCTGTGGGTAAGTACTTGAGTACATACCCTACACAGCTCTCTACTCGCCCAAGTTGTGCCTCCCTGTCTACAGTGCTATTTTTAGCAGTGTAGTGTCCCGCTGCCTCCCCATTGCTGGAGCCTTTCCCTGCTGCAGTGAAAGACTCCAGCAACCGGAGGTGGTTCTGGCGGGGGGGAAAGGCTGAGCCTTCCCTTGCTGCAGTGAAAGGCTCTGGCAGCAGGGAACAGCTGAAGCCTTTCCCCGCTGCCTTCCCTCGGCCAGAACCTTTCACTGACACGTGTAACTACACACCGCAGCGTGGATACAGTGTGCTTCTCCCTGCGGTGTGTAGGTACACATGTTCTACATGCCGCTGCCAGTGGTGTTTAGCCTAGGAATGGGCTAGCAGAAGGTGATGTTGTAAGTTAGAACTGAAGTGTTTCGGCAGAGTTGTTTTGTGGCCCAAGACTAGAACATCAGAAGGTTGCTGCAGGATATGATTGAGGTACATTGTCAGAGCTGGGTGGGGGAGCTTACATGATTATACTTTATCTGCAACTTTCTTGTGACTCTAATATCTTTAAGAAGCAGCAGAATGACACACAACACATGCATTGTTTATGGGCTAAGAACAAACTTTAAAAACTGTCATTCTAGCAAGGGTTTTTCAGCCCAGATTTCAGACAAGTGATTATGCAGGGCTGGACATGCTCTGTTTGTTTATAGCAGTGGTCCTCAACCTTTCACAACTAGCGAGCTACTTCATTATCCGAGGGAGGTACAGACTGACAAAAAAGAATTGTATCACGGTAGTCTGATGTGATGGCCACATTGGAACATTGCTTATAAATAGGTGATGTTGCAAAATCCTCTCTCCCTCTCTCCCCACCTTGTGGCTGCTGAGTATCTCTGCTCTCTCCCCCACTTCCTGTGCAAGCTCCACTCCTGCCTTAGCGGGAAGGAGATGTTGGGGAAAGGATTTTTGGCAGCTTCCATCAAGGCTTGTCCTTTTGCTCATTGCTCCTCTTTTCCCCGCAGCTCACCGTTAACCAGCACTCTGCTCTCCCCTTTGGATCCTGACTGTGTGTGTCGTTCACCACACACATGGACACTAAAAAGCCACACAAAGGCCCTGAGAGGTATGGGCAGCTCAGGAGTGGTAAGGGAAGATAAGAATGGTCATACTGGGTCAGACCAATGGTCCATGTAGCCCAGTATCCAGTCTCTGAAAGTGGCCAGTACCAGAGCTTCCAGGGGAATATTCAAAACAGGGAAGTTGGAATGATCCAGCCCTGTCTTCCCCTCCTGGCTTCTTGCAGTTAAAGGTTTAGGGTGACCCTGAGCATGGAGTTGTGTTCCTGACCATCTTGGCTAATAGCCATTGATGGACCTATCCTCCATGAACTTACCTACTTCCTTTTTGAACTCAGTTATACTTTTGTCCTTCACAACATCCCATAGCAATTAATTCCACGGGTTAACTACATTATGTGAAACAGTACTCCCTCTTGTTTGTATTAAACCTGCTGCCTATTAATTTCAGGGTGTCCTCTGGTTTCTGTATTGTGGGAGAGGGTAAATAACACATCTATATTCACTTTTCCCACACCATTCATGATTTTAAAGACTTCTATCATATTCCTGTTCTGAGTCGTTTTTCTAAGATGAAAAGCCCTAATCTTTTTCATCTCTGCTTGTACGCAAGCCATTCCATACCCTTGATCATCTTTGTTGTCCTTCCTGAACCTGTTCCAGTTCTACCATATCCTTTTTGAGATGGGGTGACCGGAACTGAACACCGTATTCAAGGTGTGGATACACCTTAGATTTATATTATGCTTTATGATATTTTCTGTCTTACTTTCTATCCCTTTCCTAATAGTTCCTAGTATTCTGTTAGCTTTTTTGACCACTGCTGAACATTAAGCTGAAGTTTTCAGGTGATTCCAAGATCTTTCTTGAGCTAATTTAAAACCCATCATTATATATGTGTAGTTGGGATTATTTTTTCCAGCGTGAATTACTCTGCACTTATCAGTGTTGAATTTCATCTGCTGCTTTGTGTCCCAGTCACCCCAGTTTTGTGAGATCTCTCTGTATCTCTTCACAGTTAGCTTTGGAGTTTGGACATAACTATCTTGAATCTCTTCAATCTGTCTTGAAGATCACTGATTACACTGGTTCCAAATCTTCTCTCGTAACACCACTCGTCTCCTCCCTAGTCTCTTACAGCTGCCCAAAATGCGGGTGCAGAAACATTTTCTTTCCTGCTGATGTTACTGCATCCTTTGCTCTCCAGACCCATTCACTGATTTTTCTATTGCCTTCTACATCAAATTCAGGTCCCTTGTCCTTGTAGTCCAGGCATTACACTCCTTAACTCCTGCCTTTCTCTCTTTATCCTCATAACTTTTCACTCAGCTATTTGCACGTAGGCCTCATGCCCAATACACTCTCTTAGTTTCCTTCCCCCACTTTCACCTCCATGTCTCATGCCCCCCACTCTGAAACAGCCTGGCTGATCCAGTCTGCCATGCTGCTACCCTTGCTCCTTCAAGTCCCTCTTTAAAAGACTTCTTCCATGAAGCCTCCAAACCCTCATCTCCCTTGCACAGAACCATCATCACAAACACTCAATTAAAAACAAATCATTTTGGAACCCCCGAGAAGTGCATTACCAACTAAATCAAGCCCATTATCTTATGGCTCTGACTTCCTCCTCCCTTCTTCACAGCATTTGTCATTGGCACTCAACAAAGTTACATCTTAACTTAGAGTGTGTCTAGACCGTGACTGCACCTTGAGTAGTGTGACAAAGTTCCTCCTCTGCCTTGGTGGGTCCTGCGCTTATTGGCGGATTTTCTCCCCTCAGAGGTTCACGGCAGCCCTCAGTTTGTCCATTTTCATGGCTCAAATCTGCCATTCACTGTTAGCCTCATCACTGGGCCAGCATGGGGAAAGGAAGATGAACAATCCCCGCAGTCTCTGCTGATCCACCTAGTGGATTGGGGAACAGGCGAGAGACCTTCCCCTCTGGTGGAACCCACAGTCCAGTTCAACTCCTCCGGTATCACGTAGGGAGCTGGAGGGATGGGGGGAACCCAGGCCCACCCTCTACTCCGGGTTCCAGCCCAGGGCCCTGTGGATTGCAGCTGTCTACAGTGGCTCCTGTAACAGCTCCATGACAACTACAACTCCCTGGGCTACTTCCCCATGGCCTCCTCCCAACACCTTCTTTATTCTCACCACAGGACCTTCCTCCTGATGTCTGATAATGCTTGTACTTCTCAGTCTTCCAGTAGTATGCCTTCTCACCCTCAGCTTCTTGCACCTCTTGCTCTCAGCTCCTCGCATGCACCACAAACTGAAGTGAGCTCCTTTTTAAACCCAGGTGCCCTGATTAGCCTGCCTTAATTGATTCTAGCAGCTTCGTGATTGGCTGCAGGTGTTCTAATCAGCCTGTCTGCCTTAATTTTTTCTAGAAAGTTCCTGATTGTTCTGGAACCTTCCCTGTTACCTTACCCAGAGAAAAGGCACCTACTTAACCTGGGGCTAATATATCTGCCTTCTATCACTCTCCTGTAGCCATCTGGCCTGACCCTGTCACAGTAGACACACATGAGCTAGCTTTAATCTAGCTAGCTTGGGTTCCAGAACAGTGAAGCAACAGCAGTGCGACCTTCAGTGCAGGCTGTACAAAGCCACCTAGAACCCTGGGTAGCCAGCGCTGAAACTCACATAGCTGTGCTTTCACTGTTCCAGGACCCAAGCTAGTGAGATTGAAGCGAGCTCACATATGTAACCCTGAGCTGAATTACATTGCGTTGTTGAAGTGCAGACATATCCTATAACTGTAAGCCCTCAGAGAAAGGACCATGTCTTGTTTAAGTACCACACACACTGATGGTACTTTTGGAACAAATCATAGCATGGAAGGTAAACTTCAGAATGGATGTATAGCTAAATCCAAAAGATTGGGGTAAAATTTTCAAAAGCGCTTAAGTGACTTAAGAGCCATTTCTAGAGTGCTTATTGACTTTCAAGAGACGTGGGCTCCTAAATGCCTACGTGGCTTTTGAGAATGGAACTTAGGCCCCTCAGTCATTTGAGCACATTCAAAAATGTTACATTTAGGCACTGAGGAGCCTGTTTCATTGAAAATCAATAGGACTTAAGCTCCCATGTGATTTTTGAAAATGGAATTTAAGCTCCTAAGTCATTTAGGTGCTTTTGAAAATTTTACCACAAAACATAAAAATGTCTGTCTTGCTGGATGTCCTTTTAGCATCATGAGTTACACACAGCCACTGCCTTTTTATACACTTCTACTGACATTTGCACATCACATTTCCAACTTCCTCTGACAACACTAAACAGCTTGATCCGCACAAGAATATAAAGTGCTGGCTCTCCACAGAGGCAGACTGATCTTCTGTGTTGCACAGTGGGCTTGAAAAGTGACTAAGTGATGCTGCCTCCTCTATAGGCCAAGGAAATCCTGTCATGGCATATTGTCACTGACTCTCTCCCTCTGTCACACAGGCTGGTAAAGGGATTCTGCAAACTGTCAAAGTCAATAATGATGCAGTAGCAGATCTGATTCCAGTAGATGTCGTCATCAACCTCATCCTAGCAGCTGGGTGGCACACAGCAGTTCACAGGTAGGGATGAGCACTTGTTTTTCAGATTGCTGGTAAGGTATTATGGTACAATATGGATTTTAATGGGACAGCAAATATCATCCAGCTTTTGTTGGTTACATGATACAGCAGCATTTGATTCCCAAGTTCAGTATCTTCTTTCCTGGGTGTGGTAAAGGCTAAAAGTGCTACAGAAGCCATGAAGACACATCCTGGGATGTGGAGGAGCTTCTTATGCCACTCTGCAGGAATCCCTTTGGTCAGTAAGATCATTACTTAGCACTTATAAAGTATGGGACATACACGTGAATACATAGAACTGTAAAAATATTAATTAATCAAAGCGGGAATGGTGTTGAAAAGTTGAAAAGGCTGTCTAGTCTTCTAGACCCTCTTTAACCTAAGGAAAATTGGTGGAATACAGGTTTCAGAGGGTGGCTGCGTGTAAACAAGAGGGCAAATAAATATGACCATGGGGGTGAGGGGTGGCAAGGAGGGGAAAATGTTAGAACCTGCTGAGGAGTGTCCTCTGGATTCTATATGGGCTAAATCCTTACTCACAAAAATCTCCTATGGATTTTATTGGGAGTTTTGCCAGAGTAAATACATGAGTTTTCTGAATGTGTCCCTTATATTTAACTGGTGCTCTCCTGCTTAGTATACGAAGTTCATGAGGCAGAGCTCACCTCCAGTTATACTCATTAATAACACTATCCTTATTAGCCAGCTTACAACTGGGCACAGACTCCTACAGCCGGGGCAAGCCATGAATATGACATGAGGAACCCTTAGAAAAAGCCAATATACACCCATATGCCACATCAGCACCTCTCTGAAGCAGCTGTGTTACACTGCAGAATATCAGCTTTCATTTTTAAAAAGTAAGTCTCCATCTGTTATGGTTGCAGAGAAAACCTCTAAAATGTGAATTGAGTGTAAGGGCTTGTCTACATGGGGACGTTAAGGTAGGGAGTGACCTTAAATGGCTATACTTATACCAGTAGAACTCTCCGGGCTGGTATATGCTTAAAATGCTACAACAGAACAGCTGGGCCGCAGTAGTGCTTCACTGTAGACTCTACATATGACGATGGGAGGGATTCTCCCATCGGCATAGGTAATCCACCTTCCTGAGAAGCAGTAGCTAGGTCAATGGAAGAATTCTACATGAGGACTTAAGTTGGCTTAACTACACCACTCAGGGCTGTGGATTTTTCCATACTTATGTCAATGTAGCATAGACCAGGCCTCCATGTGGACATTCTTATTGCAATATAAAAGTGCCCTTTTCTGATTTAGCTTATATCATTTTGGAAGCAGTATAAGATAAGGTGAAAAAGCCACTCGTATGTTTAATATGAAGAGGTGTTATATTTGTATAATGCTTGCAGTTTAATTTTACTGATATGATTATGCCAATGTAACTAGAAAAATCTCCCATTTAAACAAGTCATAACTGATTCAGAGAAGAGTCTGCAGAGAGCCTTGAACAACAGCTCTGAGGATTTTGAACTGTCCTACTCATCTCAGTGGGGTATTAATTCAGAGGCCCACTGATGATCATTTAAACGTCGATGCTTATGTAAAAAAGGAAAGGAGACTTGCATCTGCACAATTTACTGTAAGTGGTGTCTCATTATGGTGCCACAAGTGGGTGGCATTTGGGACATAGCACCACTTCTCCCCACCCCCAGTCAAGAAAGATCCACACCCAGGATTATTGCAACTGTCCAAGTGCATATTCAAGGGGGAGAGAGGCACAAACTCAAGGAGCCCAGCGGAGCCAGGTGGCACACTGTCATATTTTGAACATCTGCCCAATCTACTGTGAGTTTTTGTAATTCACATGGCAAAGCCTGTTTTGTGGGCAGGGACTGGAAAATACCAGCAACACTTTGTCCTCAGTATGGCTTCTGGATATGAGGGCTGAGGATTTATTTCCTCTCACTTCATCTCTGCAGGTAGAGCGCTCTCCCTGTAGTCATTGGCCGGATGGGATCCTTACTCACAAGCTATGACCAATGCCTGTTCCTCTGTGCAGTGCAAGCACAGATGGGAGACCCTAGTTTCTCTCTTCAGCAGTAACTTTTCTCCAGCTAACTACAGTCCTGAACCTTTAAAATTCTACTTCTTTTTCGTATTTCCTACCCTACATGGTTACAGCCATTAAATAACACAGTTCTTTAAAAAGGCAGCTCTTGCCAGATAAATGGAATTTTAAAACTCCAGAACTGTAATCACAAGGTGGTTCTTCTCTTGAGGTGTCAAGTTAAAGTCATTTAATTGTCCTCCTTTCCCAAGCAATGCATTGAATCAGCTATTCATACGGGTGTTTTCCAAATGGATGTGGTGTTTCATAGATGGAATATTTTGTTTTGAAAAAAATTACATGATTTAAATAGGTAATTATGTTACAGGTTCATGTGGGGGGTATTAAAACCCAGTTCTTTGCCTGGTAAACACACATGTATAAGCCACATTAAAGATTTAACATCTTTTCCCGTTTAACTTCTTGTTCTGACATTTAAATCTGTGTGTAGTGGGAACTATGGTGTAAGCTTCATGGATTATTATAGAGGCCTAAGTAATTGTGTGAAATCAATACAACACAAAAAAGAAAGAAAACATGAAAGCCAGTCTTATCCTTTATCCCTTGAGCCTAGGCTGAACAAAACCCCCAAACAAGAGCCAGAATATGGAGAGCCAGAAATGAGCCTTAAAAGCAGTTTAGACTTTGCAGTTTCATTTTTCTCCTCATTCCCACCCAACAGCGACTGGCAAAGGAGAGGAGTGACCAGCACAAGCGAATGACAGCACAACGGCTCCAAGTCCAAAAAACAAATGTCACTCCCCTCCACCAGGGAGAAGCACCCTCCATAGACTGAGGAGTGCTGTCTTACCAGCAAAGCAGGAAGCAGAGAGAGCCCCAGAGCCAGACTTCCTGGGTCTGTGAGCTTTGAAACCCCAACCCATTCCCCCTCCAGGGGAAAGAAGGGCCTGTCTTACCACAGGGACTAGGAAAACTACACCTTCCATCATTCCCAAACTGCCTAATGCCTGCACCTAAAATAGTGGAGGTAGAAATGGCTCCTACTTGCAAACCCCCTTTCTGCTACTCTGGAGTGGAGTTTGAGCAGCGTTGCTTCTTCCCATAGCAACAGCATAATGCCCAAAGGTATTGAGAACCTTTGCCAATTGGTTCACACCCAGGTCTCTGTCAAAACCAGCCACAATTATCACCCAACACTTCTCCCCAATCCAAGTCTTATCTGGAAGAAATGCAAACAGGAAGTGCAAACCAGGACCCCGAATGCAGATTGGTATAAATTTGCTGCCAATTGGATGCAGTCATACAACAGCCATTTCGTACAAACTTACGACGGGGGGAGACAAACATCAGGATATCATGTTCCCGCTGCTGAATGTGAGGTGAATTGTCAGGAAGTCCTTTATACTCAAGAGGTCCTGACCTGCTTCACTGAAACCTCAGTATACCACAAACCTAGACCTGTACAAGGCAAGCGTGGAGGGGTATCAGTCACCATATTCCAAATGTAAGAGAAGCCACCTGGCCAAGAAAAAATAGAGAGAGGATCCAGTCATTCTGCAAATCCAAAGACCAGTTATACATGGTGCATTATGCTAATCTATAAACTGCAAAGAGCAAAGGGTTCCTAGAGGGACTGCCTGAGTTGCTGCCTGATATGTTAATGAAGTCCCCAAGACTTATTATCCTGAGATCTTTCACATCCATATTGACAACAACTCAGATACAATAGCCCCAAACCTTTTCTGTATATTTTCCACTCTCTGTTTTTGACAAGTCATCTTTGGACCTGGACATGCTGCCAGTCATATTTTAGCTTGATTTTAGACTTGGCTTGGATACAGGGGACACAAGAAACTGCCATTATCCTGGACTGACCACAACTTCCCCCCAGGCTGAGATCAAAACTGACCTAATGTACAGGCAAGAAGGAACCATAACAACAATTGGCCTCAGGCTCAGAGACTGAGTTAATTTCCACAACACTATTGTAGATAATGCCTCACCACCAAAAAAGATCGCAGAATAGAAAATCTAACCCATCACTATGATAACTCATTAGCCACCTCTGTAACCGAAGTGTCCTTCTCCTCTACAGATCTTCTTTGTTTCTTTGATGTGCTGAAACAGAAGCAGCAGGTGGAAGGAAGCTGAGCTTTTATGTGTATGGCATAAAACTTGGGCAGATGCAGACAGACACCAGTACAAGGAATTCTTGTGAATCTATGAACTACTTGTGGAAGAAACAAACAAACAAAAAAATTCCACCTCTCCTTCACCACAGCAACAGTAGTTAAATCATACTCTACTGAACTATTCTGGACCATGAATTGTGTTGTTAATGGGGAATGTTCTCACTCAGCCCCAAAACTCACCATCTCCTGCTGCAAAGAACTATCAGTCTACTTCTCATAAAACATCACCAACATCAGAGAGGTGCTTCTGGGACACTATGTGCTGTACATTGACCTTTTCCACTGTAACACAAAACCATCCTCTTCTGAAGCCAGCCCAGCACACAACAGGAAGTTCTAGAAATACAGGAGAAAAACTGAGCCACCACCTATGGTTCTGATCTAAATTCGCATTGACTCGTCAAAGAGTGTCAAGAGCATCCGGAACTCCTACTAACTGAGATACCTATATCTTCACTGAGGAGGAAAATCCTGCAACCCCCCTATAGTGTGTCATAATCTGGCAAATACTTAAGAAGCCATCCCTTGACATAATCAACCTCTGTAACTACCAGCAGGTATCTAACCTAACTGAGAAGCTCTCCAGGTGTCTCCTTCAACTCTTCCTAGGTGCTAACAATATCTTTGACCCCTCCCAATCAAGCTTCAAGCCAAGATATGGAACAGAGAGAGTCCTATTAGCACTGATGGATGAACATCCTTTAGCCATGGACAAGGGCCCTTCATCTACACTTGTAGTGCTGGACCATGATACCGTCCATCTGATGTCCTGCTTCAGACATGCAGCAGGGATTACTAGGATCATGCCACGATGACTTCAGTCATTCCGCTCAGATCACAACCAGAAAGGCATGACTGATTTCTGCTCCTTCCTCTGCAGAGCTCACACCTTCGGAGTTCCTCAAAGATCTGTTCTCTCGGCCACTCAACATCTATATGAAATCACAGGGGAGACTGATCAGCATGAACTACAATGCCAACAATGAGCAGATAACACACAGCCCTACATTACCTTCTCATCAGCTGAAAACAACACCATTTCTCATCTATCCAAGGCCTTGGTTGCAATCAGCAATTAAATGAAGAAAAGTCTCCTGAAGCTGAATCTTGGTAAGGGAGAAGGAAGCACTTCCAAGCACTCCTCACCTCTATAACAACATCCTTCACTGAAGGCATCTGTCCTCCGATTAAGTCACTACTGCTTCAGTATTCACCCGATCTCCTCACTGCTTCTGGATGCCAGCCATGGCAGTGAAAAAAGTCTTTTTCCATCTTCTCCTGGCAAGAAAACTAGGCCTCCTCTTGTCAGATTTGGAGTTAACTGTGGTGATTCATGCATTTGTGACCATTAGGCCATATTCCTGTCATTCTCTGTATCTGAGTATGAAACCAAAGAATTTAAAATGCTGGTTCAGATCACAGTAGCCCATGTGCCCATCAATGCATGGCTGCTGAGAGCCCATCACTCCACTTTCCTGACTGGTTCCCTGTTGAATACCTGGTGAAATGTAAGATTTCAGTCCTCCTCTTCAGAGCCCTCTGTGGCATTTACCCATGTTACATGAGTGACCACTTCACCCCTGTGTGACTTGAATGCCCTATGACAACCACATTCCACTGGAACAAGAGAATTGTCAACCTCAAGTGTGAAACTCATGAATACAGAAGGTAGCGTGTTCTCAATGACTGGCTTATGAACCTGGAACTCACTCCCCGGACAGATCAGGATGACCATGAACTTCAGTATCTTCAAAGCACAATGCCGTACCCACTTTTTTGACCTAGCCTTCCCACAGTGACACCACAACCAAAAATTAAAAACAAATAGGTAATGCTTTGCAAGGAACACAGAAAAGAGAAAGAGATTTAGTTTATATGTACGTTTCATAATTTTGGGAGGAGGTTAGATACCACAATGATGGGCATTATGTAAGAGCCTAGATAGTGCATGGCAAGTTGTAGGACAAAGATAAACTGCTTACTTGATGTGCTTTTTATTTTACGAAATAAGAAACACACTTTAAATAATCAATGTAAGTACAGAATGTATTTAAACAGTGACTGACACCAGCTGGACAGCTTTGAAAAACGTTCTCTAAATTCTCTTTATATATGTCTGGGGAAATAGTCAGGTTTTACCTCTAACCTGTCAAAATGGGTAAGAGGGGTTTTTTTAAAGCACCTACATGATGTAGAACCCAAACTCATCTCGACACTTTTGAAAACTTTACCCAGTATTTTCACAGTGGTGACTGAAATGAGTAACCCCAGGCATGGAGCAAGTTGGTGTTATTCTAAGCAGAAGTGTAGCACTAGATGAGGTCTTCAAGGCAGTAGGAAGGTGCAGAGATGCACTGCCCACAGGGAGCATTTAGTATGTTGCTATTTATCTTACAGATGAGAAAACTGAAGCACAGAAAAGTTAAGTGATGTATCCCCACAGCTACACAGCTGGCTTGATTCTTATTGATACTAAAGCCCTGTTACACGACTCGGACAGTATAAGAGGCCTTCAAGGAAGCATAAATTACATTTATGGCCTCTATACGCTGCCAGCATGATGTCAAAAGGGCCTTAATGTAACTGAGAATCAGGCCTGAAGACTGTGTAGCAGAGCTGGACTATAACTCAGGTCAGTTCCCTTTCTTACCCACGCTCACTACCCCTAAGGAGAGGGCTAATCCCTCTGTCCTTGCGTTTGCTACATGGCAAAAAGGAGTTGGAAGGAAGACTCATTGCACCCTCTTCATCTCCTTGTGCACCTGTGCATAGCCAGTCATGAGCAGGCTCATGGTAAATATAATATGGAATAGCATAGTCTTCTCCAATGTAATTTCTACACAATAACACTGCTAAATGCAATAATTTGCAGCTGACAGTGTGGGCTAGGATGCAGTTTATTAAACAATTCCTTACCCTGTAATTTAACTATGGTTTTTCTGTGGTTCCCTTGTTTAATGCCTGTGGGACTCAAAAGCAATTACAGATTATCATTACAGACTTCATTTGGCTGGCAAAACCACTCCGTGTTGAAATGAGATATTTTGTGGCATGTAAATCTAAAGGGAGAGTCTGAGCATTTCTAACATACATTTCTATTATCTACCCAGTGGCCTTTGGGGTGTTTCATGCCTTTGTTTATTAGTGGTGCTGCTATATGTCTTAATAAAAAAAAATCAGAGATCAAGAAGGTCACTGTCATTTCTGATCAGGTGACATTCTACAGGAAAACCTTACCTTGAAATACATCAGAGAAATGTGGACTTTATCACAGAACTTGCAGCCTCATTCCAGGTTTTGATTCTCTCTCTCCCATCTGGGTAAATGAAACACATTATTTTGGGGAAACTGGGGAAAATGCAAGAATTGCCCCAAGTCACCACTGGATTTTTTGATCTAGCAAAAGTGGCATCTTTCAAGTAAATGATTTTTAAAGCACATCGTGTCTCCCTGACTTTGGCTTGGTGCTTGGACAAATGAGTTACAACACATTAAGAGAAACTCTGCAGTAAATAAAAAACTGCTTTTATTAATACTTTCCTTTATTGTTTTCATAGTTTGTTTAATAACTGATGTATAGATAATTTATCTCAAGCCAAATCTGTTATTTATTGATTGATTGCATACGCTACCTAGATTCACTGCCTGGATTTGATTAATCTTCATTTTTAATTGTATTTTGCATTTATATATAGGATGAACCTTGTTTAGTGTCCTCGTTTTATGAGCTGTTGACTTTCATGCTTCATTATAAGGCTTTGTGTGGCTTGATGTATTCTTGCCTAATGGCTTTCACATGTATGTTAAATTAAGATTTGTTGTTTGTTATACATGCACTTATTGTAGCCCCTGCAGTCAGGTTTCCTGGGCCTTGGTGCACAATGCATCCTTAGGGCTTAACCCCTTCCTGCCCATGCTGTAGCAGGGTGGACGGGAGGCGGTTAGGTTATGTCGGTGTCCAGCAGCAGCCTGGAAGTGTTAGCTGTCTTTCGACACTGTGTGGACAGGAAGGGACAAGCTGCTTCCAGCCACAGGGGTCAGGGGGGAGAAAAGAAGAGATGAGCTCTGCAAATACATGGGCCAGGTCATCCCTTTCCTCTCTTCCACCTCCCCTGTGGTTGGTAGCAGCTCCTGTCCCTTCCCTCCCGCACAGTGCCGAAAGGCTGCTGCTGGCCACATTCTGGTATGAACCCTAACAGATATCTGGGGAGGGGGAGCATGTGACTTTGTGTGTGTGTCCCCCCTCCCCCCCATGTGTTGCCTCAGGAAGACACGGCACCAGGAACTGGGAGAGGCAGAACCATACCAGGAGCCCAGCCAGGCATGGAGGGCGGAGTGCGCCATGCAGGGAGGGGAGGGGAGGGTCAGTCGTGACAGAGACATACGGGAGTGTGTGTGTGTCACCTCTCCCCATGTGTGTGTAGGAGGATGGGGTGTGTATGTCACCCCTCCCTGTGTGAACCCTAAAGCCTTAAAGATAAGGTAAATAAAAATAATTCAACTACGCAGTATTTCTTTTTAATGGGGGCTCAGTCAAATGTTAATTTGAACATCTGTACTGCATAGTTCTGATTGATCGCCTTTGACCTCGCTAGAATAAGAGTAATTTTACCAGGTGCCCCATATTCAGCATAAGGAAATATGGTCACCCTACAGATAGGCAACTATTGGGATTTTCAAAAGCACCTAAGCAAGATAGGCACCTACTCCCACTGAAATCAATAAGAGGCCTAGTGTCCTTGGCTAACATTTGCCCTCCTCTCACTACTGTGCTGTTTGGTTGTCATGCTTCGCCACAGATGTAGCTGCATTTCATTAGTGCTGTACGTTGTGTATAGATTTAAAGCATTTGGGGATGAAAGACCCTACGTACAAGTAAGATATTTTTATTTTTAGAATGTATTTTGTTTGATTATTTATTATCTAGTTAGCTTGGATTAAACTATATAGAGATAAAGTCTACTCATTTGTACCCAACTATCTCCACTGAAGGCAGTGAAATTACAAAGCTGTCCCATAAACTGATATAGTACAGTGAGACGTGATTGCCATATTTCAGTTAAAGTATTTCTTGCTCCCATTCTCTTGTCCATGATTTTAAGCCCCACCTCAAGATAACTGGATAATTTTTTTTCTGTTTTCCTTCCACATTTTTAAATTTCCTTCATTCTTCACATCATGTATTTTCCAGACCAAAAACAATGATGGTGTACAACTGTACAACAGGTGGAATCAACCCTTTCTGCTGGGGAGATATAGGTAAGTTCTAACTAAAGCAAGAAAACAAATCATCAGTGGGGTTCTGGGATTCCAGACATGGAAACAATGGTCCTGGTTTTAGCTGACAGACTCAGTAGCAGCAGCCTGACCCTGTAAGCGCTCAACATGTGAAACTCCCTTTACAGTGAACAGGGGTGCTGTGTGCAGAGGTTTCACAGATCAAATGTAACCCCCAATTCAGAAAAGCACTGAAGCATCTGCTTCATTTTAAACGTGTGAATAATCTCATTCCTGCTCATCAAAGCGTTTAAGTGCATGCTTAATTTTAAGGGTTTGAGTAATCCCATCCCCGTTCATCAAAACACATGCTTAAGTGCTTTGCTGAACTTTTAAGGTTGTGAAGAAAGGAGTAGGAGGTCATGACTTCAAGTTCCATAGGAAGATGCTATAAATATCCAGACCCAAATTTCCTCTTTTTTGCTTTATTGTGTTTAAATCCAGTTAGAAAACCCTTGACATGAATGATGTAATTTCCAAAGGCCGCTCTAATTATCAGAATAGAAAAAGTTAGTATATGAAGAGAAAATAAAATAGCCGTTTCTTTATGGCGCACCTTAAGCGTACAGTCTTGAAATAGAAATGTCTTTGATTCACTTGAAAAGATGACCCTGGAAAGAACAGACTTAATTTAACAGAGTTTGCCTTTCATTGCAAAAATCTTGTCAATAGAAATATTGAAGCCATTTTCATGGCTATTTTGTTTTTGTTTTTTACTTTTGAGTGAAATGTTTTTAATCTGGCATGATGCTGAGTCAGAGGCGATGGAAATGTAAGGATAAATCCTGAGGTCTTTACTCAGAAAAAATGCCACAGAAAGCCAAGAGCAGAATTTGGTCCATACTGTAGCGGTATCTTCAGCTACAGTATTGAAAATCAGCATAACCAGTCACTATACTGCAGCAGAAACATATTGGGCCTGATTCTCCACTGCCTAGCACAAACTGTCTTCATACCGCTAGTCGAGATCAAAGCCTTCATAACACTCCTATTTGTCGCCTTTTCTGTTTTATTTTCCGCATGTAATTTTATTAATGAAAATGCTGATAGATAAATGGATTGTACCTAATCTTTTCCTAGTACAGTGCTCATTAGTCTAACTAGGAACTTGGATTCATCAGACTGTGTAACAGAAGCTTGCATTTCTGATGGTTCAGCTCCGTCCACTTACATCCAGATGCACAAGGCAAGCTTGTGCATGAGTAGTTCGGCTTTGTAAATGGACTGAGGGCAAAATTCTCTCTGATCCGCAGTGCAGATCTGTCATGCATATTTTTCTGCCCAGAGCTGCCATTGAGGTCAGTGAGAGTTTGCATGGGGACTGAGTGCAGAATGTGCAATGGAAAGATTTACTGTAGATTTGGGAGCAGACTGCCCTAAATGAAGCGGTACAGTTTCTGAAGTGGGTTTGAAAAGGGATTACCACATTAGTAGTTCAGGTTTACCACATAAGTATTGTCTTCAAAAGCAAGTGCACAATTGGAATTTCCAAATGGTCTGCTTTCCATTTCCTATAAATAAGGATACACGCTTTTAAAATGGCCTTTATACATGACAGACTTTCTGAACCTTTCTCTGTGTAACTTCCTATCTATCCTCTATCCTTTTCACGTTGGCTCCTACATTCCAGGACTTGTGGTGTGTACTTTTCATATACACAGATTTTTAAGGCCAGAAGGGACCATGAAGATCATCTAGTCTGACCTCCTGCATAACACAAGCCATTGAACCTCACCTAATAATCCTTATTATAGGCAGGACTGGTAGCACTTCCCATTATTATACCCTATTTTCAGGTGCTTATAACCTTGTCAAAATTTAATTGTTTGAGCTGAAATTTCCCTTGTCAGATCTGGAAAATTAGAGTAAAAAAGGTCCAGCCATTTCCGAGAACGAAGGTAGGGGAAAATACATTGTTTTGCCTATGTTAAAAAAAAATTGAGCAAACTTTTTCTTTGAGATCTTCCAGCATGCCCATGTTTTGAAGTAGGTAGTTGATCTTTGGAAGAGGAGTGGACTTTGTATCATGGATGTCCCTTATACCATCCCTATAAAAATTGTCCCATAATTGGCTACAAATAGCCATTGAAAAATCACAGTTTAAACATGCTCAGTAGAGTCCTCTTAGAGTTTAACCGTTAAAATCTCTGATGGCTCCATCTTTATTGAGCATGCTCAAACCTCTCTCAGCTTCTAGTGCTGACCAGACTGCATTTTCACCACCCCACAGAGTGGCTGAGCATGCTTCCTCCAACCCTGAGTGATGGGGAGTCAGAAGGACTTTCCCTGTAATGGCTGCTCCAAGTTGGGGTGGGGAACATGCTTGAACAGAAATCCTGGAAGTCTAAATCATTATCCCAATTTTACAGGTAGGTAAACTGAGGCACAGAGAGTGACGTGACATGCCTAGTCACCCAGAAGGCCAGTGGAAGACATAAGTCTAATGTTGACTGGTTCTTTTCCCTGCTACCCAGAATGCTCAGGTTCACAGACAGACTCTTTAGCTGAAGAATTATGTTTGTTTATTCACTGCATCAGTGAGTGATCAGTCCGTTGAAACAGGGCACAGCACAGGGTTAAATTCAAGCACACACCCACATTCAGGTGTTCGCCTTAAATACATGGTTACAAAGTTATTCATTATACACTGTAGAGCCTCGGTATCATGCCCTTCACAGTAGGGAACGTTGGCCTGTAGTTAGGGGCTGCCAGCTTCTCCAGCCTGGGGCTGCAGCAGTGGTCTGACAGGCCCTGGAGCTTCAGCCTGGGCAGAGTGCTCCTCCTGCCCCACAACTAAGACAGAGATCTCCTCCAGCCCCAAGCCCAGAGGAGCACGCCGCCCTCCGCCATGGCCCCACCACCACCTTACTATGATGAACCCCTGGCTATACAGAACAAATGGCTTGGATCCCCAGGGTTCATTATAGCAACAGTGTACTGTAGTGTATGAACACCTTTTCTGCCAAGTGCTAAGATTAGTTTGCTAACTCATTTGTTTACCTGATCAGGTTGCTGGCTCAGCTTTTAACCTGGTTATTCTCTTTCCATGCAAGACAAGCAGGAAATATACCTTCTACATATTACATCCTACATAGCCCCTTCTTTTCTTATTTTACGTGCAACACTATCCCATGACTTGTTTCAGTTCTTTATTATGTAGTTGTCCGTTTTTTCCATCTCAGTGTGTCTCCAGAAAAATACGCCCTGCTTGGTGTGTATTAGTCTGTAGGCCTGTTTGTTAGCCAGGGATAGAATTTTGGCTTTGACTTTTTCATTCTCTTATATCCTTACTAATATGTGTGAACAAAGACATTGTGTGTTACACCTGCCCACAAGCTGATAGGATGAAAAGAGGTAAAAGATAAAGTTAAAAAAGTGTTACAGGGTATGCTGGGAGTGTAATAGATGAGCATACACTGGACAGCTGCCTGGCTCCTCTCTCAAGCCAAGGTCAAGCAGCCAGTTAGGAAGAGCAAGTGGGGATGGGGAGGGGAGGCATAAGAAACACTAAAAGCCAAAGAAAATCCTGGCCTTGGCCAGAACAAAACCTCACTCCTCACCCCTCCCCTGGGATACAAAAGAGATGGGACGAAGACCCCAGACCCATTACCCTCCAAAACGGAACTTGACCATAAGTTGTAAGGGGTGGGACTAGGGGTGTGCACTTCAGGTATATTTGGGCCTGCTAAGAAGGAGGAGGTGAGAAATGGGAATGGGGACACAGGCAAGGTTCTGCAACATCAGAGCTGGGAAGGGGGACATGGGATAAATGCTCTGTGACATCAGAGCCGGGAAACAGACTCTGCCAGCATGTAGAGCTATGGAGCTGCTTGCTTGAAACTAACCCCAACTAACCCCGAAACATCGCATTGCCTGCACTTTGGACTTCTGGTCTAGCATTATCAGCTGCCATCCTCCTCTGTCGTGCCCAAATAAGTCCAGGTGACCATGAGTTAGATGATTATTCCTAGCTCTCTCTTTACATTGTTCAGTGTTAGCTGTCGCAGCGTGCCTATGTAAGTAATACCAGAGATGGTTTCAGCACTCAATTTACTTTTATGTAGCGGGCCCACTACCATACATGTGGGGAAAGCATGACTTGGGCCGTAAGATGTCAACCAGCAGGGCTAGGCTGCTATTGGTGGCCTCTTTACACACAACCCAAATCCATGCCCCACATATCTCGAGAATGGCTACACATCCCTATATATGACACCAGATAATGTTGCCAATTAATGTTCCATACATGGGTGTGAGATGTTAGGCCCGGAATACACAATAATCTGTGCTGTAGCAGAAACAACTGTTGCTAAGCATTTTGAATATACATCCATTGCTGTAAATTGTGTAGAAATACACACAACCATCCTACCAAACAAAACACACAGATTACCACTAGGTGCAGGACCAGGTGTTGTCTTCGAGTTCTCATGTTAGCATACATTAAGTCATCCCACCAGTTACTGGCTTCTGCTACTCTAAACTCTTTTCCCAACCTCATTCACACTTAATTTGAGGATACGTGACATCTTGCTTGTTTCCTGAGCTGTGTTCCATACGACCTCTACTGACTTCAGCAAGGCCTTCCAATGGGTTGATTGCTGAATCTCTAATTTTATGTTGTTAAACACATCTCCCCCTGACTAGGTTACATTTTGAGTGGTAATGTCGGGCACAGTTTGCCAATTTTAATTTCCCAATTTTATACTCTTTAATGAGACATTGCTGCACCATGTGACTTGTGAGATCTTTACACAATGTATATACCCTTCCAAGGTGACACTTGACACATTATTAGTATTGTTTAAATGATAGCAGACCTTCCCATTCCCTACATGATTTTTGGCAGGGGCACTTCCTCTAGATGGCAGTTCTCACTTGTGTTCCAACACCCACCTTTTACCAGTTGCAATTCCCCTGGCTGACAAACCCAACTATCATGAATTTCTTCTACACATATGGAAAAATCTGCATCACTGAGCCTTCCCTCCTCGTCTACCCATGCTTGTGGCTCCTGTCAAATTTTGGTGGTCACATTTTCAGCCATAAGAGTGAACATCCATCTCTCTATCCTAACCCTGCTAACATTCCCCAGAGGAAGTTTATTAGTATATAATTTCAGGGAGGTATGATGGGTATGTAGAATTATTTGCTGACCTCCTGTAAGATATTTAAACTTCATCAGTGCCCAATATGCACACAAAACCACCTTTTCACACACTGATTATTTTAACTCCACACTTTGCAACAGCTGTGATGCAAAAGCCACTGGTCTCCCTTCTGTCCCATAAACTGTGTGACTACAGCCCCAAGACTACCATCCCCCACCATTATCCAGAAAGAATAAGTTTTCTCCGAATTTGGCACTACCAGTGTAGGGGTACTCTCTAGACCGTCTTTTAGTTTGCAGAAAGAATCCCTAAGTTCCTCCTCCCATTCCAAAACTTTAGCTTTTACTAATTCATGTACGGGTTTTGCCACTTCAACATACTTAAGAATGAAATCCCTGTAGAATCCAGTCAATCCTAAAAATGACTGTAAACTCCTTTTGTCTTGTGGAAAAGGAAGTTTTTCAATTAGGGCCACCCTAAACGTGTTAACACTTCTCCCATCTTTTCCTAGGATGTTACTCCTAGGAAATTAACTGTACTTTGATGGATCTGGATCTTAATCTGGATTAATTTTAAGGCCCCCTTTCATGAGATAGGTTAGCACTTTTGTCAACAACTCATCATGTTCCTCCTTACTCCTTCCCTGGACTAAGATATCATCTACCTACTGAATGATTAATTTATGATTTCCAAGATCCCCCAAAATCTTTCATGCATTTGTGAAAAATGGCAGGTGAATCTTTATATACTTGTGGTAAAACTATCCATATTGCATCCCCTGGCAAGTGAAGGCAGTTTTATATTGCTGTTCCTCTGTCAGTGGTATTGACAAAAAGCCATTTGCCATATCTACCTCTGAGAACCAGTTTGCATCTGGATGTATTTTAGCAATCATTTGTGGATATGCCGCGACTACATTAGCTCCTCCTATTGCACAGTCATTCCAGGCTCTATAATCTATAGTTAGGCTCCATTTGCCGCTAGGCTTCTCTACTGGCCATACAGGTGCATAACAGGTAGACCGAATTTCCCTTAGACACCCCTGATGCAGCAGCTGCTGCACTTTCTCTGTTACATCTACAACAGCCTTCCAGGGCACAGCATACTGCTTTTGTGGGGGGGGGGGGGGGGGGGAGGATCAGGTCCCTCTATCCTAGCTATAAAACTTGTTCTTCCACAGTCTGTCTTGTGCTCTGCCCACACAGCAGCAAGAGCTTTTAACTCTGTAACTTCCATTCTGTTTACAGGCTGGTAATGTTTAACCACATTCAGACCTGGTGGGATACTAGTTATCATTGTGTTCTCCCCCCCACTCCTGCGGGTGGTGCCAGACACACAGGTTAGCCAGATCTATTAAAAGATTGTAGGCTCCAAGTACTGCTGCTGACAGAATCTTTTCCTTAGCATTTACTACCATGGTAGCCTATACTTGTAAGTTTCCCATTTGTATTAAAATCTCAGTGTTAACAGTGACTTGTTCTTTTATCCCCATAATCGCCTGTATCTTCCTTTGGGCCGTTCCTTCCCTAACTTTGTGTGTCATGCAAATTGCTGCTCCACTATCTACTAATATTATTTCCTGCTGCCCTTCAATATATGTTTGAACATGAGGCTACCCCCATTTATCTAATTTAATAGGGCAAACCTGTAGTGCAGTGGCCTCAGGGCATGGCCCCCTCTATTGTGGGGCTGGGCTTCCAGCCTTATCCTCTAATTCTTTCACCCGACACTCCAGAACCTTCTTTTCTTCCTGCAACTGCCTGAAAGAAATCCATTCTCTTATCCCTCTTTCTACTCACGCTTCCTCTTCTTCATCTCCTTCCTCTTTTCCATGCACCAGTGCCTCTCCTGGCCTCAACCTGAAACACCCTCACCTCATTTATGGGTAGGACTATCTCCTCTCTTTCCCCCGACCATGCTTCAGCATGGGTAATAGTTTCCTCATAATCATGGGGCTGGGGTGAAAACTGTAGGATTGCCATGGACACTCATCTGGGAGTCCTATTAACGATTCAATATGCTCTTGGGAGTTCCTTCCCACTCAATCGTTCAGTCCATGGCCCAGCTTCCATAATTCAGAGCCCTTTCCCCTACCTCTATGGGTCTTTCCCCAGGCAAAGAAGTAACCTACTCATGTCACTTGTAGATGATGGACTACCAAACAAAATTTCACTTAATCTCCTTTGTAGCTGGCGAGTGTTTACACATCCAGCAATTCGTGTGTATAAACCTCCTAATACACCTTTCAACACCTGGTTCCAATCTTTATCATTTAAATTGCTGTCCTTCATGGTGTCCACAGCCATGCAAAGCCACTGACAAAACTTATTCCAGTCATCCCTTGGGATGGGACCTGGATTTTTCTATGAAGACCGAAATTCCCCTGCTGGCAACAATTTATCATCCAGGGTGGTGCAAATGTGATTACTGTCCATCTCAGATTTTAGAATCATAGGGGCAGCCAGATAAGGCACCATTGGAGGGGCTGAGGTTTGGGCAAAGTAGTGAGGGAGGGACATGAGAAAGGCGGATCCTTGGAAACCAGAGGATCCCCTTGCTGGCATTGAGCCAGTTGGTCTCTAAGTTTGCTACCTTGTTCAACAATTCATCCCATTCCTGTTGTATGCTATCACAATCATTAGATGTTTGGCGGAAGCCTTGATTAGCCATTACTGCATGTATTTTAAAAGCTTCTCCTTTATCGCCATCCCCCTCAAGCTCAAGGGGCAGTGTCTGAAGTTCAACCTCCTGAGTACACACTGCTCCTATAACACATTAATTCCTTTCATTAATCTCTGTATAATGCAGACTTTCTTCTGTCCTTCCTTCACTTTCGGATCTAGCATGATTACCTTACGGGACGTCTGAATCTCCTCCCAGGCCCCTGTTTTCTGGGGATCAGTGTCATAGGGACCTCCCTTGTCACTGACCCAAACTTCCACAAAGATAACCAAGTCCATATAGCAAAGCCCAGTTATGACCCTTTACTTTATCCCAACCAGACCCCACTATAGACCTTCAGAATTCCCCACAGGACTGTGTACTCACCAACCATCATGGGCTCCACTCCCAGTCATGGCACCAAACTGTTGACTGGTTCTTTTCCCTGCTACCCAGAACGGTCAGGTTCACAGACAGACTCCTGAGTTGAAAATGTGTGTCATTTATTCATTGCTTCAGTGCGTGATCGGTCCACCAAAACAGGGCACAGCATAGGTTAAATGCAAGCACGCACCCACATTCAGGTGTGCCTTAAATATATTGTTACAAAGCTATTCATTATATATTGTGTAAGCACTTTTTCTGCCTAGCACTAAGATTAATTTGCTAACTCAGTTGTTTACCTGACTGGACGCTGACCCCGTTGTTTACCTGATCAGATTGCTGGCTCAGTTTTTTACCTTGCTGTTCTCTTTCCTTGCCAAGAAAAGCAGGCATCTTTTCATATGTCCCAACACCTAAAACATACATTCTACATATTACATCCTACACTAAGGAAACAAATTACTCATAAATTTAAACAGTTCATTATTAAATGTGCAGTAAACTCTGCACACATGGACATCTGTAATTAGCATCCCCTTTTTAAAGGATCTTTTTTTGAACTATGCTCATGTGGTATCCAGTAAAATGTTGCTCAACTTTCAATCAAAGAAATTTGGACCAGTCAAGCAATGATTTGCTGACCCTTTGAGTGGCTGATTCTAGTTAGTTTTAGTGTATCAGCATTATCCAGTGTTTTCTTTTATCTTTCAATTTAGCTGTTTTCCATCTTTTAATATGACACTTCCCCTGGTATAAAGCGTCCCAGGATATAAAATGCCACTACAGTCAGTGAGATTGCATGGGAGAAGAATTTGGCTCTTTGTAAGGAGCCAGATCCTGATAAGAGATTAGCCTCGTAATAGGAGCAACGCCTTAACTAATTTCACTGTCTCTGATGTGTCATTTTGCTGTGGAAATAGGGAGTACCTCACATTTAAGTATTAAATGGGAGTGACTGTAGACTGTATGACTCTATTGGGATTTCTTTCTTGAAACCAGTTGCATGTTTCTTTTATGAGTTACATTTTCTTTTCACCAAGCAGTTGAAATAGTTCATAAGAATGAATGAGCTGCAAGGAGTGCCAAACAAGCCTCCAGGGCCAAATTTATCCCTGGAAGAACTCTGGTGAAATCAAGGATGAATTTGGCCCATTCGGCATGGCTGTGAAAGTAATGGCCAGCCCCTCATCAGACATAAACTGGCATAACTCCGGTGACCCCAATGGATCTGTGCCAATTTACACTGAGAAACTATTTCTAAATGTTTTTTCCCCTGCTTTGGACCAAATTCTGTTCGACACCCATACAAATATACAGAAATTAATGGAGTTACAGTGGATTTTCAGTGGAATAGCAGATGGAAGAATTTAGGCTAAAACGTGTTTTCTCTAAAACGTTAATATTTCTTTAGTTCTCTTCTACTTCCCGTACTCCCTTGGTTGATTCTAAGGGCTTGTCTACAGTTGGAAATTTACTGAAATAGCTATTTTGAAATAGTTATTTCAGTGTAAGCCCCTGTCTCGACACTCTTATTCTTAAATAAGAGTGTTCATAAATGGGGACTTATACCAAAATAGGGTAATAATTATTCTGGAATATGTATTTCACTAAATTTCCATGTGTAGACAAGCCCTAAATGTCAGATTTTCCAATTACTTAAATTATTTTATTCCTTTTCCAAATAACAACATGCCATTGAAAGTATATGTGTGTCTCTTTTCTATTATTGTTATTATTTATTATTATTGTTACAAAGTCTGTGCCCGACAGCTAAGCATTAGCCTGAAGTAATCTCAAAGCAATTTGTTCTGCTTTGCTGCAATTTAGGTCTGGCCAATAAAATCAAAGTGGGTTAATCTTGCTAGCTGCAGCATACTCAGTATGTTCTGAAACTTCTAGTCAAAAGCAGTTATTTAAAACAGGCTGCAATATGGTTTTCTCTGTGTGAATATTAATGAATTTCAAGCCATCCAGTTTTCCCTTGATGAACTGAGATGGGCAGACTGAGTTCTGATTCTGACCCACTGAAATTCTAAATGGACTTCTAGAACTTGCTTCTTCCTTTTTTAAGGAAGGAGGAAGGCTGTCCTGGTGTCATTTCAGCAAATCTATTGGGGTTTTATTTGTGCTCAGGGTTCTTTGCCTGCCCTGAACAACTTTAATATGACCTCTTGTACACATCCATTATGATGAGTGCTGTATGAAATTTTTTGGCCAAATTGCCAAAACATGTGGGTGGGGTGGTTGGGTTTTATTTTTGTTTGTTTGCATGTGGGTTGGGGGTTTTTTTATTTCTGAAAACTGCAGATTTGGGTCAGCTGAAATGTTTAATGAATCTGTGTTGAATTACTTCAGTTGAAAACACTGAAAAAAATTCTGAAAAAGTCAAAATATTTCAATTTGATATTTTCAAAATAAAACATTTTGATTTTTTGATTTGAACCAACTTTTCATTTTGAAATTTACTTGAATTTGTTTTAGGCCCAGATTTACCTCTTTTCCACACAAACCTAGTGCTTGGACACTTATTACTATACATTATTTACAACAGAATTGGTGTACAAGGTTAGAGAAAATATTCTAAAAATTAACGGTCTCTTTTGATGCTTCTTATACCAGTGTCCTTATATGTCCTGCATTTTACATCCATCACATATAGCGATATACATGTACTTATCTACATAATGGCCTTGTTGTACTGAGAGCTATAATACTCTTATACTGATTTGGGATTTTGAACTGTTGGGGCTGATTTTCAAAAGAGCTCAACTCCCTCCCATTTATGCATGTAAATAAGGTTCAGATTCTCAGAAGCGCTCAGCATGCAAACCTCTTTTGAAAATCTAGCTGCTTAATCTGACCCCAGTTGTGAGTACTGAGCACTTCTGAAAGAGCAACATGCCTAGGCACACAGAGGCTAGTACACATAGTACATATGTCAATGCAGCCACCTCAGTGAAATAAGGGCTATGGTCTCCCCAGTGTAAGTCTTGAGAGAAAGAAGTTAAAAGCAGGAATTAAGCTACCAGATGGAATAAGGTGGTTTCAATCATAAATTGGCCACAGCACCAGTTATGCCAATTGTGCAGAATGCTTTTGTATTTTCCACCAGTCACCGAACCTCCCTTCATTGAGATTTTCATGTAGGTCTCACAGCCATCTCAGGTATTTACTAATACAATACAAGGGTGATGTCTGCCTCCTGCTTTTCAGCATTTTCTCTTGTGTCTCCTCTGCCATTTGTTGAACATGATTTCCACATCAAGAAGAAAAACACTGCAGCATGCTTGTTGCGGTCCAAATACAAGACAGAACAAGGCTTTAAGCAAGCAGGCTCGTCTGCCTTGTCAGCTTTCCACCCTCTCTTTTATTCTCTCTCTCCTCCTGCGCATTACATACTCCAACAGATAAAAGGAATACACTGGCTTTGTTTAACATTCTTATTTACCAATTTCTATCTACCGCATTCCTTGCTCTTGGGCCTTGAGCCCAGTCCTGGGAGGCTTCCCACGGTTCATGTCATCTGGGCGAGTTTCCAAGGTTCATGCCCTTGAGAGGAGCCGTGTGTGCACTGCTCCTACACAACACTCAGGGTGTGCCCTGAATGTTGCCAAGTGCATGAACCCTGCATGAATCCTACACATGCTGCAGCTGTTTTGCTAGAAGCCTTAATTAGTTAACACAGAGAAGGCATTGCTGATTTGCCCAAATTCCGTGTATGATATGTGATTTGAAATGACAATGGCTGCATTTTATAAATATAACAATGATTTGTCTTTTTTTATCACAGCCAAATATAGCAAGAGTAGAGGATGGAGGACTAAATAAGTGACAAGTAACACTTGTGAGTTTCCATTAGGAAAGGGAGAGGCTAAATAAACTCTGAAACTTGAACACTGTTCAGGACTTAAAGAGCCTTATTAAAAAATTCTCCTTTAGGGGAGAAGGGACAGAGCTCATGGGATTTCCCACCTGATCCACAGATTCATTTATGGGGTAAGCATCTCTCTTATGATTATTTGCTGAGCACCAACATGCTTGACACTGTAATTAGCAAAGAGACGGCCTGGACACTGCCTTCAGCGCGACACCCAAACACAGCCTTCTGTTCCCCAGGGTTGGTTTATATCCCGAATTTTCAGTCTCCACTACTTGGCAAGATTTTTTTTTAATAACTAGTCAAATTATACTAAAACTCTTCTCTTCCCTTCCCAACCCACCCTCCCACCATTGTAATAATTCCAAAGTGGGATTAATGGAGAGGGAAAGATAGCAAGACAGGAATCTGGAGCTTGATGCATGCCTGAAACATGGAACTATATTTGCTAGCATTCAATGGAGGAACAAATGGCCAAATGTAGATTTTGAATAGCCCAAGTGTGTTCAGGAAAATTCACAGAGGTAATTATGGTCAAGTATAGCTGCCCTTGTCTGAAGTACAAAGAATAAGGTTCCCCACACTTGTAAATACCATGGAACCCATTTGGTTTCCACAATAAAAGAATTCATTGTATGTTGATGATGAAGCTGTTTAGAGGAAGTACTCCCGTGCATTGGGCCTGATGAGCTCTATTTACCACTTTACTCCCATGTTCAAGAGGTGCCACATTGTATTGTTATCATCACTATCACCTGGATTCTGAGAGGTAAGGTGGGTGTTTTCCTTCTTGGGTTTCATCACAAGGTTCTGCAAGCTAAATCAGGCACTAGGTTACAGGAGGTAGCTCATTTGTTTTCAAATTATCCCCTCAGTTACATGTGGGCAAATCCACTTGAAAATAAAGGATTTCCCCAGGTCTAAATATAGTAAACAATTGTCTTGTCAATGCAGACAAACAAACAGAAGCCTGAGCCGTCTCTCCTAGCTGTTCTGGCTCTGCAGGACTAACTGAGGTAAAAGGCTTTAAATGTTTATTTTTGTCTCTAAAGTAAGCAGAAATGACTCTGAATACACTCAAGAAACAGGCCTGCTGAGTGAGAAGGTGCCCTTTTCACATTGCCACTTTTCAGAGTAGAACTGGTGTCAATTCCTCCTCAACCTTAACACCCTCTCTTTAAAGATTTTTAAACTATGTCGTCAGAAGGAGTTTTGTCATCCTGTGGTTAGTATTTAGTGAAGGACCAAGATGAAAATGCTAAATTCTCTGAAGCTTAATTCAAATTTCTCCACAAAACATCATTAATGTTAACCCAGCTAGTTTACGCTGCTCAAGTGAGACTCTCCCTAATGTAAATCCACAAAAGCAGGGAAAATAAAGAATGAAATTATTCCTACAGTGTGTTACCTGCCAAGCTACATAGCCTATGGAAAGAACACATCAGCCCCAACCCCTCCTGCATATCTCTCCACCTCCATCAAAGCCAGGAGAATGCAGACATAATTAACTAGGACTATTAATTTGCTTGTCGTTTACTTACTGTCAGTGTTGGTGACTTGGAAATATTGTAATAAAATGATACCTGTTTATAGGTGAAAACTGAAGAAGTGTGTGTACAAGTGTGTTCACTTAAAATTATTTTGGTTTGAATTAATGAGGGTTGTGAGTACTCCATCTGTCAGAGGATCAGGTAATTCCCTTACCAGAGATTTGGCAGTCTCAGGGTACATCTTGGACTCACCAGTAGCTGCAGTAGCTCATATTATTTTTTTTAATCTGTATTTAGCTCAGAGGTTGAGGTATTTCCTTGCTGATACAGACCTTGCCACAGTCATGCATGTTTAGTTCCAAGTGAGCTAAGGGCAGTGTTCTCTATTTGGAGCCACTCTTGAAAACCACATGGATGCTTCAGCTAGTGTTGAATGTGGCAACTTGCCTGCCTAGTGGATTGGGTTAATTTGGGCACCTGTGTTCCATGCAATGCACTGGTTTACAGTGTGCCTCTGAGTGCAATATAAGGTGATGGTTGTAGTCATTAAAGCTCTATATAACTTGAGATCTGATTGTCTTTAGAAACCATCTCATTCTCCATGCACCATAATCACAGCTGGTTTTAAATGAAGCAGTTCTGCTGAGAGTCACTAGAATTGAATTTCTGGGGTCAAGCAGGTGTTCTCAATGGACTTGTTTTGTCAAAGCCCAAGTTAGCTAACTCAGCATTATTGTCAGATCTCATCTGTTTGGCCAAAGCTTTGTCAGATATGAGGCATTTTACTCCCCCCACCCTCTGTGTGTCATGACTTTAATTGATCCTCATTTGGTGTGTAATAGGCTGAGATGCCACAGCAGTAAGCAACTGGAAATTCTTTAAAGAAAGCATGTTAAGAGCCTATTTACTGGAGTCTGTAATATCATCATATGTCTGGCTCAAAGTGGTAGGCAAAGTGCACTCCCCCATTACTTCAAAGGTCAAGTGCATCAGATCCAAATGTGCAGAATGATAACAAGGAGGAAGAGCCAAGTTTAAAATTCCAGCTGTCTAGAATCCATAGGACTTTCGGCAGATTGTCATTATGGACCTTGGTACTGCAGAGTTGGGGTGCTAGCTTTTGTGTATGTGCACCTCTGCTATGCTGTATCAAACATGTTTATGTGTATTAGGGCTTCCTTGACTAGATGAGCTAGTGGAGCTGGTCTTTCAGTTGATAAGGCACAAACCTGAGCTTTTTTGGAGCCAAGGCTTGTGAATTATTTTCCCCAATTGCCCAAGGGAGCTGTACTGAATGTATATGGCTACTCATTGTGTTAGCTTCTGGATACATATGGAATTCTGTAAAGAAAAAAACAATAGCCTCACTCTAGAATTTTCTACCAGACTAATTTCCTATGCTTTTGCAGTTTTGTTTTTGATTATGTAATACTATTTATCTCTCACTTCCACCCTTTACTTTTCTCAGTGAATGAATATATGGTAAAAAGAAGCATCTCCACAACAAGAGCATCTCTACCCTGTGGCCCACAAGTGAACTATAGAATTACAGAATAAAAGGAATACTTGCTCTGATTAGACAGTTGCAAAACAAGTTTGAGGAACATTGGACTTCAGCCATTAAGCTCCTTGTAGCATGTTGAAAATAAAGACAGACAACACTGATCTCAAGCTAAAATTATACTGTACTGTTTGGTTTTTTTTTTAAATGTTGTGTCTGACTCCTCCACCTAGCAAAATCTAACCGGCATCTGCCCAGTCACAGACTACATTCCTACATATGCTTACGTAGGAACAGCACAGTGATGAACAGACCATACGATACCTAGCAGAGGACTGTCCAGTCACTAAGTCTGGAATCATCCGGTATGAGGATGGTCTAGACGTAAATTGTGACTGTCAGCATTTTGATTTGGATTTCTATTTGTGACATAAGCCAAGTGAATAAAGCAACAACAGGAACACAGTTCCATGTGGTTCCCATCGAGAAGTAAATTCTTTTGGAGGTATAGGCAGCTGCCTCTAGTCCCAAGGGTCAGGAGCGGTGACATTACAGTGACTCTGTGCTACCTGGGGATTCCCTCATATAGCAGGTCAGAGGATCAGCCCTAAGTATTTTGTTTCTTAGGGCTGGTGTACATTACACAATTAAATTGGCTTAACTACATCACTCAGGGTTGTGAAAAATCCACATCTCTGAGCATCATAGTTAAGCTGACCTAACCCTCAGTGTAGATAGCACTAGGTTGATGGAAGAATTCTTCTGTTGCCCTAGCTACTGCCTCTTGGAGACATGGGTTACCTACGCTGACAGGAGAACCCTTCCTGTTGGCGTAGGTAGTGCCCGTACTGATGCACTACAGCGGCACAGCTGCCACACTGTAGCTGTACCATTGTAGCATTTTAAGTGTAGACATACCCTTAGTATGTGATATGAATACAAAGGTTGCTATTTTAGTCTCATTTTTCAGGCACCATAGATTATGACTATAATGGAATTAACTTCGTTGTTACATAGACAACAAATCCCACAAAAGCCTGTGGTGTATATGATGATTGCAGTTAGTTACCCTGAACCAATTCTGCTCTGAATGAATATGAGGAGGATTTTTTAGACTATACAATACATAGATGATACAGATCTGCTAATTGTTTCTTCTCCGTACAACGCAATACATGCACTGGCACTTTTTTGAAAATTATTGAAGTTCTCTTTTCTTAAGAAATACAATCATAGTTTAAAGTTAATAGGTCAAATTTTGCTCTGAGTTACATGAGAGTAAATCTGGAGTAACCACTGATATTCATGGCGTACCCCTGGATTTACGCCACTCTATTTGAGAGTACAATTAGAATTCACTGTTGTTGAAAGTTTGAAGCTGAAACTGGCTCCCTCTTGAAATGTTTCCTCCATCATATGTAGTTTCATTATGGTAGAGTTGCTCATAAGTGTTGCCATTAGGTTTTAGTTAAGCATTTGTTTTAAATAACTAGCAGTCCAGATTCATAGATGTTTAGGGCCAGAAGGTTCATTAGATTATTTTATCTGACCTTCTGTACAATGCATGCCAAAGAATGTAATCCATTTGCTCCTCTATTCAGCCCAGTAATTTGTGTTTGACTAAAGCATATATTTCAGAAAGGCATCCAATCCTGAAGACTGCATATAGACCTGAATCCTTCCCCCTTGATGGCAAAACTGCCATGGAGTAGGACCAGTCCCTCAAATCATAATGAATGACGGGGATTTTTGCAAAGAGATTTATGTTGTTAAAAATGTATAAATATAAAACTGATCAAATTTTGGGCCAGCTTATCTTGTCATCCTCTATTTTTAAGGACAGTGGAAAAGACAGAGACTACATCCAACATACATTTGTATAAATATAACAAAGGCCATGCACGAGTTGGGAAATATGTAAAGTCCCGATTAGTGGGCTCTCATTGTTGATTTTTATATCTATAACATCACCACTTTTTACATATGTATATGGTATGAATTAATCAGCATGAAACAGCCATCTTTCTCCTCTGACAAAATGTAAATCATATAGTCCAGCTATTTCCCTACACCTTATTACCTGGTAGCATTAATAGATCTGAGCACATTGATATGCTCATTGCAGCCTATTCTAAAAGTGATGCATGTCTAATTCAAAACATCTGTTCTCTGTTATCTTACAGGATACTATGTCATATCCACATTCAAAAGGAACCCCCTTGAGCAGGCCTTCAGAATACCCAGGGCTCAGACAACCTCAAACCACCTGATAAACCAGTACTGGATAGCTGTCAGTCATAAGGCTCCAGCCATGCTCTACGACTTCTACTTGAGGTTAACAGGAAGAAAGCCCAGGTGAGAAGTTGCGCTACTCCATATATTATCATACCTAAAAATATCAGGGAGAAGAGAAGGGCTCTAACATGTCCTGAGAAAATCAGCCCTACAGTATCTGCACTCGCTTTAAAGTTCTTGGTTGTCTTCCTTTCTCCAGTACTACTCTTGAGCCATTTACTCAAGAAGAACGAACTGAACCCCATTTGCTCAGCCCAGCATACGGTTCCCAGCTCTCACAGCTTTCCTGGGAGAGTCTTAGATTTTCAATCAGACTCAGCTCCATGGAGTTGGTCTCACAATTTGTGGTTTCCCAAGCTGCCAGCAGGTCAGGAGTGGCCTCTCCCTCTGGTCCCACTACCAGAACCCCACAAAGAGGAATCAGGTCAAGCATTGAACAGCAAGTGTGGGTAGACAAAAGGGTGGTGCCTCAGTCCTTTACTTTTATTGTCTGTGCTTAAACCTGGCCTTGTTGCCATGCATACACAAGCTTTTGATCACTGCGATATCCTGTTGTTACTTCAATCTATCGTGAAATTGTGTCAATGCATAAAGACTCAGGCTTTGCAATGTTCAGAGTGTTACCACACAGTTATTTTGACCTGTAGGTCAGTGACACGTCCAGCAGGTGACAACCCGCATACAACAGTCTGACAGTTGGAAAAGTGTAATGAGTGTTTGAGCGTTCATAAGCTCTGAACTGCATTTAAAAAGAACATTCACACTTACAGATGATTTCTGAGCATTGGCAACGGTGTGGCTAAGCAAAATGAAGGCATCCAGGACCCTTGTATGGGGGACCCCTGTGTAAATAATATAACAGCTTCTTTCCTGCTTTATTACTTGTTTAACAATCACAAAAGAAACAGTGGACCAGGCCAGCTGCTTTGGCCCACTCAGGCAGCATATAGCTGGTTTAAGCAGCCATCTGTAGGGAAATCCCTGGATGGCATAGAGCTGCTATAGCAGCTGTGATGTTACCCTACCCTCTGACATGGCTGAAGGAAATGGGCCATACACCTAGAGCCCTAGTTATCCCCAACTTCAGGAATGGCCCCTAGGAGCCATAGAAAACTGGGCATAAATTAGAGCAGTGCAAAAGCCTCTAGGCCAGTGGTGGGCAACCTGCGGTCCATCAGGGTAATCCACTGGCAGGCCGCCAGTTTGTTTACATTTGCATGGCCACCCATGGCTCCCAGTTCACCGTTCCCAGCCAATGGGAGCTGCGGGAAGTGGCGTGGGCTGCAGGGACGTGCTGGCCACCGCTTCCCGCAGCTCCACTTGGCCAGGAAAGGCGAACCACGGCCACTGGGAGCTATGGGCAGCCATGCAAATGTAAACAAACTGGTGGCCTGCCAGCAGATTACCCTGATGGGCTGCGTGCGGCCCGTGGGCTGCAGGTTGCCCACCACTGCAATGCAAATAAATAACAGTAATAAGTGCTAAATATAGTTATTGCTGGTGTTACAAATGACGGCCCCTTTCAGCAAGATTGTTCCACTAAATTCATAAATTATAAAGCCAGAAGGGACCACTGTGATTATCTAGTTTGATGCCCTACATAATATAGGCCGTAAGACATCCCTTCAGAAACGTCAGCTATAATCCTAAATTTTAATTTCAAATGATGAGAAGTACCTCCCAGATCTCTCAGCTGGGCAAACAGGACACAGCCTTGCATTTAAGAGTTCATTGAGTATTCAGCTGAGCCTGCCCCAGCTGCCAAACTCTCTCCTTACCCCTCCTCTTCACCTCAGACAAGTGCATATGTAAGTGAATAGGTATATGCAAATGCCTCCTGGGTGTGGTGTTCTGTCCCATCTAGTGGTACTGAGACAGAGAGATTAATGAGTCTGCTCTACAACCTTAGCTAAGGGTCATATGGCTTTTAGCTCATGCAGTAGAGGATCATGCGCTAAGCTCCAGAGGTCCCAGGTTCGATCCCGCCTGCTGACAACTAGGATCTGTCGCTGTTACATATAGCCTTGACTTCCTTCCCACCACCCATTGCAATGTCTAAATCCAAACCTTCCTCCATCACATCATCTTGAATTCTCTCATTGTCCCTCAGATGCCTCTTCCAACTTTCACACCTTCAAGTAGTTCCTTTCCTTCACACAGCATCATGTTGCCTTCTCCTCTATCCCTGATGCTACATCTTCTGCTGGTCTCCCTCTCCCCAGCAAGTGCCCAGATGATTCAGATTCCCCCTTACCAGCTGTGGCACCCACCCATAATCTTCCCCCACAAACACTCAGTCCTAACTTCTTAGCCATCAACATGCATTCACTTTCCAGGTACCAGCCAGAGTTAACCTGGGTTGAATTGTTACTCTCTGTCAGCTGTTTGGTGGCTTGTGTGGAAGGATTTAGTGGTCAGTGTTCAACTCCCTGTGGATAGGTGTCCCCAAAACCCAGCCTCGCCATTGGTACCCTTCTTAGCATCTTCTACAGAGAGGCCAAAGAACAAAGGCCATATTTACAAGATGGGTGACTATCTTGGGAAACAGTGACTCTGAAAAAGATTTGGGGGTTGTGGTGAATAATCAGCTGAACATGAGCTCCCAGTGTGATGTGGTGGCCAAAAGAAGTAATGCAGTCCTTGGATGCATAAGCAAGGGGGAGCTCAAGTAGCAATGGAAAGGTTATTTCACCTCTGTATTTGGCACTGGTGTGACCACTGATGGAATACTGCATCCAGTTCTGGTGTCCACAATTCAAGAAGGATGTTGCTAAATTGGAGAGGTTTCAGAGAAGAGCTATGAAAATGATTAAAGGATTAGAAAACATGTCTTCTAGTGATAGACTCAAGGAGGTCGATCTATTTGGCTTAACCAGGAGAAGGTTAAGGGGTGATTAGTCTATAAATATCTACACAGGGAACCAATATTAAATAATGGGATCTTCAGTTAGCCAAGGAAGGTGTTAGGATATAGATATTCAGGCCTGTCTGCAAAAGCCTGTACTTTAAGAATTTAGGGGTATTCTTATCACTTGGCTAGTTCTAGAGGTATAAAAGAAAGAATCAAAATCACTGTCTGCTGGTGTAAGGGCCCTCTCTTACTGTGACTGTTTGAGGCCCTGTTCTTAGGCTAAGGCCTTTGGCTAAGCAGCAGAGGCAGCCATAAGCCAGGAAGCGAACAGTCACATCCTCACATTCCAAACTAGTCACATTGAAAGAAGGTGCTATTGGGCTGTTAGGAATACAATCCTGTCCTGATAGTGCCTATCACCTCCAGAGAAAGGGAAGTGCCTAGAAAATGTAAAAGGAAACTTAGTTTGATAGCATCCTGTCTGGCAAGAACTCACTTATCAATAGCTGGGATGTGAAATCCTCACTTCTGTATTGTTTTGTCATTATAGTTCCCACTTTGCTATTGTTTGTCTGTATAATCTCTGTCTGGTTCTGTGATTGCTTCTGTCTGCTGTATAATTAATTTTGCTGGGTGTAATCTAATTAAGGTGGTGGGATATAATTGGTTAGCTAATCATGTTACAGTATGTTAGGATTGGTTAGTTAAATTTCAGTAGAATGATTGGTTAAGGTATAGCTAAGAATATTACTATATAAATTAGGGGCAAACAGGAAGTAAGTTGGGATTCGAAAATAAGGAAAAAGGAACTTGTATTTAAGCTTGCTGGAAGTTCACCCCAATAAACATCGAATTGTTTGCACCTTCGGACTTCGGGTATTGTTGCTCTCTGTTCATGCGAGAAGGACCAGGGAAGTGGGAGAGTGAAGGAATAAGCTCTCTAACAGAAGGTATAACACAATCCAATGGCTGGAAGTTGAAGCTAGATAAATTCAGACTGGAAATAAGGCATAGATTTTTTAACAGTGAGAGTAATTAACAACTGGAACAACTTACCAAGGATTGTGATAAATTCTCCATTGTTGACCATTTTTAAATCAAGATTGGATTTTTTTTCTAAAAGATATGCTCTAAGAATTATTTTGGGGAGGTTCTATTGCCTGTTTTTTATGCAGGAGGTCAGACTAGATGATCACAATGGGCCCTTCTGGCCGAGGAATCTATGAATCCTTCCTCCAGAAAAGGAACTCAGAGATAGCTACCAGACTCACAGCAGCTATGGTTGTGTGAGTGAAGGATTCTTGACATCTGTAAAAATCAGAGTGCTCTGCCACCAGGACCTTCCCATTTAAGAAAGGGGACATCACTTAGAGCACCAGAACTGTTCAAAACTGCTGCAATAGTACACAAGGAGACAGGGGGTCTGTAAGATATCCAGGACCTATGTTATATGTAGACTATTATCCACAGTGAGGAAGCACTAAGAAAGGAAATGTACATATCTGAAAAAACTGACATTGTGTAATGGATTCCCCAATTGGCAGACCTACCCAGGAATTAGTCCGTTTGTTACTGTTGTTTAGTTCAAACTAGTAAATTAGGCCATGGTCCTACAACTGGCTCTGTGTAGGTACAGCCTCACGCTCATGCTGAGTCTCACTGAAGTCAGTAGTGATCTTCTCAGGAACCAGGGTCTGTCCCTGAGGAGCCAGCTACAGGATCCAGGCCTCAGTTGGAATTGCTATATACTTGCTAAGGAAGTTATCGGCCTGCTGAACAAAAGAGGAGGCTGCTGGATGGCTGAGTCTCAAAACTCAGATTCACAATAACTAGCAAAAGCAACTAAGGCATTAATCTCCATGGAGAAACCTATTATGTGAAGTAGGAGAACCCTGCACGAAACTCCAATTTTCAGATAAGAGCAAATTCTCCTTATTTCATTATATGTGTCGCTGTGGCTCTGCACGGTTCCCACACCTCTGCACTGCTCCAGGATGATGAAGATCTTCAATCGGCTGCACAAGTCTATGATGCTTCTGGAATATTTCACCTGTCAGTCCTGGGAGTGGTCTTCAGAAAATATGAACATGTTAATGGCCCAGCTCAGTCCAGAGGACAGGAGAGTAAGTATACCTGTTGCTAAACTGCTCATATTCTCAATCACAGTTCTGTTTACCTTTAGTCTTCCAGCCTATTATATTTGAGTTATGGGTGAGCCTTTGAATAGCATCTTCCAGGGATGGTCAGCATTAAAAACACTTCCTTGAAAGAAAGAAATAATGTATTTCCCCCCAGTTTTGTTAATTAGACTCATACGAGCCTTCAGTTTCGTTTAGGAGGATGTTCTGCTTCTGCAATGCAACAAAGAAGGGATGGACCAAGCACTGAAGATGGCAACTCGGTGTTTACTCACCCCACCACTGTTCACTTCATGAAAGGTCTTCTCAATAGCTTCCTGCCAGTACTAAAACCCACAACCCTGGGGGACCTTAATCTTGTCCTCTCCACCCTTCAACCCAATGGTAACGTGCACCCTCTCACGTCTCTCCGTGACGGTAATCTCCCTCGTGGCCATCACTTTGGCTCCGCAGGTCAGCAAACTAGCAGCCATGATGGCTGTCCCCCCTATCCCCACACTTTCACTGTATTTCATAGAGACACGGTTTCCTTGTGACTGCATCTCACGTTCCTCCCGAAGGTGATCTCAGAGTTCCACCTCAACCAATCTATCCACCACGTCTCCCCTGCAGACAAGACCCTCCATTCCCTCAACATCTGCCATGCGCTAGCATTCTACCTCCACAAAACTTATGTCTTTCGCGTGTCAACAACACTGTTAATTTCCATTGATGACTGATTCAAGGGCCAAGCCCTCCCCTCCCAATGAATCTCAAAATGGGTATCCAGCTGCATCTGAGAATGCTAAACACTTTCCAACGTCTCACGGCCTGACTGAATTACAGTGCACTCGATGCAGGCACAAGCAGCCACATCCAGCTCCCTCGCAGATGTCTCCTGGCAGGACATCTGTTGGGCAGCGATGTGGTGTTCAGTACATACCTTCACCACCCATTACACCATCACCCAAGAGACGGCTGAAGACGCTGCAGTGGACCGTGCCATATTGCAGCCTGTGCCTACCTCTTGCATCTTGGCACCCATCGCCATGCTGATCGCTGCTCGATACTCACCCACATTTGGAATACATATAGGGACCACAACTCGAAGGAAAAGATGTTACTTACCTGTCCAGAGACAACCTGGACCTGCTGATAGTGGGGGGACAGAGTGAGGGCAGTGGCTTCAGCAGATGTTACTGAGTCTGCTCAGTCCATGTGAGCATGCTCAGTACAAGCCAAGCAGCATTTCTGGAGGGACACATGACCCTGTGTGCCACCTGCCCACATGTCACCTCTGCCTGTAACTGGAGGTTCTTTGAGATGTGTGGTCCCTATTTGTATTCCAATACCTGTCCTCCTTCCCCTTTGCTGCAGACTGATCTACTCAGTGGTAAGAGAGTGACTGAAGAAGCGTTGACCCGCACAACCTAATATAACCTCGCTTGAGACATGAGGTGACTCATGCAAGTGCGGGTCAATGAACACTTCTGCAAAAATCTTTCAGATCCAGCACATGGCACTCATGTTTGGAATACAAATAGGAACCACATATCTTGAAGAACCTCCAGTTACAGGTCAGTAACCTCTTCTTTCCAATGATGTCAATGGGAGTTGGACAGGGCCGTAAGTACATTATTTTAGAAAATAGTACAGTGTCTTAGCCAGAGAAGACATACAGTATGAACAAGTTCTTGTTAGATTTGAGCAGCTGTAGAGCAATAACTGCAGGATGTCAAAATCTAATGTACTCTTTGCTGGTTTTAAGTACTTCTGCACATGAGTGGGGCAGTGAGGGAAAGATCAGCAACAGGGCTGAAGGAATACAATGAGCAGACCTAGGATGAGTTTCAAAGTACCTGTGGGGCTGTATCATATACTTGCAGAGAGATGGGGACTCGGTGGTCGAATAAAATTGGTCTAGTTCCTTGTGAAATACTCAGGCAGATCCCCAGTGTAGGAGATGTAGTACAAAGCCTCACAAAAGTCATGGAACCTCTACACTGTGAATCCAGCTAGGTAACCTTCCTGTTTTCTGTGGCCATACCCAGAATTCTCTTCTAGCTCACAGCCATGATGATGCCAGTGCTCTCGCACCAAGCTGAAAGGGTTGGATGGTCTTGAGAGTGAAGAGTTCTTTTCTGCATATCTTCCTTGAAAATACTTCTGTGGAGTCACATCAACCATCTTCTTATTCATTCATAAAACCCTGCTTCACAGTTAACAGTTCTCTCTGCAAAGAAAGCACTTCCTCTTTATTCTTATTTGGTTAAGCTGTTTCTTCGCTCTGTTAGACCTACAATCCCCTGAGAGCATCGCTGACACCTTTTCCATTTAAAATCTTGATCTATGAAACTAAATGTCATTAATCTGACAAACTGATGTCAAACAACTGAATAAACAATTTCTTGGATTTCTGGAGCTATAGATACTGAGAGAGAATGTAGCTCTGCCCAGCTGAATTACTGACACAGAGGGACCTGTTGATTCAGTGTCTGGTCCATTTATTTTCACTAAAAATATAATCCCAGTATGACACCAGTGAACAGGGACATTTTTCTGATGTATTCTCAATATGCAGTCTCTGTTCTAGCAAGATGGTTTGGTTTTTTGTAGTGACTCTACATTTACAGATAACCACATGCAAGACAGTTGGCAGGAAATAACTAGTTTTTTAAGGTCAGAGGGTTGTGAGCTGAAAGCAGAGCCAGGTGACTCTAATGAACAGTAGTATGATAGAGTTGGAGTCATATTTTTTCATTGTACATTTCTTCATTGAATCTTGTGGTTCAGAAATCTTTAGGCTTTGTTCCGAGTGGAGCTCAGTTCAAGATCACAGCATGAAGTTGTACAGCTTTACTCTTACTGCAAATCGGACTGTGGCGTTTAATTAACTTTCCTTTTCTTTAATTCCAGTTATTCAACTTTGATGTGCGTCAGCTGCATTGGTCGGAATACATTGAAAATTACTGCATAGGAGCGAAGAAATATTTGCTGAATGAGGACATGTCTGGGATTCCTGCAGCAAAGCAGCACTTACGAAAGTAAGCCATACATGGTCAAATGTGGTAACGGCCCCCAGCTGCCTTGGGTAGTTGTATCTAAGGGTTTTTAAGGCAAGGGTTTCTGTTTTAAATTGAATGATACGATTCCTGGGATGAGGACAGGTGAATAGAACCTGTGTCAAGTTGAGAATGATCTCATGTGAGATAAAAATGACATAGCTCCCTATTTACATCAGTTCAGGATCTGGCTTAATATTTCCTTGCCCATCTTGTGGGGAAAAAAGGGGGGTTGGGCTGGCCTCATAGTCCAGCAGCAGCACATGATACTGTCATGGAAGTAGTCAATCCTCCTCACCGGTGAGTTATTAGTCACAGACACAAACACACACACCCCTACCCCTAAAGAGGCAGAGAGGGGTTACAGATCTGTTGCTGCAGAAGTTCCAGAGGTTCATTTAGGACAGGAAAAAAGAAAGGCGCGAGGGGCAGCTTTGGATTTTGGGAAACTTCTAAAGGTCGATGACAATTTCCAGGGGTTGTGTAAAACTTTAAAACAGAATCTAGAAATACACTTGTACTGGAGATTGGGGAGATTTTACCCTCACTCCCTGTCTCCCATTCCCAAATAAAATAGAGGCTTCAAAGTTGGATTTGATATTTTGGAACTAGAACATATAAAGTTCTAAAACATTCTAATTAAAGATCTTGGGTTCTTTTTTTCCAATTAAAAAAAAAGTGTAAGCCCTGCTCATCTCCTCCAGACCAAATACTCAGAAGTGCCAAAGAACATGCAAACAGGGACACAGGTACTTCTGCTGGAGGACCAGTGTTATGCCTTTCAAGGAACAGCATTTTGCACTCTGGAAAACACTGGCTGCTGTGAAACTACAAGTGTAAGACAGGCTGTTGCCATTTCTGGGGTGTCACAAATGAATCATGAGTTTGTTGAGTAAATTTTAAAGATTTATATTCCTAGTTTCTAAGTGCTTCTATAATAAATCAGGAACATATAAACTATATAGTAACCCAAATGGGTAGCATAAACTCCATCACTACCAGTACAAGCCAAAATATCAAAACATAGCGCACACGCACAAAAGACAAAGCAATCTTGACCAAGCTAGGTCACAGCTAGTTTGCTTTTGTCCTGATCCTCATCTTGGCCAGACACTGGGAAAGTAAGAAATGTGTAGAATTGTAGAATCTGTGTTTGACAAAAGGTAGAAACAGAGATTAATATAATCAGCATAATAACAGTTTAGCCTAAATCATCTCACAGTTTCCCCAAATGGCTTGACATGCGCAATAAATAGGGTTGTGGGGGGGAGCAGAACCCTGCAAGACCCTGAAAGTGGACCATTGGGGAGGATGAACCATTGCCCGACATTACCTGTCTGAGATGTCGCAGCAAGGAAGGAACAAACCCACTGAAGGAGCATTTTGTAAATCCCTGTAAACATTCCATAAGCCAGTCACCAAAATCTCATTGTCGATGTTATTAAAAGTTGCTGACACACCAGAGTAAAACATGGACAATAGGACATCTCTTAGTCCATCCCTAGGCAATCGACCACCAATGTTAATTCAGTCTCAGTTTGGGTCTGAAATCAGAATGCATGGAATCAAAGAAATCTGGGGCATGCTGGTGTAGCTGAATCTATCACATCACTGCATTCATTGCATTATAATTTCAATGCAGGGTCATGTAGGAGGTGGTGGCTTTGGGACACAAAGGAGACACCTGTTAAAGCACTAGTATCCTTTCTAATAAACAGAAAAGGCAGGAGGGCCACATCATTCCATTTTATAAATAAGATCACTTTAAAAGTGTTCTGCAATGCAGAAATTCCTCTTTAAGTTTGATCCAAAGATGTTAAGGCTGCATCTCAGGGTATTGTTTTAAGTAATTTTTCTTAATGTGCTTCTCTTTTATTTGTCAGGCTAAGGAACATCCAGTATGCATTCAACACTACCCTCCTTGTGATCATCTGGCGCATTTTCATTGCAAGGTCGCAGATGGCTCGCAACATCTGGTACTTCGTTGTGAGCCTCTGCTATAAGTTCCTTTCCTATTTCAGGGCATCAAGCACCATCAGGCACTGAAATAGTCAGCAGCAGCCAAAAGGACCTTCCTCTCCTCTAAACATCTGGGCTTGAAAGTAGCAGGGAATCCACCACCAACAGCTGCCTGCAGTCAATGTGCCCTGTTACTATGATCACAATTATCTTTTTACTAATGCTTTAATATGTGTCTTTCCTCCATAGGACCATGCTAATTTTAAAGCCATAACTGAAGCTTTAGGCATGGGTTGTTCTGGGTCTTTTGTCTAGATTCTGGTGTGCAAGAGGATGGATTAACCAAAGCTGCCATCTTTCCATCCAAAGTCTAAGAGCTAGACACTCTCATCCCCACCTCCCTCCTTAATATTTGCAGATTTTAGTCTTAGAAATTAGGAAAGGAATATGATAAGACAAGAAAATATCAAAGAAATAAATCATTGAGAGGTTTTCTTAAATGCAGTTCACAAATTCTAGCTCAATGAAACCAACTGGGCCAAATACGTTATTAGATTGTGAAACCACATTTTCCATGTCACTCAAAGCTAAGGGAAGTAAGGAAAAGTAAATTGTGGAAGGCTGATGAATGTGGTTTAGATCTCTATCTCAGGTTGCCAAGGACTGATGCTTCCAAGCCCTGATTGATGAGACATACAGAAGCTGTGTACATTTTTTATCAGCATGATACACACACACACACACACACAAAGTGACTTTACTATGGAGAGGCATTAGTCTCTCTATAATTTGGCTTCCATTAAAAAGCCCTCTTATCACTTCCATAGCTCTTTCTTGGAAAGTTTGTGTGGCCTGAGAGGAGTTGTATTTATGCTCAACATGAAGGCGAACGCTTGTGCAAACCTTAAACAAAATTAATAAAGGTGTTTTTGAATCAGTCATTTTAAAAAATCACCATGCTTTGAAATTCTGATTTTTGGCAAACATTTCTTTTGTCTAGCTGAAAAACAGCTTGTTACTCCCCTTTCAAACTTTCCATATAGTTAAATTCCCCTGAAAATTCATGCACCCACTTTGTTGAAGAAAGTGTAATTAAGCAAAGTTAGTGACAGTGTTTTATGTGGATCATGCAGCCCGATCTTGCTCCCATGGATGTCAGTCTGAGTAATAGGCCCAGTCCTGTTTTCATGGATGACAATAGGCATTTTTCATTGACTTCTGTTGGAGAGGGATTGCGCATATCAGCTTGTTGCAGCTTAGCAGGCGGACAAGGAGTTGCAACTAGGGTCCCATTGAAAGGCTGATTTTTGTACCAAAAAAAAAAAAAAAGATACATTATTAAGCTTTCAATTTTTAATGATTAAGTTTCATTGACTTTCTTTGAATTTAGTGAATTGAGTGAGCATTTGTTAAGATTAAAAAGACTTTAAAATGACTCCTTTTTAAAATGTTTGCAAGTTTCCATTCTGTCTGCCCAAGCAAGTAACATTGCATCACAAAATGTGATACACGAGGCAGTTTTCAAGGCCAAAAATAGTCAAACGTCTATGAAGTGGCCATTATTTCAAAATTATACCTGCTTCTGACAGTGAAGGCAACAGAGGAAAAAATCATGGCCACAAGCAATATTTTTCTTTTAAAAAGTGAAAAGAACTAGTAAAGTTACCCCTCCTTCCGCATCCTCTGCAGGGCCATTTTCCAAATGAGAATAACAGAGTTTAAACAAGTTGCCAAAGGAGGCTTTTGGTGGACCCCAGAATATAGACGCTCCTCCCCCAGCACTCTGAAATGGTAAAACCATTTCTTTTCTCACTAGACCACAGTACCTCTCATACAGATTGCTTCAAGTCTCTGTACTTAAGTCAAGTGTAAAACGGGCTACTAATGCTTAACCACCTTTGTAAGGTGTGTTGAGGTCTTAGGATGAAAAAGTGCTTTGTAAATGCAAAACTTTGTTACAAAAAAGATGGCTATGTAGGACACAGAGGTTCAGTGAGGTGTCTAGCAGGCACTGCATCCTACTGGCTTAGCTGCTGCTTGTGCAATCAGGAGATGTGGTTTTCTAGCCTTGGATCGGACATGTCATGTGCCATGACTCTTCAGCGGTGTTTGAAGCGAAGGTCAGGTGCACTGTACTGGTGTGTATCACTAACATAGCTACCTAGTGAATGCACCTAAATTGTCAGGTCCACATGGAATGAGGCAGGACTGTCTCTGCAGGATCCATTGTTAGCTAGTCCTGCACCACTCACTCCTTTATTTTACTAATCAGGTGACACGTTCACCCCACTGATTTAACACACTATCTTCATTTACGGACACACAAGAGAAAATGAAAGGTTAAAAATAAACAAAACCTGGGTCATTCTGAAAACAAAAAAAACTTCAAATAGCTATGGCAATCTTAAATCTTACACTGCCCACATAAACAAAAGACCCAATCCTACAATCAGATGCACCAGGGCAAACCTTTCAGCTCACATGGAGCTCCATTGAAAGCAGTGGGGCTCTGAACATATCTGATGTAAAGGATCTATGCCACGCATATTATTTTCACAGATTCTGAGTTATATTAATCCCCACCATCCCCTTCCTTTGGCCAGACTGGTCATTCGCATATACTATATCCACCCCAACCAGTCTCTGTGTCTCCACATGCCTTGAACATGTCAGGACCCTTGTACCTGCATGAGAAGCAGGATGCAGTACATTTCACGCAGGAGGCTGATGGTACCAAGTTTAAGTTTTTCCAGGTACCTTCACGTTTTGCCAAATGCAACCCTAGCAGCAAAGTGGGCCCTTCCTTTCTCACCATTGAAGAGTAGCAGAGCTGGTTGGGGACATTGCAAAAGCACAACTGTGACTACTACTTCTTGTTCCAAGTGGCAAACTGTATTCAGGAGAGCTTTCACTGTCTGCCCTGCCATCCTCTTAGCCTCATCTGTGTCTCTGAGGAACTCCAGCATTGCCAGCAAATAGCCCCTGACCTGTGTTGCCTTTCCTGAGTGGAAGACCAGGTTGCTAATTCCTCTAAACCTGATCATAAGCATGATAAAACTTACTCTCTTTAATGTGGCTCAGAACATCATCTCTGATTGGCTGAGATCTTTCTGTGGACCAGACAAGGTCTCATCAAGGACAACTCTGGCCATGGTGTTCTGGTGCTTATGTTGACCACCTGGTGGAAATTCCTACTGAGCTCAGGCTTGCAGTGATTTTCCCTGGGCTCTTGAGATCTTTACAACCTCACACCAATGGTCTATGGGACTTTTGCAATGGTCTCCAAACATTGTGCTCATCAACATACAGCCACTCTTCCAGTGAACTCAAAGCTCAGGGGAAGTTCTCTCTAAAAGGAAACAGATGCTTGCTTCTCCTTTCCCTTCCCCGTCCTTTTGACAAAATGAAGCCAAATCCAGTTTAGTTTTTATTTATTTTTAAAAGTTGCAGTTTTAAAGAGGTCCTGTAGGAAATCGTACTTTGGTTCATTGGCATTACACTTGCTGGGCAAATAACTGATTTTTCAGTTTGGTGGCAGTTTTGGAAAAGAAATTGGTTTGGGTCAAGGAATGTGACATTTTGGGGAATTTTGGTGAATTAAAAAACCCACTGTGGGTCCCTTCCACAGCAGGGATTTAAACCACAGTCTCCCACATCGCATGTGAGTGCCCCAACCACTGAGCTAAAGAGTATAAGGGAGGGTGGCAAGAGCAGCACCACCATCCCCTTCTCTTCCTGCTATGGCCAGAATTATTGGTGTCACATTTGTGACTAGGTTTGGGTTGATCAAAGCTGCATTTTTTGTTGAATAAACCATTAATCAAAAGAATTCCATCCAGTGCTGAGTCATAAGTATACACGACTCACCCGGAGCAAAGGTTGTAGAAATTGGCCCATAGCATCTTTATGAGCGGAGGCCAGTTGGGCTAGAGATTTTTGCAGAGGCAGCGTGTTTAGTCCTGTGCAAAGCAGTGGCTTCACTTTCCTTGTATCTTGTTGACCAATCACAGAGCTACATCAAGCTTCTTTTCACCATGGGTGGGACTCAAGCAATAGCCTAGAGCCAACCTAGAATCTTCCTTGCTCCCCCGCTGCCCTTTATGAACAAGCAGCTTTGAGGACAAAGCTGGTGGTCACATACTGTACAATCATGACAGATTATTTGCCACAGCATCACAAAACAGGATGGGATCAGTTACCATTTGTACCCAGTGGACTTACCGTGCAGTTACCACCTCATATGGTGACAGAATACTGCAGTGTTGTCATAGTTACTCGGGAAACTAACCTGTGACACGCTGAATCTGATGTACTCCTGTTTTAGTCAATATTATACACGCCTACCAGGCTATAGCTATAAGCTGAGTGGTATGTAGAAGCCATGGAACACTTAATATCGTTTCATTGTCAAATGATGATTTCTATGTTATATGGAGTCTGTCATAAGCTGTTAGCTTTCAAATAACAAATTGTATACTTTAAATTAAACTAAATACCCCTGCTAAAAATCCCCCAAATTAATCTGAATATGCCATTTGACTGACAAGTCAATTTATTTCTAAAGAATTTGCTGCAAAATGAGATTTTTTCAATACATTTGCAGGAAAACTTGACAACCAGGCCACATTTCTTGGGGGCACTTTTGGTCAGCTTTTGCTGCTGCATTAGGTACTTCTCATGATGTTTTCAAGGCAACCTCTGTGGGGCTGGGGGGGGGGTACATATCTGTATGTATATGTATACATTTTCAGCACCAATCATCTCACATGACTTCCAGAAACGTTGCAACTATCTGATCTTTTTGAAAGGCCAGGCCATAACCATTTACTATGTGCTTTTCTAAATCAAAAGAAGATGAAGTCAAAACCCCCACCCTAATTTCTCAGATTAAAAAAAACAACTCCACCAGTACTGTTAAATAATCATTCATGAAACCTTATGCAACTTGGAAAAGGTGTGGGGGCGAGAGGGCTTTTTGTTTGTTTGTTTTTAAATAAACTGCAGCTTCATCATTTAAAGCATGTTGTTGCTTCTCCTGCACTGAAGTTTTACTGCAGACAACAAGGATGAACTTGTTGTTCAACTGGGCTTTGTATTCTAGCGCAGAACAGATCATGTATTGTACATTCCCAGCAAATGTATCAGTAATGATCTTGCTAAATGGTGCTACACCTTGGTAAGAAGGTGGTTCAAAACTTACTTAAGGGCAAATAACATGTGCATTAGGAGTAATTTAACAGAATTAAAAAAGGTACTATCCCAGTTTCTCAGTTACTAAAGAAAGAAATTGTGATATTTTTTTCAGCGAGTACCATAGAAAATGAAACTGCTTAGATATCATTTCTTGATCACTAGACATAATCTTGACAATAGAATGAACCCTCTATAGCAAAATATTTACGGTCCCACTGCCCAAAGTTTGTGTGGTTATAACTGATATTTCTATACACTTTTCCCTATGAGACACTTTACTGTTATGTTACTTATGAAGTTTCTGATTCAAAAATGTAATGTTTTGAGCCCTCAGTGTCAAAGTTGTAAGGTCACAATACAAGAACCTCAGCCATAAAACTGCTAATATTAATTTTATGTTATTTTGAACATTTAATAAAATACTTTAAAACAGTTATTATGCATTAAGCTACTGGAGTTGCTGAGGAAAAGTTACTTATGAGCAATGGTGTTTTTCCATATGCCTCTTCTTCTTCTTCACCATTTCAAAACTTGGGGTGGAAAAGGGTAAGTTTTACAGGGACGTAGCTCAAGCCCTCCACCTACAGGATTCAGAAGGCAAAAGGCAGCTAAGGGGGCAATAAAGTGGGGGAAGAGAGAATTTCTACATTTAGCTTGGGACAGAGCCTGGTTTGGGATACAGACACATCCTTATTGTTTTTTTCTAAATGAGTGCCCACCAGACACACTGACAATTTCCACCGGCTGAGGATCTGCCCAAAGCTATCTTATGTTTAATTTATAAATTAAGGATCTGATTCTCAATTACGCTAGAGCCACTTTGCATCACTCTGGCAACTTAAAGTCAGTATAAATATAATTTACTCCCACTTAAAGGTAGGGTGACCAGATCGGAAGAGTGAAATATCAGGACACATTGGGTGAGCGGGGGAGGGGGAAGAGAGCCACAGGTGCACAGCCCCAACCGGAGCCATGAGAGGGGGCACACAGCCCTAGGACGCTGCAAGAGGGGTATACGGCCCCTGCTGCAGCCCACACCACAAGCCACGGGGCAAGGACTCAGGACTCGTGGCTCCAGCTCCAGCCTCCAGCAGAAGCCACGGGGCCAGGGGCACAGGTTTTTCCTCCCTCCCAGTACCCTTCCCCACAGCCCCACAACTAAACAATGCCCCACACAGGCCCCCAGTGCCCAGACACACAAAGATTTCCCCCACTGCCCAGCACCCCCCAACAGGCCCCCACTGCCTAGCACCCCAAAACACACAAAGCTCTCCCACTGCCCAGCGCCCTCCACACCCTCACTGCCCAGCACCCCACACACACCTCCCAGACACTCACTCCATCACACTCTGCCCCTTCCCTGGCCGCACTCACCAGCCCTGCTGGGCGGTCTCTGGCTCCTAGGGTCAAAGCCGCAAGGGGATCTCCAGACTGTCCATGTGCTGCCCCCCCACAAGCGCGAGCTCCGTGGCTCCCATTGGCTGGGAAAAGTGCCAATGGGAGCTGCCAGAGCCGCGGAGCGGGGTTTGCAGGCACTGGCAGCATGCAGAGAGCCCCCTGTCCCGACTCTAAGAGCCAGAGGGACCTGCTGGGGGGGGATGGAGTCCTGGTGGTGCTTACCTGGGGCAGCTCCCGGGAAGCATCCAGCAGGTCCTTCTGGCTCCTAGGGTTGAGTCAGGTTGGGGGGAGGGCACTCTGCCCGCTGCCAGCGCCTGCAAGCCCCGCCCCTGCAGCTCTGATTGGGCAGGATGTGAGCCAGTGCACCACATGGAGACCCCCCCCACCTCTGTGCCTAGGGACCGCACTGTGGGCTCCTGCCGGCAGGCGGGCACTGCCCCACAAAGCGCCACCAGCCCGGGACCTCAGGTGCGTGCAGTGAGCAGTCCCCGATATTGGGACAAAGGGTGTCCCAACCAAGTACGGTCAGGACGTGGGACAAATCACTTAAAATCGGGACTGTCCCGATATTATCAGGACGTCTGGTCACCCTCCTTAAAGGGCTTCTTGTGAAAATGAGAATCAGATTGTAAATATATGCCCAAAACTGCAGACAGACTTCTCTACGTTAAAGCACTAAGTAAACTGCCACTCTTAATCCAGCAACTGGCGTGGCCTGCCCCTCAAAAAGTCCAGAATACCTAGGGCAAGTGCAATGCTTGAACACAGCTTGCAGTGACTTCATGCTTAGATTCTGACTCAATTGTAGCCAGTTAGAAATAGCGACATAAAACGATGGACTATAAAAATGTGCCCTACCAGAGAGACAGAAGTGCTAGCAGGCAAGGGCCATTTTACATGCAAAACAGATCTCACAGGTTACTGAACTAAAGGCTTCATTCTTAGGGTTGCCAATTTTGGTTGGACATATTCCTGGAAGTGCCATCACCCGCCAATCTTTAATTCGAAATTAATCTTTAGTTCCTGGAGATTCCAGGACAATCCTGGGGGGTTGGCAACCCTACTCATTCTGGAAAATCACCTTGACCTAGAACTTAGGGGCTCAAGGTCTCCAGGTGCCTAAACGAAAGAGATGCCAAAAGGTCTGGGTTCAGCAACAGACTCCCTCACAGGTCTACAGTGTCTGAAATGTGAGCAGAGATCCAGATCCTTAAAGGTATTTTAAGCTCCTAAATTCCACTGATTTCAATGGATGTTAGGAGCCTAAATATCTTTGAGGGTCTGGGCCAGGGAGACCTTCCCCATGTCATTTAAACTGTTCAAAATTAACTCCAGTGAATTATGGCCATCTGCCTTGAAACAGTCTGGATTCTGAGAGAAATGTCATAGCATGTTCAGGGATGTCTGTTTTAAAAAACCCACAACCTGACATGGAATTCATGATTTCTCTATTTCCTGACATGGGCAAAGAGGAAGGGCTTGACCAAACATAGCAGAGCCAATTCCCTATAGGTGCAGGCTATACTTTTTTAAGCTTGCATGAACTGCAGGGGGAGCTGGATGCAAAGTGATATATCAGAACACAAGCATTATGCGAAGGGGGTGGCATATACATTAAAATTAACCTAGCAGCATTGTTCCCTCTAAGCTGTGCGCGTGCAAACAGATCCTAAACCCCACGCACACAACGAAACACCACATGCACAAAAATTTGCACAGAAGCACAACAATTTGCACAGAAGAAATTTTTTGCACACAGCCTGTCAAAAATTAGAAGAAACATTGCCTAGCAGAGAGAGAAAAATAGGGCATCTTAAATTTAAGTACAAAATTATCAATTTTTTTTTTACTGTTTTTGAAATAAAACCTGTGTTTAGTAACTGGAAACTGTATCAGAAAAAAGTATTTTAATGATAAAATAAAAGCGGCTTTCCAACCGGCACTGTGTCTTGTGATCTTATCCTGTCCTTTGGATGCTTCAGCACACTGTATACCATCTTTGAGGGAGGCATCTCCGTTTCTTACTAGTCTGAGGGTGGGAAGCAGATGCAGAACTTTCCCCATTATATTCTAATGTGTCATTATTTATAACCATCTTTTTCTCTCGCCCCTCGCCCCCAGTGACTATCAGGGCCTCTTTGTGCATACAGGGTCTGCCCATATAAAGCTAGTTGCAGGGTCAAGGCCTAAAAAGGTAAGCAGACAAAGGGATACAACTAGAGCTGTTTGGAAAAAGCCAATTATGATTTTCACACAAAAAATTAACACTTTTTACATTTCCTTTTTTCCCCAAAAAAATGGCAAAATCTAATTCCCCCCAAGAAAAACCCTGCTTTTTGTAAAATATTTCAGTTTTTGGTAAAAAGAAGAGAAGAGAAGGCTTTGGATTCTTTGACCATGGGATGGTGTTCCATGAAGGAGGAGTGCTGGGCAGAGACGGGCTCCATCTTACGAAGAGAGGGAAGAGCATCTTTGCCAGCAGGCTGGCTAACCTAGTGAGGAGGGCTTTAAACTAGGTTCACCGGGGGAAGGAGACCAAAGCCCTGAGGTAAGTGGGAAAGCGGGATACCGGGAGGAAGCACAGGCAGGAATGCCTGTGAGGGGAGGGCTCCTGCCTCATACTGGGAATGAGGGGCGATCAACAGGTTATCTCAAGTGCTTATATACAAATGCACAAAGCCTTGGAAACAAGCAGGGAGAACTGGAGGTCCTGGTGATGTCAAGGAACTATGACGTGATTGGAATAACAGAGACTTGGTGGGATAGCTCACATGACTGGAGTACAGTCATGGATGGTTATAAACTGTTCAGGAAGGACAGGCAGGGCAGAAAAGGTGGGGGAGTAGCACTGTATGTAAGGGAGCAGTATGACTGCTCAGAGCTCCGGTACGGAACTGTGGAAAAACCTGAGTGTCTCTGGATTAAGTTTAGAAGTGTGTGCAACAAGAGTGATGTAGTGGTGGGAGTCTGCTATAGACCACCGGACCAGGGGGATGAGGTGGATGAGGCTTTCTTCCGGCAACTCACGGAAGCTACTAGATCGCATGCCCTGATTCTCATGGGTGACTTTAATTTTCCTGATATCTGCTGGGAGAGCAATACAGCGGTGCATAGACAATCCAGGAAGTTTTTGGAAAGCGTAGGGGACAATTTTCTGGCGCAAGTGCTAGGGGAGCCAACTAGGGGGGGGCGCTTTTCTTGACCTGCTGCTCACAAACCAGGTAGAATTAGTGGGGGAAGCAAAAGTGGATGGGAATCTGGGAGGCAGTGACCATGAGTTGGTTGAGTTCAGGATCCTGACGCAGGGAAGAAAGGTAAGCAGCAGGATACGGACCCTGGACTTCAGGAAAGCAGACTTCGACTCCCTCAGGGAACGGATGGGTAGGATCCCCTGGGGGACTATCATGAAGGGGAAGGGAGTCCAGGAGAGCTGGCTGTATTTCAAGGAATCCCTGTTGAGGTTACAGGGACAAACCATCCCGATGAGTCGAAAGAATAGTAAACATGGCAAGCGACCAGCTTGGCTTAATGGTGAAATCCTAGCGGATCTTAAACATAAAAAAGAAGCTTACAAGAAGTGGAAGGTTGGACATATGACCAGGGAAGAGTATAAAAATATTGCTCGGGCATGTAGGAAAGATATCAGGAGGGCCAAATCGCACCTGGAGCTGCAGCTAGCAAGAGATGTCAAGAGTAACAAGAAGGGTTTCTTCAGGTATGTTGGCAACAAGAAGAAAGCCAAGGAAAGTGTGGGCCCCTTACTGAATGAGGGAGGCAACCTAGTGACAGAGGATGTGGAAAAAGCTAATGTACTCAATGCTTTTTTTGCCTCTGTCTTCACGAACAAGGTCAGCTCCCAGACTGCTGCGCTGGGCATCACAGAATGGGGAAGAGATGGCCAGCCCTCTGTGGAGATAGAGGTGGTTAGGGACTATTTAGAAAAGCTGGACGTGCACAAGTCCATGGGGCCGGACGAGTTACATCCGAGAGTGCTGAAGGAATTGGCGGCTGTGATTGCAGAGCCCTTGGCCATTATCTTTGAAAACTCGTGGCGAACGGGGGAAGTCCCGGATGACTGGAAAAAGGCTAATGTAGTGCCAATCTTTAAAAAAGGGAAGAAGGAGGATCCTGGGAACTACAGGCCAGTCAGCCTCACCTCAGTCCCTGGAAAAATCATGGAGCAGGTCCTCAAAGAATCAATCCTGAAGCACTTACATGAGAGGAAAGTGATCAGGAACAGTCAGCATGGATTCACCAAGGGAAGGTCATGCCTGACTAATCTAATCGCCTTTTATGATGAGATTACTGGTTCTGTGGATGAAGGGAAAGCAGTGGATGTATTGTTTCTTGACTTTAGCAAAGCTTTTGACACGGTCTCCCACAGTATTCTTGTCAGCAAGTTAAGGAAGTATGGGCTAGATGAATGCACTATAAGGTGGGTAGAAAGCTGGCTAGATTGTCGGGCTCAACGGGTAGTGATAAATGGCTCCATGTCTAGTTGGCAGCCGGTGTCAAGTGGAGTGCCCCAGGGGTCGGTCCTGGGGCCGGTTTTGTACAATATCTTCATAAATGATCTGGAGGATGGTGTGGATTGCACTCTCAGCAAATTTGCAGATGATACTAAACTGGGAGGAGTGGTAGATACGCTGGAGGGGAGGGATAGGATACAGAAGGACCTAGACAAATTGGAGGATTGGGCCAAAAGAAATCTGATGAGGTTCAATAAGGATAAGTGCAGGGTCCTGCACTTAGGATGGAAGAATCCAATGCACCGCTACAGACTAGGGACCGAATGGCTAGGCAGCAGTTCTGCGGAAAAGGACCTAGGGGTGACAGTGGACGAGAAGCTGGATATGAGTCAACAGTGTGCCCTTGTTGCCAAGAAGGCCAATGGCATTTTGGGATGTATAAGTAGGGGCATAGCGAGCAGATCGAGGGACGTGATCGTTCCCCTCTATTCGACACTGGTGAGGCCTCATCTGGAGTACTGTGTCCAGTTTTGGGCCCCACACTACAAGAAGGATGTGGATAAATTGGAGAGAGTCCAGCGAAGGGCAACAAAAATGATTAGGGGTCTAGAGCACATGACTTATGAAGAGAGGCTGAGGGAGCTGGGATTGTTTAGTCTGCAGAAGAGAAGAATGAGGGGGGATTTGATAGCTGCTTTCAACTACCTGAAAGGGGGTTCCAAAGAGGATGGCTCTAGACTGTTCTCAATGGTAGCAGATGACAGAACGAGGAGTAATGGTCTCAAGTTGCAATGGGGGAGGTTTAGATTGGATATTAGGAAAAACTTTTTCACTAAGAGGGTGGTGAAACACTGGAATGCGTTACCTAGGGAGGTGGTAGAATCTCCTTCCTTAGAGGTTTTTAAGGTCAGGCTTGACAAAGCCCTGGCTGGGATGATTTAACTGGGAATTGGTCCTGCTTCGAGCAGGGGGTTGGACTAGATGACCTTCTGGGGTCCCTTCCAACCCTGATATTCTATGATTCTATGATAAAAAGTTTTTATTTTCAAAATCAAAAAAAAATTTAAAACCTGAATTGTTTATCTATCACAGACTGGTTTGGTTTCTTTTTCCATTGGAAAAAAAAGAAAACAAACCAAACACAAATTCAAGTTTTGTGAACATTTTTGTTCTGTTTGAAAAGCCATTTCTTTCATTCAAAAAATGCTTTGATGAAAACATTTCAACCAGCTTTGGATATAGCATACATGTACAGTTGTCCAGGTGATGACTGGTACATATCATAGTTCTGGGAAAAAAGGCTTTTTATGGTATGTAAACAATCATGCAAATACTCCATTACCTAACCATTATTACTGGGCTCATTGGTAGAAGGGACTCTCTCAGAAGGCACTAAATGTAGAGAGGTTAGCAGCCTAGAGGGCTAGTACAGATGGCACCTCCCTCCCCCACCTTTCATACTGCAAACATTATTGCATGGTCTCCCTGAATTCTGCATTAAATGTTCACCTTCACGGGAATCTGCCTCATTTCATATTGTTTGAATCCAGATCATCAGGTTAAATTTTCAATGGCAGTTTTTGCAAAGGCATTCAGTCTGGCTCTGAGAATTCTCTCTCTCCAGTAAGTCTTCAGCACACTCAAGAAGTGATTGATCAGATTCAGAGGGTTCTCTGGCCTCCTTCCCAGTCCACATTCTTAAAAGACAGGCAGATCCCAAGATTTCCCACCCCTCTCCCCCAGATTTTTTTTCCCGCCCATTAGTTTTAGTCTTTGAATATATTGCACAACATTTTCAGGTTTATAATAAAGTCAGGCAAAAAGATTTCAAAGAAGGTGCTGAGCATAGGATTGTAATTAAGAGGTAAGTGGGCAGAGGTAATAAGTGCATATTCAGTTAGGTCACACTTCCTGATGGCCAGGTAAAAATAAAACCAAAAAAAAAGTGAGTAGTTCAAAAATTTAGTTAATTGTTTTAAGAAAAGGAGAACTTGTGGCACCTTAGAGACTAACAAATTTATTTGAGCATAAGCTTTTGTGAGCTACAGCTCACTTCACTGGATGTAGCTCACGAAAGCTTACGCTCAAATAAATTTGTTAGTGTCTAAGGTGCCACAAGTCCTCCTTTTCTTTTTGCAGATACAGACTAACATGGCTGCTACTCTGAAACCCGTTAATTGTTTTGTTACTCTGAACTGTTCCCCTGGTTTTTGTATTCACAAAGTCCTGTGGACTGTAAATTCTCTCTCAGAAAGAAGAATGGCCAGAAATGATAATATGTCATATAACTAAGCTGGTTATAAACATACAGGTCAGGTTCTGTACTCCAACAGGACCCCTCACACTGCTCCAATAGCAGAAATATGCCACACAGCTGAAGGAATTCCCCCAACATAAGGCATATCCCCAGCATGGCAGAGAGCTGTCAGAGTAGCTTTTAGCAACCAGCCTCGGGTAGGACATGTGTTGGGAAGGAGGGGAATGATATAGTCTACGCGCTTTGGTTAGTTCCAGTCCCCAGAATATCCCCTAGATGGCCACCACATCTGAATGTAGATTACAACTACCCTGTGAAGCTACTTCAGCTTGCACTGGAGACCTCAGAATATGTGGAGGGGCAAAGATGGCTACTATTTTCCTCCACCACCAGCCCATTCTTGCCCCGCAAGTAGTCTTTGGGAAGAAAACAGAAATCTGACACATGCTCCCCAAACTATTTAAATATATGTATCTGTGTGTGTGCTGATCCTTCTTCCATTGTGGTTACTGGAACACTAATGGGAGCAGGATCTGCCCTATGATGGTGCTATTTCAAAGCAGCTGCATTTTGAAAGCTTGTGTTGAGTTTCCAAGTAGCAGTGGTGCCTCAATGTAATGATAAGGGAGGAGATTTTCAAAAGCAGAGCTGGCAGTTAGGTGCCTAGCCCTCAATGATTTTGAAAATCATCCCTAAGAACACAAACTATTCTTCATGATGCTGGCCCAGGATAACAGTAAACAGCTTCAGTAGGAATCTTCCACTGCCAGCCAGTGTGCCTATAATATACATGAGTGTTAAATGAAAGCTGCATGAAAAATGACTCTTCAAATGGCAATATTAACACTGTCTGGCACTTCAGTAAAATAACTATTTCAGTATGATGAAACAGTGCATGGACTGAAAAAGAAAACCCATGTTTAACAACCTTAATATAATGCTTATCATCAAATGTCAGTCAATTTTTAATGTAAATGAGTTCTGGGGGGGGAAATTGAATTTTGCCATTGACAGCACCTCCAGTGAATTGAAGCCATTGGCAAAAAAGTTAAAATTTATTCATGATGCAAGCAGAGTCAGAATGAGCTCTACCCTGACATCTGGTGGTGAGCTGTGGAAAAGGACTTCAGGAGCTGTTTTCGTTTACATGGGCATACCCATTCTGCCTAGCATGATGGACTGCTTGCCCAAATGGTCACTTTGGCTGCTGTGGGATCCCCAGTTTCCTTGTTATTGGGGCAGGAGTAATAAAGGGTTGTTATCCTGGTTATATGAATCAAGGACAATAGAACTGTACTTGGCATTTTATGACGGAGGGACTCACCCTCAACTAAGTAGCACTTGCTAGTCAAGGGACATGGGTTCCAAAACCCACTGAATTGACAGGGGCTGGGGACAGCTATGTGTACCTGGCAGTGTGATAGAAGTGCCAGAGCAGTGTAAAGTGGCCCTAAAAGCCCTGTATCTAGCAGGGGAAGATTTCTTCCAGCATACATAGTCCAGTGCCAGCAGTAAAGCAGGCTTCTGAGGAATCCTTCACACAAGCCCTAGTATAAGGGGTGTATTGGGGCGGGGCACAAGTGGGAGAGGCATGTCAGGGATTGGACTGCAGCACACAGCAAAAATTCAGGGCAGTGGTCAGGCCCACAGGGTAGCCTGGGGAGACTGCTGTAACTTAGGCACCCAGAGTTGTCTACATTACACTGGGGACCTCTCCAGCCCCCACAGCAGCCCTGGATTGGGTGGGCAAATGGGACTTAAAGTTACTTTAGTGCCCCTTTCCCTCGGCTGTGAGTTCAGTGCTGTGTTCTTCTGAGAGTATCCTGCAAGACACCAACAGCTTTCCTGTGAACTGCCAATTTTAGAACCCTGTGTAAATAGTGTATTGAGATTTATGACGCACAGCATACACATAGGTAACCATTCATATTTCAGCCTTCAGTATTTCATGAACTACCCTTATCCTCACTCTTTAGCAGTTAAAGAACAATACTAGCATGCTGTATGTACACATTACAAAGAGTCAGTGGGGGAAATTTGCCATTGCCTGAATCATTTTGCTTTGGTAACGTTTTACACTCATTTTGCTCTGATGTAAATGACTACACAAGGCATGAGGCCCTAGAACACTAGTGACCAGTGAACGTCTGGCTTGTAGCACTATGATGTCCTCTCTACATGGCGGGTTATAAAAGTGACTGTAATGGTAGTTACATGTAAGCAAGATGATTCTGCCCACAAAACCTAAGAGCTGCCAGATTGCATGCTGCTCATCTATCACCAACACTGAACCATGGGGAGTCCCAACTGCTCTTCATGGGGGAGTCCCAACTGCTCCAGGGTTGCCTACTGGGTGGTCACTCACTCCCTCTTGAGAGGAGGGACACGAATTAGTGCTATTCCAGCAGTCACACACCCATGGCAATTTTTAATGATATGGTTGCCAAAGACAATGCTTTGTTAAAACAGTTGGGAAACAAGATCAGTCAAGCGAGCATGAAGGTGACACCTCTGACAGAGCACCCAGCAGCAACTACTGTGGGATGTCCAAGGAAGAGATAAGGGGTGATTGTATAAGTCTTTACTTTAGCAAGTTAGTCTTTCATGTTCCTAATCACTTGGCTTCTCTATCATTTACTGCTTCTTGCTCAGCACCAGAGAAGCGAAGGGATAGACTGTAATGATCTCATTTTGCCTAAGGCCCACTGACTACAATTTAAGGTACATGATTTTCAGTGGAGTCTACCTGCACAGAGCTCAGTTGTAGGACTAAGGCTGAAATTATTATTTAGGGTCATTTGCTCTCCAGACCCTTCCTCCTGCCCCCCATTTTCCTAAAAATAAAAGTCCAACTGAGGAAAATTTTCCTATCAAAGGGTGAAATTCATTCCTGTGAAGAGGGTCACCACAAAAGACTGTACACCACTTGAATCCCACTTGTAGCCTCACAATAGTGCTTAAATGGCTTTAGAAGATGCCTAGGTCTTCTCTTGGCCCTCTGCACATGGAGGAATTTCACCTAAGAAGATCTGCTATAGTAGATTGTAGAAAAGACACCTCAGGAAAATACTGAGAGCCCCATTTCTACTCTAGGTTTAAATGTTCCAAGCAAAAGTGCTATAAAACATTCCCCAGGGACCAATCCTGCACTGGCAGGGGATAGATTAGATGGCTTTTCCATCGCTAGGTCTTGTCCACTGCTAATAGCTATTACTTATTTTTCATAAGTCTGATCCTTCCCTCTCCTCTTACTACTTTTTTTTGTTCCTTGGGGCTTTTCATAGGGACAGGAAGCATATAACCAGGTGCTTTATAACTGGGGGAAGTAATTTAAATATACCTAGTTCTTTTCAGCCTTCCTCATAGGTCAGGTTTTCTCAAATTTTTATAACATTTTTGTTGCTCTCCTCTGGATTCTTTCCAATATGTCTACATCTTTCTTTACTTGTAAATATCACTTGTCACACTAAAGAGAAAAGGATCTATAGTCTTCATAATATTTAAGCAAAAAAACCTGAGGACCTTGCACTTACCACTTGTTTCATTTTTTCAGGACAAAACAGCTGCTGCTGCTGACACAATATTTCTAAGGCTCTGCTCACACTGTTGGCTCTCTTGTGTTTCTCCAAGATTCACCTGAAGGGAACAGTAGAGATGCCATGTGAGCTAGACACTGGCTGAGAAATCCTGATTTACAACATAGCTTATGAAGATGAAAGCAGTCAGAAGATGTTGTGGCAAATGGCCAATATTATTGTGGGGGTCAAGGCACCACCCCTTCCCCTATTCTTGGGCTTCACCAGTACCCTGAAGGGAGAGAGAAGGGGAGCAGGGAAGGGACCCAGGTCTGCCCCCTACTCTGGTCCCAGCTCCTTCAGCTTCACAGGCTTCTTACCTTCTTTCCCCTTGGGCAAGGTTTCTCTTAGTCCTCTGTACTGGGGGAGTCCCTCTACCCTGCTTGGGCAGAGTCTCCCTTTCCCAGGTCCTCTGATTCTCTAGTCAACAACAGTACAGCTCCAAACTACAGTCAGCTCTCTTTCCCTCCTCCTGGCTGACTGAAGCATGGGGGCGGGTAGGGAGGGTATTAGGTCTCTGGTGGGGCCTTAATTGGCTCCAGGTGCTCTAATTAACCTGTAGAAACCTCTCCTTAGTCCACAGGGAATAAGGCTCTGATCATCCTGGGTCTTATATACTTCCCAGCACCCAATATGATCACTCTCCTGCTGCCCTCTAGCCGTGCTGTATCACAATATTTATAACTTTATTGGGTTTATGATAAAAGAAGTGGATCACAAAATAATGCGGAAGGAGAAGTAAATCTCCATTGCAAATGATTAATGCTGGTTCTACACAGTGTTGCTATAGCCAGGTTGGTCCCAGGATTTTAGAAGGACAAGATGAGTGAGGTTATATCTCTTATTGGACCAACTTCTGTGGGTGAGAGGACCAGAAGAAGAATTCTGTGTAAGCTTGAAAGCTTGTCTCTCACCCACAGAAGTTGGTCCCACCTTGTCTCTCTAATTCTGATTCAGTCATTTCTGATTGTTTTTCTGCAAAAAGGAATTTAAATATTTCAGTGAGCCCACATTTGTTGGGCACTGAGACTGGGTGAACAGTTTAGGAACAGATAAGCATCAGTCCAAACTTCTGCCCAGCACTCAACATTTGAGGTCGATCAGGTATGAATCTATGAACATTTGGATTGTTGTCTTTCCTCTTGCCTGTTTTCATTATGAAAACTATAGTCAACACAGCTAAACCACTTTGGCCTATGATCCCCTCCAATCTCATATACACTAGTAAGCAGGTATAGTCCTGTTCTGAGTGAGAAACACACAGGGACAATTTAGCTGCACCCTGATTCAGAAAGGCATCCCTATTCTGGAAGGGTTCTTAAGCAAAAATAGCCTTGACTTTAGTGAGACTTAAGTATGTGCTTAACGTTAAACATGTACTTAAGTGCTTTCCTGAATTGGGTCCTCTGTAGGTGATGCATTTTTCTTCAAGTTAGTACTAAACCCAATATCTCAGTGTCATGTTAGGAGGAACTATGCTCCAATGGTTGTTATATTTTGGTGGATACCTAAAACCAAGATCCTGATGACTTGTGGTCATTAAAGGTCTAGTGGAACGTTTTCCAAGAATAAAAGCATTGATATCAGTGTTCTGGCAAAACCATTTTTGAAACATGTGTGTGACACAGATATGATGATTTTCCTTCATTAACCTGGACAAACTTTACTGAATTAAGTTAAACCTTATTGATTTAAGTTTAATATTGATGGAGTCCATTGTATTAAATGAATGGCTGATGTATCCTTGTGAAACAGGAACTGCATGTATTTGCATGGGAAAGATAAACGCAGCTCCTGCAGGAACTGAAAACAGTGTGGAGTACTTAGGCAGGTTCACTCAGGTTCTCACACCACCAGAGAAACATCACCACAAAGAAAGGATTTTTGGATTTGGGGACAGAGGAGTTAACAGAATTGTTCTATACCATTAATTTGTAGGCCTCCATGGTAGCCCCACAACCAGTTCCCTAGTTTGTTACATAACAATACACTGTTGAATTTACACTGACGTGAGGCCTTCTTTCTCATTTGGAAAACAGACAGGACCTAATCATGGGCAGCAGGTGAAGCTTTCCCTGGGGGAGGTTAGCTCTTGTCCCACCTCTTCCGCCCATGGCCCTGCCCACACTCCACTCCTGCTCTGCCCCTGTCCCCACCCCTTCTCCGCTTGCTGCATCCCAATGCGAGACACCCCTGCCACCCACACGCTTGCCACCTGCCTGATCACCAACCCATTGCGAGACCCCCACACCCGTCTGCCACTTGCCTCATCACCTGCTTGCCGCTCAGATGGTCACTGGCCTGCCGTGTGACCCCCCCTCCCACCCAGTCTTCTGCTTGCCTGGTCACTGGCTCGCCGCGTGACCCCCCTGCCTGCTGCTTGCCTGGTCACCTGCCCACTGTGTCCCTTCTCACCCCTCAGCCCCTGATGGGGAGGGGAGGAGAGGAGAGGAGGGACACAGCAAGTGGTGGGGGCCTCCAGAGACGGGGGAGTGGAGTGGAGGAGAGGAGAGGAGGAAGACTTACCAGGCAGCAGCTGGTGGAGAGCTTGGGGAAGAGGTGGAGCAGGGAGGGGAAGAGGCGGGGCACCATGGCCCAGATATCCAGCAGTGGGATGGCAGCGGCAGTTGTGTCAGGGGATGCTGAGCCTCCCCTTGCCTATTATATCTGCTGTCCATGGCCCTAATCCTCAAGGAAAGATTGGAAGGACTGAGGCCCCATAAAACTGAAGTGCTTGTTCTAAATGAAAGCTGTTATGAACTTGTGACCAAAAATATCCCAAAACCCCACCTAGATGGAGACTTGAAGTACTGTTCATGGGCCAGAGCCATAGTTGGAGTGAGGGTTGATCTCTGGTAAACTTATTAGCATGTATGTTGGTTCGTTTATTGTTTTCTCTCTAATGCTTTTACCCTAAGAATATATGTGCTCACTTAGGAAGGGCTGTGTGGTAACCTAACTGTAGTCAATAACACCGTTTATCATCCCTGAGGATAAAGGCAAAGCATGCCTGCTTAGTTAGTCTATCTGTTTCTGGGGATATCACAATGGAGGCAGGGAGTTGTGCAGCCTTTCATGATGCAGAGAGAAATGCGTGTCTACCCAAAAGAAGTGACAGCCAGAAGCCCGAGAGAGGGAATACAGAGGAGGAATACAGATGTAGTTGCCCTGAACTGTGACCTATCTGGTGATAACAGTGTTAATTGCATAAGTGCCAACAGTGTTGAAAGCAAGTACTCTAAGGGTATGTCTACACTACGAAATTAGACAGAATTTACAGAAGTCGAATTTTTAGAAAGCAATTTTATACAGTCAATTGTGTGTGTCCCCACTTAAAACCATTAAGACCATTAAGTTGGCGGAGTGCGTCCACAGTACCAAGGCTAGTGTCGACTTCCAGAGTGTTGCACTGTGGGTAGCTATCCCACAGTTCCTGCAGTCTCCGCCGTCCATTGGAATTCTGGGTTGAGATCCCAATGCCTGATGGGATTTGGGGATAGTCCTCTGAAAACATCCACTCGATGTGCAGAGGCAATCTAAAAAGCTAACAGAATGTTGGGAATCATTAAAAAAGGAACAGATAATAAGACAGAAAATATCATATTGCCTCTATATAAATCCATGGTATGCCCACATCTTGAATACTGTGTGCAGATGTGGTCTCCCCATCTCAAAAAAAAGATATATTGGAATTGGAAAAGCTTCAGAAAAGGGCAACAAAAATAATTAGGGGTTTGGAACAGCTTCTGTATGAGGAGAGATTAATAAGATTGTGACTTTTCAGTTTGGAAAAAAGATGACTAAGGGGGATGTGACAGAGGTCTATAAAATCATGACTGATGTAGAGAGAGTAAACAAGGAAGTGTTATTTACTCCTTATAACACAAGAACTAGGGGGGGTCACCAAATGAAATTAATAGGCAGCAGGTTTGAAACAAACAAAAGGACGTATTTCTTCACAGAATGCACCGTCAACCTGTGGAACTCTTTGCCAGAGCTTGTTGTGAAGGCCAAGACTATAACAGGGGTCAAAAAAAGAACTAGATAAATTCATGAAGGATAGGTCTATCAATGGCTATTAGCCTGGATGGGGAAGGATGGTGTCCCTAGCCTCTGTTGGCCACTGTCAGAAGACAAGATACTGGGCTGGATGGAGGTTTGGTCTGACCTTATATTATGTTTAAACACCCTGGTTTAAATAAAACAGATGTATTAACCACAAATGTTATATTTTAAGTGAATACAAGTAATGAGGCATAAAAGTCAGAATTGGTTACAAGAAAATAAAAGTAAAAACACAACTAATGCCTAACTTAACAACCTACGTGAATTCAAAGCCAAGGCCTCTCTCACCACATGTTATAGCAGTCTTACTGGTTGAATTATTTCAGTCAGAATCGCTCCCCCAGTCCAATGCTGCTTCTTTTGTTCTTCAAGTGTTGTTGATACTGTGAGTAAAGAAAAAAGGAGGAAAAATTTGGGGGCCCTCCTCTCTCCCTGTATAGTTCTTTTCCTTCATCAAAAGTCATCTCCAGATGAGGTGCAGGAGACAGAAAGTCTGTGGGGATGGAAATGCTTGGATGTTTATCTGTCAATATAAACTGGCCATCAACAAGTTTAGGCTCAAAATTAGGGTAAAGTTTCTTACCATCAGAAGAGTGAAGTTCTGGAACAGACTTCCAAGGGGAGCAGTGGATGTAAAAGACCTAACTGGCTTCAAGACTGTGCTTGATAAGTTTATGGAGGGAATGGTATGATGAGATTGCCTACAATGGCCCATGGCGACTGCCAGTAGCAAAAATCCACAACTGCTAGAGACAGGACACTAGATGGGGAGGACACTGAATTACTACACAGAATTCTTTCCCAGGTATCTGTCTGGCCGGTCTTGCTCACATGGTCAGGGTCTAACTTATTGCTATATTTGGGGTCAGGAAGAAATGTTCCCCCCGGTCAGATGGACAGAAACCCTAGGGGTTTTTTTGCCTTCCTCTGTAGCATGGGGCATGGGTCACTTGCAGGTTTAAATTAGTGTAAATGGTGACTTGAAGTCTTTAAACCATGATGTGACACTCTGGCACCCCACATTCACTATAGTAATATGATTATGTGGCATCTTGTACAAAGTATGCCTTGTAAGGTATCATTCTAAAAGTCTTGATTTGTTGAACATTAATATCCTGTTGGATTGTATGTGTTATCATTATATGTGAAGTTATAAAGTTTTGCTATGTATGTGTTACTGAAAGATGTTGTGAAGTTGAAAACACCCACGGCTAGCCTTTCAGGTACAATGATGAAGAAGCTAAACAGTGTTGACGGCGCATCAGCAAAGACAATGAACCATGGAAGAGCTTAACCTTCCTGGGAACGCTTCAGACAGCCTATGGACAATGGCTGCTATGGCTCATTGGGAGCATGCAAGGGTATGTGACCAGACCACATGGCACTGAACTCCCTTTTGGTACCTGTATTTTTCCACAAACTGGGCTGGGAACTTAGCTTGAAACAAAGGGTTCCCGCCGTATGGAGAGGCTGGCTGAGTCACCAGCAGAGCAGTGTGAGAAAGGTCAACCCAGCTGAATGGTTAGGGAGCACAGTGGTTCCAACGGCTCCCATACTGCACCCCGGGGGTACACCCATCACACATGATTTGAAGACTTCAGTATCTCAGCCAAAGGTTAGGAGTCTGTTTCGGGAGTGGGTTAGGTTCTGTGGCCTGCTGTGTGCAGGTCAGACTAAATGATCACAATGGTCCTTTCTGATCTTAAAGTCTATGAGTCAAGACGTAGATTTTCACCCACATCCAAAGAATGTCCACTGAACCAGGAGATGGTTCATTTGATCTTGCTGACACCTGCCTGAGGCACTGGATAGTCTATTGTCTCTGGGCAACTGCTCCCCCCAGACTTGGAACATATTTAGTAATACCCTACAGAGGAATCCTATAACTTTACATGCAATGTTGCCACATATATTTTACCAAGACAAGAATGATCAGGAAATTATGAGTTTTCAAATGATACCTCATAAGTCGTACTTTGTACAATATTTATCATAGTCCTGTAAAAGGGGTGAATATAGGGGTACAAACTGTCACAATATGTCCAAAGGGAAAATTTAAGCTTGTGCGGACAACCTTAATTGTCATTCTTTACTTTTAAGTGTTTCGTTTTGCTACCTTAACATTTTTGAAAGGCAGTTTTGAAATTCTATTTCCTGTATGAAAAGATGCAAGAGAAAAAAAAGAAACTCTGTAATGTGGCACTGTTTGCTAGAAAGCACTAAAACTCATTGGATGAATTCCTGGCCCCACTGTAGTCAATGGCAAAACTTACGTTCAGTTCAATAAAGCCAGGATTGCACCCCCTGTCTTACACATGATGTTTATTCATTAACGCAAGGGCTGTTTTGGAGCCTTGTCTCACTAAATGTGCCCTTTCTGAACTCATTAAGGTAGGGTTCCGTCAAAGCCCTGTGTCATTTCATTAGTACCTTCCAAAATCCTGACTTATTCCATATATTCCCTCAAACTCCGAGAGAATGAGGCAGACATCTGCCTCTGTCCATAGATAATTGCACATCAAATGAGAGTGTGCTTTTCAAAAATGTTTAGTGCCATCTAAAATCCCAATCACTTTGTAATATATACATTTGCAGTGCCAACAGAATGTTGGGAGATCATTATTAAAAAGTCTTACTGGTAAAATATGAGCGTGCATTTCTTTCTAAAGAAATTTATCCTTGGGCAAAGATCTAATCTGGGATACTTCTGCCAGAAATGTAGAACTTTAACAAAGTAACAGATAAGCAGCTGTAAAAGGCCCAGTGAAATGGAAACATTTACCAAAGCTTAACTGTCGCTTCAAAAAAAAATACACTGAATTGTTGAACACATTTTGATTTCTATACAATAATACAAATATATGAGAAGGATCAGCAAAATAGTAGTATAGACAAAGTAGCCAAGGACGTCTCAAGACTTGCCTTTGAGGCATGTAAAGTATAAAGAAGCTTTTGAAATAAAATATCAAATACTGTTTCTTTCTTCACACAGTGAGGCGTACATGGGAAAATGTCTATATGTTTCTCATGAATCAGCAAAGTTAGCTCCAGGTCCTGCAGGGAATTCTGAAACAGATGAATGTCCTTTTCATTTGCAGTGATCTCATCAGTTCAAATATGTACAACTCAGGATGTCTTCCGGGATAGCAGGCAGCTTCAATGGCCACTTTATCCCTTCCTGATTTCATTAAACCCTGTAGCCTTCTACCAGAAAGTTCTGAGACTGTTTCCTTTCAGATTTCTTCCTAGTCATCCACTTCTTATATTTCTTTTACCTCACAACCTCCAGTCACCCAGTTTCCTGCTGCTCTGAGAACTCCCTGATCCATCCTCCATCTATTTTTCACATGTTCTCAATGTCTACAATATAATTTAATGTATATGCCTTGCCTTCTTTTCTCTTGTAAACATATTTATTTTAGTGTGTGTTTAGCATCCAGATGTCTATAGAGTGCTGTAGCTGTACATACTTAAGCATGTTTAAACGATATGTGGCTAGTTCGAGGGGGCCAAATTCATCCCTAGTGTAAGTCAGCTAACTTTAATGCACATCTTAGCGTCCTTAACAAAGGGCACTCTTACTTCAGGCAGGCATAACTAATGCATCCTCACCTGTAGTAAGTTTCCTTCACTGTGGTGTGAACTTACAACTGAGGCATCCTTAGGTAAGATGCACTTCTCCATGGTATTTAATTGAGACATAGTGGGTACTGTGCTATATAATTGGTTATGTTTTGGCTATATACAGTATATGTTTTATAGTAAGAATTAAGGTATTAGAATAAATGAATAGGATAGTAGATACTAGTATTAGCCATTTTCTTTTTATGCCTTGTAAGTAACAGACAGGATTTTTTCTGTGTCTATGTTAATTAGATTAGAGGAATTTCGCAGGCCCAGGCCCCAATGTGGGAAAGGACAGTTACAAGATTTAGTAAGGTCTAATTTATGATGCCTTTCTTGTTCAACATAAAGCACTGCTATTTGTTACCTTTTGAAGGTCTCTGCAAAGAACTGTTTGTGTGAATGAGGAAAGTATGCATCAGGGAAAGATAAGGTGTGAAGGCCATTTTTGAAGCCAGATGGCCAAGGGAGGAGGAGTGAAGAAACTGAAGAGACTGAAGAGATTCACTGACGCCAAAGAACCATCAAGGCGCATCCGTGTTTGAGGAGGGGCAGATTGACAGCCCTGAGGTGAAGGCTGGCACACTTAAAACACAAGATAACTGATTAAATCAAAACCAGACAGGTTGACCCTCTCTGAGGTGTTTTGGGCCATCAAAAGATAACACCAACTAAGGAGTAACTGGTCACAAACTGACACAGCAAAATCCATAGACTTCAACAGAGAAAAAAGGGCTATAAGAACAGGGTGCTTTGCCATGGCACTTTGGGTTCGTCTTGTCACACTCCAGGAGCATCGGATTGCAACCGACAGAGCCTGGCTCCCCTCTATGACCAATCTGGCTGGCTACTAGATTGATCCAGACTCTGGACTGGTAACTATAAACATCAACTGGTGGGACTGTATGCATGGTGTGTGTGTGTGTGACTGAAAAGCATATGCTAATTGCTGTATTCTCAATAAATGTGGTGTGTTGCCTTCTCCCCTATAAAAGATCTCATGTGCTTTGTATAGCATAACAATAGTTCATTGAAGTGTCCTTAACGATACACTGCTGGGGAATTCTTCACAACTGCACACGCGCAGAATTCATGTCTGGGCAGATTTTTTTTTCCCCACAGAAAATACGTTCTTCCCAAGAAGTGCTGCAGTTCCTCCTTTTGCCCACTAGAAGTCGTGATTGCACCAAAACAGCCAACAACATGAACGCAATAAACTTAAATAAGAAGCCCTTAAATGCGATGCATTTAACTAAAAAATCCTCCACTGAGATCATTTTTCACAAAATCCCTTAACTGAGTTGCACTTAGTGAAAGAGGGCCTTCTATAGCCCCAATTCAGCAAGCTGCTTAAGCGCAGACTTACTATAATCACATGCTTAAGCAGGTGCTTAACTATAAATGTGCTTAAGTACCATTGATTTCAATGAGACTTAAGTGTTTTGCTAAACTGGGGCCTAAATAAAGAGCAGTTAATGAAGTCCTGTTTAAGGGGGGCATCTTTAACTAAGGGTACATCTATGCTTTACTTCCAGGTCAGGCAGATGTACACACGCTAGCTTTGACTGAGCTAGCATGCTAAAAATAGAAGTGTAGCCTCTGCAATGTGGGCTGGGAATTACAACTTCAGCTCCACTGTAGATATATTGCCCTGTGGCAAGTTAACTGAAATTTCTTTTTACTGACTGTCCTTCATACAGCTATGAAAAGCGGTGCTTGTTTCTGTCATCAGTGCTATTGCTCACACAAGGTGAAATCCTGACCCCACTGAAGCCCTTTGCCATTGACTTCAAAGGAATGGGGATTTCATTAACAATTTCTTTCTCTGAGAAGGTAATCTTCACTGGATTCTGAAAACGTAAGGCCTGATTCAAAGCTCATTAAAGTCAATGGGAGTCTTTCCAATGACTGCATTAGGTTTTCAATCAGACCCATAGAGAATGTTTGTTGACAATGTGACGAGGGTTACAGAATATTAATGTGGTATTTTCTTCACATTTAAGGTAAATATGCCAAATGTTCTGTATTTGCAATATGTTAGTGTCCAAGTATTTGAACCTTATTAACATGAGTGTGTGTAACTTTTTTTAAAAAAGCTTATTTTTAAATGTGTGTTCAGTTGTACGTGAAAATGATTTGTATAACTAAAATTGTTATTTGTGAGTGCATTTTAAACATCCCCCATCCCCTCATTTCAGCTATGGAAGTTTGCCTTATGGCTTACAATATGGCAATGTTCTGTGAATGTGTTGGGACATATATGTGAAAAGATGCAATTTATGGCTCTATTTTTGACTATGGTTACAGGTTCCATTTATCTGAGACACTGTAGTGCTGTTAGTAACAGTTTATTGTATGAAATGCTATTTTTAATGGAAAATAAAAATTGCCTGATGTACTAATAATCAAGAGTGTGACAGGGGGCCCTGTTTCTCAAGGGAGGCCACCTCCATTGGTACACCCTATCACACTCTTTCCTGGACTCCCTTTGGGATCAAATAATTGCAACAATGTGGTCTCGGGACACCTGGGGGCGGGGGGTGGAGCAAATATTGACCTGTGGCCCCCAAGTGGGGTAGGTAGAACAAGCAGTCTGTAACCTCCGAGCCTTCTGGCCGGAGCCAACAGTAACAATTAGGGTTTCTGACAAACAGGGGCAGAACAAACAAGCAGTCTAGGGCCCCTGAGCTGGACCTGCAACCTGGAACTGGGGTACCATTAAGCCCTCTGTCTCACCAGCCTGGGTGCCCTCTGTCACTGTGATGCTGTGACAAGCTGAGACCCTTCCCGGTCCTGTACACACACAAACATTTACAGGCAGGGACACACCCAGCTCAGTTACATGAATGCTTTTGCCAGCCACTCATGAACCAACAATAGAAAAGCTCCAGCCAATTCCCCACAGCTCCTTAGCCTAGGACCCCAGAGCTGTACAATCTTGTCCAGGTCAAAAGCCTGACCAGTGTAAGTTTATTACCCAGTCCGCCCCTCCCTCAATGTGGAGAGGACAATACACCAGCCCCTGTTCCTGAGCAGATTTCCCTTTGCACTTCAAACACACTGTTTGAGGTAAAAAATACATTAACTAAATTAAATATAATTTAAATTTAATATATGAAATAAATTTAAAATGTATTAATTACAGAAAGATAGATTTTAAGTGATTATAAGTAATAAGTGTACAGATCAAAGTAGATTACCTAAGAAATAAAACCAAAATCACAGTCTGACTACTATTAACTGGACAGGATTTGAATCAAGCAGTCTCTCACCCTGATGGTACAAACAGTTCACCAATCTTTCACACAGAGGCTGGGATTCCTTCTTTCCCACCTGGGGCGACCTTCCTGGTTCAGTCTTTGTTCCTGAGGCATTTCCAGCTGTTGAGTTGTTGGGGGAGTGAGGCCCAGTGATGATGTCTCTTCCCCCTTTTACAGATTCTTTCATGTGGAAGGAACTTCATTGTCCCTAGCAAAGTCCCCAGCACAATTTGTGGAGAAGTAGAGGCACAAGATGGAGTCCATTATTACATGATCTAGTCACATGCTTTTGCATGCTTTAATGAGTCATAGCAACCATTATCCCTATACTGGCTGAAGCATCCACAGGAAAACCCATCAGGTGTGGATAAGCTTCTTTTGCAAAATGATTGTTTTTTTCTAATAGGCCATCATCTTTAATGCTTCATCCAAATGTGCTCGCTAAACTGGATGTAAACTACCTTCTGGGTGTTACCCAGGAGCAAACACATTTGAAATACAGGTACAGTCAATATTCATAACTTCAGATACAAAAATGATACATGCATACAAATAGGATAATCATATTCATCAAACCATAACTTTTACATTGACACCTTATGTGGCATGTTTTGTACAAGATTTGTTGTGAATATGGGGGTGCCAGGATGTTGCTTTGGAGTACAGTGTCACAGGCAGGCAAACAGCAACTGGGGGTTCTGACCCTCTGCCTGCCTTCTTTTATCTGTCCCTTCCACCTGGAGCATGCTCAGCAGGGGTGAGGGGGCATGGCCTCCTGGGTTCACAGTGACTGGTCCATCCTCATTGGCCCTGTGCGGGGTTGGTACACCCTGTCACACACAGTTCCTATTTTTGAGATTGTTTAAAATGTTTTTAAACTGCATGAAAAAAACCAATATATTTGAGTCTGGTGGCACCTTAAAGACTAACAGATTTATTTGAAAAAAGAAAAAAGAAAAGGAGTACTTGTGGCACCTTAGAGACTAACCAGTTTATTTGAGCATGAGCTTTCGTGAGCTACAGCTCACTTCATCGGATGCAAGGTTTTTACCCATGAAAGCTTATGCTCAAATAAATCTGTTAGTCTTTAAGGTGCCACCGGACTCCTTGTTGTTTTTGTGGATACAGACTAACACGGCTACCCCCTGATAGTTGACCATATATTTGAATTGATCAGTTCTTCTACTTGTAAGTGTTGCTATTTAGTAGGGAAGGAGAACTAATAACTGAGGACATCAAGAAAACCGAGGTGCTTAATGTCTATTTTGCTTCAGTCTTCATTAAAAAAATGTTCATGGAGACCAGATACTCAACACAATTAATATTAACAACAAAGGGGAAGGAAAGCACGCCAAAATGGGGGGGAGGTTAAAGAATAGATAGATAAGTTAGATGTATTCAAGTCAGCAAGTCCTGATGAAATTCATCCTCGGATACTATTTAGGTTTAACTATCAGGAAAAACTTCCTAACTATAAGGGTAGTTACCTCTGGAATAGGCTTCCAAGGGAGGTTGTGGAATCTCCATCACTGAAAGTTTTTAAAACAGGTTAGGCAAATGTGCCATGGATGATCTAGGTTTACTTGGTCCTGCCTCAGCACAGGGAGCTGGACTTGATGATTTCTTGAGGAACCTCCAACCCTACATTTCTATAATACTTTCCTGAGAAACACTTTTATTTTTACTTGAAAGGCCATAAGGAAAGCAAATTGATAACCAGCTTTTCCATCTCTTTAGATAGCTTTATTTCCTCTATAGGAGTCTGTGTATTATTTTAAAAGACTCAAAGGATGAAAGAGAAGAAAATGTTTTGAAACTCCTCATCACAAATTCTCTGTAAAGTGTCTGAAAATACAATAGCAATCTGTAAGTGCCTGCAGAATATAAGATAAGGTGTAAATATAAAATGGAACATTCTGGCTACAGAGCCTCAATAAAAAACGTATATAATTAAACATAATGGAAGATTAGCTGGAACACACAAAGGTATGAGGAAGCAGGAACAGGTATATCACATGAGTATTTTGAAACAAACACTTAAGGAAAGTATTGTAATTTTTAAATTTAAATTTTTTTAAATTTAAATATTTTTTAATTTAAATATTTGTGTTTGATAATATGTAAGAACCAAAGAATTTAGTGTGAATTGTCATTTCAGTCCCTCTTATATAATTATCACATAATTAGGTGCATTATACACCTAACACTTGAAGTATCTTGAAATTTTGCCACCGGGTACTGAATGAGATGGATTGTTGGTCTGTCCTAATATGGAAATTCTTATGATGTTAGCTGAATTATTTTGTGGATTTCCCTTATACTATATCATTTCTAGAAAGAACGAATTACTGAGTTTTGCAACAAGTAAACAGGCAACCTTAGAAAAGTGCACCTAACTGTTCTAAAGTGGGGAGGGTCCGATCCTGTGGACTACAACGTTCTGCTAATGGCACAGAATGGGAAATACATTGATCACGTTTTTTTGAGAACATGTACCTCCATTTAGATTCCTAACTCATTGCCCCGCTAGCTCCCAGGCCTCTTCTCCCTCCCTGGGCTCCTCATCCAATCTCAATCTTCCCCCTTACTTCCTCCAACCTGGTTGTGTGAACAGTTTGACAAGAGGGGTGTTAAAAGTTTGAAGAGGGGTGTAGAGGGACCCCATTGGTGCTTCCAAGGCCCGTGTGGCTTTTAAATAAAATAATTTGTGTGAAAACTGTTCTCTTCTTAAGAAAAAAGACCTATTTTATGGTGAAAAACTGAAATGTTTGTAGTGGAATCTGATGGAAATAAAATACTGGCATTTAAAAGAAAGAAAAAACTGTAACATTGCTTTATAAAACATACATCTTAGAGCTATGTGCTTGAGAACAATGGCACTGATTCAAACCCATTGAACTGAATTGGGATTCTGATCTTAATGCCCCTCTACTGAAATAGTTCTTTTGGCTTGAAAGCTTATAGATGATGGGAAAGTTGTAACCAGGCACTCAGGCTGCCTTAACATTCTATGAGGGTTAAAGATATTATGCCTTGTCCTGGCTAAAAATTACTCATTGACCAGGCCTTAAGTAAGCAGAGCAACACCCCAACCCAGGGAATTGAGCTTGGGTTAACATTCAATTAAAATTTTAGGAGGTTGTACAATACGGTAGACCAATCTCTCTGACAATTCAAAAATAATTTCTTCTCCACCAAGGGAAGCCAGGGACTGACCTGTACTTCTCTAAGGAACAGCCCATTCATGCTGTAATACTGAATGGAGAGCTTGCGGAAAGGGCAAACCCTACTACAGATAAACCTGAAGCACGTTCTTCAATGTGAGCTTAAAGAAAAGGAGTCCTTGTGGCACCTTAGAGACTAACCAATTTATTTGAGCATAAGCTTTCGTGAGCTACAGCTCACTTCATCAGATGCATAAAAGTGGAAAATCCAGTGAGGATATTTTTATACACACCGACCATGAAAAAATGGGTGTTTATCACTTCAAAAGGTTTTCTCTCCCCCCACCCCACTCTCCTGCTGGTAATAGCTGATAAGCTTATCAGTCTCCCCACCCCACTCTCCTGCTGGTAATAGCTGATAAGCCTATCAGCTATTACCAGCAGGAGAGTGGGGTGGGGGGACTGATAAGCTTATCAGCTATTACCAGCAGGAGAGTGGGGTGGGGGGACTGATAAGCTTATCAGCTATTACCAGCAGGAGAGTGGGGTGGGGGGAGAGAAAACCTTTTGAAGTGATAAACACCCATTTTTTCATGGTCGGTGTGTATAAAAATATCTTCACTGCATTTTCCACTTTTATGCATCTGATGAAGTGAGCTGTAGCTCACGAAAGCTTATGCTCAAATAAATTGGTTAGTCTCTAAGGTGCCACAAGTACTCCTTTTCTTTTTGTGAATACAGACTAACACGGCTGCTACTCTGAAATGTGAGCTTAGTCTCTCTACACCCCCGTTAGCCTGAGGGTGGTATCTGGGAGTTAACAGACATGCCAGATCCCTTTATCTGCTAGGAATTGGGTGAAACAAGCACAAAGAACTGCAGTCCATTATCAGTAATTATGCAGGGACAATCCCACCTACACAACTGCTCCTCCAGCACATCACAGATGGCTTGTGGTGTTACTATCAATTCAAGTGTCTTTCAGAGCAGACCAGGAGGTAACTCCTGGGGACCTCTGGGCTCAGTTTGGTTTCTCCAGGCCTGTGAGAGTTCAGACAGCAAAAGAGATGGAAAATTTTCCTGTGAAAATTCTGTATCCTTGATGCAGAACTCATTAGTCATTATTTCTTTCCAGAAATGATATATCACAATCACCCTTTCTTGTTTGGCTTGAATATAGGTCCAAATCAATATTTCAGCTGCTGCCAGGTTACCACTATCGGGTTCATATCTAGAGATGCTATGAAATGAAATAAAATTAACCAATAACTAAAATAATTCAGTGTGTGTATTTTCTGAATAGCATCAGAAAGTTCTGAAATGGTTACAAATATAAACTTAGAGGTGGCTAGTAGATTGATAGTACAACAGATTTTACACCAGATTTTATAGTGTAAGAAAAGTCCACAAAGCATTCCAGCTAACAACATTAGAATTGCCACATTAGGACAGACTGATTGTGCGTCTCATTCAGTACTCAGTGCCAATTTCAGATACTTCAAATGAACGTACATAATACATCTAATTGTACAATAATTATTATACAAGAGGGCTTTGAAATGATATTTCACGCGGCATTCTTTGATTCTTTAATAATATTTATCTAGAACACTTTCCTTAAGTGTTTGCTTTAAAATATTCTTGTATGATACACCTGTTCCTTTTTCCTCATGCTTTTGTGTGTTCCAGATAATCATGTCCATGTGTTTTTCATCATGGTGATGCAGCCAGATGGTTAAATTTTAGATTTACAGCTTACTTTACAAAAAAAAATATTCTGCAGGCACTTACAGATCACTATTGTATTTACATCCACTCTACAGAGAATTTATGGTGATAAGTTTCAAAATATTTTCCCTATATTTTATTCTTAGTGAAGTCCTCTTAAAATAGTACACTAAAACTTCTATAGAACAAATAACCAGCTTTATCAATTTGCTTTCTTTATACATTGTAAAGTAAAAATAAAAAAGTTTCTCAGAAAAAAAATCATCAAATCCTTAGAAATTTAGGCCTCAAGAAGTCAACAAAGTCCAGCCTCCAGCACTGAGACAGGACCAAGTAAATCTAGACCATCCCTTGTTACCTGGGGTTTTGCTGAACCCAAAGCTCTTGATAACTTTACTCTCTGCGAGGCGGTGGCAGGCAATAAATCACTGGGGACATGGAATGTCTGGACGATAGATAGTTGATTCAACTGAGCAAACGAAAGTGCTTTCAATCAAAGCTTCCACTTTATTTAGTCTCCAGCACTTACACCCATCCACAACAGGTTAGTGGAGCACCTCAAATTAACCTCACATTAATATTTACCCGAGGCCTTGAGGAGGTCTCGAGTGGATATCTGAAGACTTCCCGTGGACAGCCTTCCAGCTGCAGGGGAACTTGTGAGGTGTTCAAGAAATGTTCAAGGTGTCCCAGTATTCAGGTGTCCAGCGAGCTCAGATCTTTTCCTTTTTATATACCCAATGTTAGTATTACGTGGCTTATTCATCAAAAAATCCTGCTGAGCAGAAGTTAAGAATGGTGTTTTCTGGCCTGTCAGGCAGGGAACTTTCCATCTGTTAACCAGACATATTTCACATAACAGTTAACTATTGCCAGTCTTCCCATCTTGCACAACTGGATGCTTCAGCAAAAAGCTCAAGACAGGAGGGCACAGGGTCACATTTACTCCTCACGGTCACTCACTTCCCCATCCCCTCCTGGTCTGTTAGTTGCGCTAAGGGTTTAGAAATGGCCTCTGTTTAGCAGCTTTCAGCAATAAGCATAACAATTGGTATTCTAGGCACGGGCAGTGGTCTACGCATGTTACTGGGCTCTGGGCTACCAAAATATTTCCCCCTCCTATACCCTGACAAGGTGTTTGTCCAATGTCCTATTAAAAAACTCTCATGATGTGGATTCCACAACATCCCTTGGAAGCCTATTCTAGTGCTTAACTATCCCTAGAGTTAAAAAGTTTTATCTATTATCTAAAATAAATCTCCCTTGCTGTAGAAAAAGCCCATTTCCGCTTGTCCTACCTTCAGTGGACACAGAAAACAATTAATCCCCATCCTCTTTGTAACAGGCCTCAAGTTAAGACTATCAGGCCCCTCCTTAGTCTTCTTTTTTTCAAAACTAAACGTGGCCTGTTAGCTCTTCCTCATCGGTCAGGTCTTCTAAACCTTTTATCATTTTTGTTGCTCTCCTCTGGACTCTTTCTAATCTATCCACATCTTTCCTAAAGTGCGATGCCCAGAATTGGACACAGTACTCCAGGTGAGGCCTCACCAGTTCCACATAGAGTGGGACAACTACTTCTCATGTCTCATCTATGACACTCTTGTTAATACACCCCAAATTAGCCTTTTTCTCAACTGCATTACATTGTTGACTCCTGTTCAATTTGTGATCCACAGTAAACATCAGAACCTTTTCAGAAGCTATTCCCCATTCTGTGGCTGTGAATTTGATTTTTTCCTTCCTAAGTATAGTACCTGAGTTTGATAGTTCTTAGTTAATGTCTGCAGCCTGGGCAAATGCTGGCACCTGGCCTGTCAGCATCACAATCACGACCTCAGGCTGGTGGGAATAAACATTTCTGAGTCGTATGCATTGATTTTTACCTTTTTCATAAAAAATAATCACGTGCTCTTTGCCACGAAGGGCAGGCTATGTCTGGTGATGAAGCAAGGCAGTTGCTGGCATGTGGCATTTCTAAAACACTAAGCACAATACAACATCTATACATGCTGTCAGAGTTCTGGACAACTGCACCTCCCTTCCCTCTCTGTGGTCCAGCAAGGGCACTCACTGTCAGACTTCCATCTCCCAGCTGTCACCTCTCTTGGCTGCAGACCCACGTCTCTCCCTGCCCCCAACTGGGGTATTTCCAGGGTTCACAGCTCCCTGCCCACACTGTTATCCCCAGCAAAACACAGACTGCCTAAGCAGGCTTGCTTTGCCTTTAACGTCAGAGATGATAAACAGTGCAAGTGTCTATAGTTACCACACTGCTCATTCTAAACCAGCACATTTATTCTTAAGTAAGGATTACAGAGAAAAAAAACAGTTACTAATCGTTCATCATTGCCTCCATTTTGACATGTAAGTAGTTCTGGTAGAAGGCTTCTCTCTAGGATTTAGTCATGGAGCCTCCAGGCTGTTAAGTGAAGGGCCCGCAGTTTTGCGTGGAGCGGCCAACCATGATCTTGGGAGATTGAGTCCGGGTGCTATGGGAGCAAAACTGGGGCTGCCACTGACAGATCCAATAGAGTGGAGAACCAGTGCTGGCAAGGCCACACTGGAGCTATTAATATAACTCAGGCCTGGTCCTGTTTGATCTTTAGCAGCAGTCTAAAAGCAGAAAATTACAGCCTGCTTAATACATTTAAAAAGATTTTCAGTCCAAAAGCCATCTCACCTCTTCGCATCTGAATTCAGTAACTAGAACTACAGAAAATCAAGTTTGCATAAAACAGCCCAGGAGAACACTCCAGCCAATTGAGACACCTACCCAGTGGGCTGGACACTACCCTAATGAGTGAAAGGAAGGTGCATAAAAAATAACTGTTCTTCACATGAAGAAGGTTTGCTCTCATAACCAATGACCAGAGCCAGGCTATCACAAAGCAGAATAGATTCAGGCTGATAATCATCGACAAGCTGACTTCCAGCTTCTCCTGAATAGGAAGAGACTTTTAAAAGCTATCAAGGGGCTACCCTGTTGTCCAGAGTACATGCTCCAGAAGGCAAGGAAAGAATCTTTTGAAGACACCCTGGTCACTTCTACATATCCACTTCTGGCAAGTCTGAACATGGTGAGCATTGCAAAAAGTCATTGATAAAGTCATTGAAAAACTTCCTAATTCCACAGTTACAGCTGAGCTTCTAAGGAAAAGCACTTGCCTGATGAGTAAGAGATATTGCTAGTACTGAACGGGCATTTGGAAACAATTCCTCATGTAACAACTTGATTTCTAGGAGGAATGTGAGATTAAATCTCCTTGCACCCTCACATTAGCTTGAAGCTAGTATCTGGGAGTACAGACATACTGGATTCCTTCATCTTCCAGGAATTGGGTGAAAAGGGTAGGTATCTGCTGTTGCCTGTCCTGACAACCAGCCAAGAAATAACCACAAACAAAGGTTGAACTAGAGCAGCACTGAGGGTTGATTTATTGCTTCCCTTATTTACACAATTATACTCACACACACAACTCTTTCATGCTGGCAGGCTTCAGGCATGGATGTTGGTTTTGATTTTGCAAGTGGCTGAAGCTGGCCAGGCAACAGCTGCCCGGAGATTGGCCGTGAGGTGATGGGAGTCCCCAAAGTCCCTTCAGATCCGTGGGAGGGCTCTACTGCTTCTTGTCCGGTCCTGAGTTTAGCGTGCTGTTACATTTCCTTGTTGGTACCTGTCATGGCCGCCCGTCTCGAGATTTATACCTTTACAAAGATAATACCATGGTTCCATAAAAGGAGTTATTTGTCTCTTTTTTTTGCCATTGGCTGTCACTCACACTATCTCACTCATTCCTTACATTAATTGATTATACATTCATAAGCATGAATACAATTGGTAATATAGAGTAATGCAGCTTTTAGCAAGCATCTAACATCATTGAGGAGCTTCCACTGCTTGTGGCTTTGTAACAGCATAACAGGAAATTGTGCAGACTGCACTTGAAAGAGAAAATGGAGGGGATGCATCCGGCTACATTCCCTCCCTCCCCCCCTTGATCAATGGATCACAATAAGGATTGTCGGACAGTGGTCCCCCAAAACAGCTGGTGGAGCTTGGTGACTTGCTGAACCAACAGCCAGGTATAACAACATAAGTATAAAAATACAATGAAAAGTATACCAAGAATAATCAATAAGATGACAATGAGGTGCATAAAGAAAATAACAAACCAGTAACCACTTTGTCTGTTTACCACCCAGCACACTTAAAACTCACTTAAAATCTCTACCAGTGTCTCAAAGCAATGAGCTGTGCACAGATACTTTTCAACTATGCCACTGTGACAGGTTCGGTCACAGAGATCCCTTTGGGACTGTCATCTGATGTTCTGAAATTACCTCTGAGCCTGTTTTCCCTGCTAGCTTGGGACTCCAGAACCCTGTCTTATTGAGCCAGACATGCTAGCCTGCTGCAACACAGACCCAGGGTCCGATCCATGCCCCCAAAGTTGCAGACTTAACTTGAAAACAGTTCAGCAGGTTATCTGCCTCCAGCACCCAGACAGCCAGCTCCCAATGGGATCCAAACCCCAAATAAATCCATTTTACTCTGTATAAAGCTTATACATGGTTCTGATGCTCTGTACCTCGGGGGAACAGCCTACATCCCCATGTTCATCTTTATAAAATAATTGTGTGGTATCCAATGAAAAGTTTGTCATGTTGGGTGTCTTTGGAAGGCTCACAATGCACTGAACATGGTTGTTATAGTGATGTTATAGTAATTGTTACAGTAATGTTATAGTAAGGTTATAGGTTATAATTTCATGTATATAGTTATGAGGCTGAAAATGTATCCTCGTGGCTTAAAGCAAGCCCATGTAAAAACTCTCCAAGAACAGAGAGGCAGTTCACACCTCATCAGGGCAGGGATGGGAGAAACCCAGCCCAGCCTCACAGGAACAATGGACGCTGGCTTAGGCAGCAACAAAAGAATCTGTTAGACCCTTGAGGGAGTCACCCCCCTTCTCTTGGTCAGTTTGGGACTGCGATGAGGTAATGCTCACCTTACTCTGAAGGGGGGGGGGAACCAAGAGGAAAGAAAAGACGTGATAAATGGGAGAGACATTTTGCCATGCTCTCTCTCTTCCACCTACATCTACAGACACCACCACCACCAAGCAAATGAAACTCTGATCAAAGGGAGAGCCTGACTGAAATGTAACCAGCCAGCCTGTGGTGAGAAACATCTAAGTGTGTAAGGACACTGAAAGTGTTAAGATCAGCTTAGAATGCATTTTGCTTTTATTTCATTCAACCAAATCTGACTTGTTATGCTTTGACTTATAATCACTTAAAATCTAACTTTATAGTTAATAAATTTGTTTATTCTACCTGAAGCAGTGTGTTTGGTTTGAAGTGTATCAGAGGCTCCCCTTGGGATAACAAGCCTGGTACATATCAATTTCTTTGTTACATTGATGAACTCATATAAGCTTGCAGCATCCAGCGAGCATAACTGGACACTGCAAGATGGAGGTTCCTAGGGTTGTGTCTGGGACCGGAGATATTGGCTAGTGTCATTCGCTTGCAAGTAGCTGGGAGCAGCTTACATGCCAGAGGCTGTGCGTGAACAGCCCAGGAGTGGGGGTTCTCACAGCACAGCAGGGTAAGGCTGGCTCCCAGAGTCAAGGATTGGAGAGGCATAGCAGATCACTGGTCCAGATAACAGCAGAGGGGAATGTCACAACAGGGTAAACTCATAAATTGTCTGCCCTCTATAACATTGATAGAGAGATATGCACAGCTGCTTGCTCCCCCAGCTATTAATCACTTATTCTGGGTATACTGATAAACAAAAGTGATTTTATTAAGTATAAAAGGTAAGATTCAAGTGGTTTCAAGTAATAACAGAAGAACAAAGTAAGTCACCAAGCAAAATGAAGTTAAAACATGAATTTGGGTGGTCATCGCGGACTGGGCCACTAGTCGGGCCCGTTGGGCCACGTTGGAACTCTTGTTTAAGAGCTTGGGCCAAATGGACCAGTTCTGGGAGGGGGGAATGGGTAGGCCGGGTGTGGGAGCCAAAACATCAGTGGTTTGGGGTGGGGATGGCACCCATGTACTATGACTAGGAGCTCCTCGTGGGAGTGATCCCTGAAGAGGGACTGAAAGGGAGGGTGGGTGGGAAGGGCAGAAATAAATTGGAGGGTATAACCCACTTCCACAGTGCTTAATACACAGCACTCTTAGGAATCCAGGACCAAGCAGTAAGTGGGAAAGGTGGTTTGCAAATATGGGGAAAATGGAATCTGGCATCCTGGAAACGAGCATGTTGTCCTTGAGCATCCCATCAAAATTCCTGCCTAGAACTCCCTGGGTTGCTAGATGGAGCAGGCACTGATGCAGAGGCAGAAGGAGGAGGAGGTCTATGTCTATAGTTCCAGTTCTTCTTTCTCTGCAGGTCCTGCAGTGGAGCAGGGGCAGAGTAACAGGGGTTTTCTGTGGATAGAAAAGCTTTCTGGATGGGCCTGGAGTGTACAAGCCCAAAGACCTTAGAGTTGCCCTAACGTCCTTCAAGCCACGGAGCTTAGAGTAAGTTTTCTCCAAAAACAGCAAAGAACATTCAAAGGGCATGTCCTGTAAAGTCTGTTGGACCTCTTGTGGAAACCCTGAGGATTGCAGCCAAGAGATCCTGTGCCTGGCCACTGCAGAAGCCATGGACCTAGCCACCGAGATATATATCATATATATCCAGCACAGCCCACAGATATATATGTGTATGAGACTGGATGGGATCACAAGCCAAAGTAGTTTAACTGTGTTGACTATAATTTTCATTATCAAAATAGGGTCAATAACAATCCAAATGTACATAGATTCATACCTGATCAACCACAGGGGTTGAGTTCTGGGCACAAGTTTGGATTGGTGTTTGTCTATTCCAAAGCAGTTCATCCAGTCTCAGCTTCCAACAGACAAGGGATCACTGAAAGATAATTTTAACTCCTCTTTATAGAAAATTGTTCAGAAATTACAGAACCAGAATTAATCATTTGCAATGAAGATTGACTTCTCCTTTCACATTATCCCATGATCCATTTTTCTTACAAGCCCAATAAAGTTATAAATATCTTCTATATAGTTTCAGTTTCAATTAGCTATGTTATAAATCAACATTTCTCTGCCAGTGTCTAACTCACATGGCATCTCCTTCAGGTGAGTCTTGGGGACACAGCCAACACTGTGAGCAGAGCCTTACAAATACTGTGTCATAAGCTGCAGCTGTTCTGTCCTGAAAAAATAAAACTAGTGGTATGTGCTAGATGCTCAGGTTTCTTGCTTAATATTATGTAGAATATGGATCCTTTTATCTTTAGTGCTCCAAGTGATCTATAGTGAAAGGAAGTAAAAAAAGATGTGGGCAAATTGGGAGAGTTCAGAGGAGAGCAACAAACCTGATATGAAGTTGAGAAAACTTGACCTATAAGGAAAGGTTAAGAATTAGCCATGTTTAATCTAGAGAAGAGAAGGCTGCAGGAGGATACAATAACAGTCTTCAAATATGTAAAAGGTTCTTAAAAAGAAGAGGGTGATCAATTGTTCTCCAACAACAACAAAGGTAATAAATCAATGTAGCTACATTTAGGTCAATGGAGCTATGCTGATTTACTTCAGCTGAGGATCTAGCCCTAAATGATTTGCTGATAAAGCAGAGATCATCAAGGATCAAAATCATGACGAATGAAATTCACCCCTGTGCAAAGGGTCACCACAAGGCATATGTGACACTTAAGTCCCATATAAGCCCCCAAAACAGGGCTTCAGTGGAATTTGGAATTTAAATGGTGCATAGGTCTTGTTCTGCCCCCTGCACAGGAGTGTATTACACCCTAAAAGATACATAGATAGACCTAAACATAACAAATACATACATTTTAAATCCAACTATTTGGAAACCACTTCCTTTCTTAATGCCTTGCCAGTGACCTGTGGGTGGGTCCCGCAAGCACTGCAGGGGCTGCAGAATTGGGACTCATGCCCCTAGAATTTCATCCAAGATACCAGCTGTGGGAGACAGCTCATAACCATTTGTTTCCACCACTCTCTCTTGAGCGCTAGTGTTTGTAGGATCCGGCTCTTAGGGCCAGATTTTTAAAAGGTATCTAGGGCCAGATCCTCAAAGTTATTTAGGTTCCTAACACCTACTGATTTCAATTGGTGTTAGGTGCCTAAATATCTCTGCAGATCTGGGCTGTAGGCACCTAAAGATGCAGACAGGCAGTTGGTGAGACTTTCATAAGCACCAACTCCCACTGATATCAACTCTTTCAACAGTTACAAGACAGAATAGAGTGTATAGTCAAAGACATTCATTTATTAAAGCCATGTGCATTGAAAGAGTTTATAAGTAAGGCTACGAGTCCATGATTTTATGTGACCTCTGCAACTTCAGCCCCAGGTGGCCGGGCTCCAGCTGTCAGCGCTGGACAGCTGGGGTCGGGCTTCCGCGATATATCATTTATTGCCTGTGTCCTTTCTGTGTTTTACTAGAAATACCCATGCCAAAAATCTTAGCCTTATTTATAAGTACCTCAGGTGGGTCTGAGCTAAGATTGCTACTGGGATGTGTAAGGCAAGTTTTGAGATGTACCTATTATCACAAGTGAATATCTGAACTGTAAGGGTCACCGAGAAGTTATATAAATTACCTTCAGTCACCGCTGCATTTCTTAAAGGGCAGGCTCCTCTTCCGCCTTGGAGTTCCTCACAGCCAACCAAAAAAGCATCCAAAACCGTTTATTACCTCTGAGAGTTTTATTTACTACCTTCACCAAAGCACCATCACAATCCTGTGCAGCAGGTCTATTGACAGCTTGTCCTAACCCTCAGGCCTTTCCAGGGGGTGGGGATGGCAGCACTAGAGAGATCTCACCACCCTGAGACCTTCCTTCCTCTGAGCTCTACTAGCTTTTCCCCTTTGCACGTCTTTCCTGCTCTTTTACCTATCTATCCTTCCCAGCTGGTGGGATAATTAGTTCTTGAGCTCATCAACCCCCAGTCTGCTTAGGCAATTAAGAGAGACACCTGGGACACTGAGTACCTTTCCCAGATCCAAGGAAGAGCTCTGTGTGTCTCAAAAGCTTGTCTCTCTCATCACCAGAAGTTGGTCTAATGAAAAGCCCACCTTGTCTCTCTAATATCCTTGGACTGACACAGCTACAGCAACACTGCATATAGGCAATTAAGTACAATCCGTCTCCATGAGGCCTTTCCTAGGAGAGTTAATTAATGCTTAACTGATCAGAATGCTGGGTCAGCTAGTGACTTTCAGCACTCGGTCAACATTTCATTGAATGTTTTATGGAAATATGCTAATGAGCGTAAATATAATGTAACTGGAATATGCTTTATACAAAAGGTCTCTTGTAAGGTATCATTACAAAACTTATAATCTACTGAGTGTGGTCATCCTATTTGTATGAATGTATCATTCTTGTATCTGAAACTAGGAATATGAAATATAACTCTGGAGTCCTATTGTAATTATGCAAAGTGTGGGCCATTAATGGTGGTTTGAAATCTTGATGGCTCCCAATAACTAGGACAATTGGTTGTAAATGGCTGTTTACTTGTAAGCCTTCCTGTACACCTGTGTGCCAGCGAGTGGGAAATGAAGTCTCACAGGACATGTGAACATGTTACATGATACTGGAATCCATCTTAAACCTGGTGCTTTTCCATTTAGAAGGAGGGGTGGGAACCCAGAGTGAGACAAAGGATTCCCACCTTGTGCCAAAAATATAAAAGAGGGTGGAACAGAACAAAGGGGGCTGTCAGTCATGAGAAGTCCCCTAGTTACCACCTGAGCTGGAACTGACAAGGATTGTATCAGGGGAAAGGATTGGGCCCAGACTAGGAAGAAGTCTAGTCTGTGAAAGAAGCTTATTGGAACATCTCTAAGGGTGATATTTACCTGTATTCAGTTTCTTAATGTATTAGACTTAGACTTGCATGTTTTGTTTTATTTTGCTTGGTAACTTACTTTGTTCCATCTGTTATTACTTGGAACCACTTCAGTCCTACTTTTTATACTTAATAAAATCACTTTTGTTTATTAATTAACCCAGAGTAAGTGATTACTACCTGGGGGAGCAAACAGCTGTGCATCTCTCTCTCTCAGTGTTATAGAGGGCAGACAATTTATGAGTTTACCCTGTATAAGCTTTATACAGAGTAAAATGGATTTATTTGGGGTTTGGATCCCATTGGGAACTGGGTATCTGGGTGCTGGAGATAGGTGACCTGCTGAGCAGTTTTCGGTTAAAGTCTGAAGCTTTGGGGGTGTGCACCAGACCTGGGTCTGTGTTTGCAGCTGGCTAGTGTGTCTGGCTCAACAAAGCAGGGTTCTGGAGTCCCAAGCTGGCAGGAAAAACGGGCTCAGAGGCAATTCAGCACATCAGGTGACAGTCCCAAGGGGGTCTCTGTGACCGAACCCATCACAATGATGTTAGAAGAGACATTTCCTATGTGCTTTATTATTCATAATAACATTACAGTCATCCCTGGAGGCCCCAGCCTAGACTTTGGCCCCATTGTGTTACAAATACATGGTAAGACATGGTCCCTGCCCTGAGGATTTTACAGTCTAACTAAACAAAACAGACAAACAACATTTTTATTATCATCAGCTCCATTTTAGATAAGATGGACTGATGAAGATGAAATCACAGGGTAAGGGGGGACCCACCTGGCCCACATGTTCCTCTTCTTCCCTAGGGGAGGTAGGCACTGGCATCTAAATATGGATGGAAGGATTCAAGTCTTAAAGTGTTGAAAGGAATGCGTAATCTCTTTTTTCTACGCTTGTTTCTGTGTTCAGTCACAGTTACGATGCATACTGTTTCTATCTAAATGTCAACATTTATTGAAATGAGACCCTCTGAGAAATCCAGAAAAGGGCCATTATTAAAAAAGGAGGTAAAAAAGAAACATTACAACAGTCAGGAGAGCGCACTGTTATGAATAGAGAAAAAAAGACTGTTTCAGTAAAAAAAAGACTGTGAGAAGATGCACTCTGGATCCATCCACTGAGGAAACCAGTTGTGCAGCGCGGGTGTTTTTCATGGAAATTTGAACCCTGGGTCCTGTGAAGCCAACCAGCTCTGCAACAGACTGAACTTTGGCAAAGAAACCTACTTTATTCAACAGGAAATGTAACTATTTAGTGTAGGCTCTAGTTCACATTTTATTGTTTTGTTTTATATTATAACCATTTGTTTCCACCACTCTCTCGTTTTTAGTTGAATCTCTCTTCTTTCTTAATGATGCTTTCTCTTATTTTATTACATTTTCGTGTGGTTTGCAGGAGCTGTGATTTAAAGTAAAACTAATAAATTAGGGTACACTGATCCTTTGGGGCAGAGGATCTGAGATCTTGGTGAATGTCAAGGATATCACAGGGGAATGCTTCCAAGGGACTCAGAGACTAGATGCACCTACTGTTAATCTGCAAGGCAGACAAGGCTGGCATAGCCCCAGAGAGAGTGCATGAGTGGCTGAAAGGCTGGTGGTGTTAGGAAGCTGACATCCAATTAGCACAAACAAGACTCTTTCACGCTGGAGGTAGGAGGTTACAAGGTGATGAACAGTGCTGGGTACCCCAAGAATCATCACAGCGCTACAAGTGGGTTCCACAATCTGGTCCTAACTTCAGAAGAGTTACACAACTCACAGATTTAGCCTGCGGATTTCTGCACTGACTTAATACAAATAATAAAAACACGTAATGCATATAATCCACCCTTCTCAAGAAATCCAGCCTTCCAGAGAATCTCAGGTCAATCTGCGTTCATGGCCTGTCACCTAGGCTGAGAATCACACACTCCTTCCTTATTGCATATGTGATGCTGGCACCATGCCAGGTCTCAAGGAAACACTCACAAATCCAGAGCTAGAACCAGTCTGGATCACCTCTGTGTCAGTATTATTAAAATAGGTATAAAAATGTGTTTAGGACTTAGACTTTATGGAATCCTTGTAATTTGCTGCATGCATTAATCTCACTTATAATATCTATATTCCACATTATAAGGTAATACTTAAGTGTTTTCTCTGTTAGGAGTGCAGTGTTTCAAGGTTATCAGACGGTTCAGGGGATACCGTAACGGGGGGACGGTGTTAGGGCACTGCAAAGCTCTTCTGTCCAGCCATCCTGTTGCTAGGTGCTTGTACTCATCCATGCTGGCAGGTCTACCTGATTGGTTCCAACACAGAATATATGATGGCTTGGGACCTCTTTCCACGGTGGAGGGGGCAGGGTGGAAGAGTTCCAGCAGGAAGCAAACCTAGGACTAGCGAAGCTTGGGGTAGAGTTTAGAGTGGGGTTTATATTTTGTTGGAATTGTTTAAGGTAACAGTAAAGGTGAACCTTGGGAATGGTTATGTTTGGACTCACATACAGTATAGTGTGATTATACACCGCTTGGAGAAGTGTGGGCACTCAACCCACTTAACAGTTCTGCATCCAAACCTTATCATGCAGGACGCTGGACACTTGGCAACAGCTGCTTGCATAATATGACAGATGCCTCTGTGCACACAGACCCACGTACCCCACACTTGAATGAAAATTACAAATGTAGTGAATGATTAAACATTAGGAAGAGACACTTAGATTCTGCAATAACCGGCACAGTAGAAACAGACAGATAAAATAGATACTCTGTGAGATGCTGAGTGCCTCCTGGCAAGGTTGAGCTCTCTCAGCTCTGATTAAAGTTCAGTGGGAGTTGAGGGTGGTCATTATCTTGAAGGAGCTGCTCAGCACCTCACTGAGTTGTTGCTACGTGTGTATGGGAAACTGAAGGACCTTGCAATTTATTATGTACCTTTGACTACCTCATGTACCTCTGTTCACTAATTAATCTCCCTGGGAGTAATTCTAATGTCAAAACCACAAGTAAATTCAATCAGCTTTCATTTAATAATATTTAACTTTTATATAATCCTTGTTTATCCTTAAAACCTCAAAGAGCAGTAAAAAATTGGGTAAGTATTATCATCCTCATTTTACACTTGGAGAAACAAAGATACACAAGTGTTAAAATGGCTTTTCCAATATCTCACAGCAATCAGCTATGTGGTAGTGCTGGAAACAAAATCCTAAAGTACCAAATCCCAGTCTTCTACTCTGACCAAGAGAAAACACTCCCTCTGAGGGTTAAGAATAGAACACAGGGCTCCTGACTCCTCCTACTCTAACCACTCCAACACACTTCCACCCCAGAGTTAGGCGTAAAGTCAAGAAGTTCTGACTCCCAGTCCTTTGAGCTAACCAGTAGACCACATCTATCACACAACCAGCTAGAGAAATGTTTCCTTCTTTCCCTCCAAATTACAGCAACCTGAGGTGCAGGCTGGCAACAGTGACAGTTCTCCAGCATGGTGTCCCCTCTGTGCTTGTTGCTAGGGACAATGAACTGAAATTGAATAAAGCAAAATGCCAAATCCTGAAAAAAGATACTTATGTATACGAGGGAAATTCTATCTGAAAATGGTGTCCTGTCAGATCCTGCAGAGAATCTTAGGCAGGTCTACACTCCTGACTTTGGGTGGCATAAATATGTCAATCAGGGGTGAAGAAGTGTGATGCCAGAGTGACATAGCTGTTCTGGTAAAAAAAAATCCCTCGTGCAGACTTATATTGGCCAAACTGCACTTTTACTGGTATAGCTTATTTTCCTATACTTTGCCAATGTAGCTGCATCCACACTAGAAGCCCTTTGCTGGTGTAGTAGACCAATATTCCTATATTGGTAAAGTGCTTCTAGTGTAGACATAGCCTAGGTATGGTGACTTTCTTTGGAAAAATCATAGATAATCTGAATGATGAAATAAAATATACAAGAAGATTGCTGCTTCAGGGAGTAGAAATGGATTGAGGAACCTGAAGCAAAGTTCTGGTTAACTAGTTAATGAGTTTCTTCTCTAGAAATAGATGGGCCAGTCACCCAATGCTCTATTGGGAGATTGCAATAGTGGGACTTTGTTCATGTTTTGTTTTAAATAGTCTATTGATTTTCCGGTAAAATCAGATGAAGGCATCCACGTGCCGAAATGCAGATGTGGGCAGAATAAATGTAACTTTGCCTGTGTGTCCGCCTGTGTCATTTCCTCAGAAGACCATAAATGCAATTTTTATGACTCACTCTAAGATTAACATTAAGGAATTATGCAATATAGCTTTTGAACTGACAAGCTCTTCAGCTGAATTTAGCAACCTGTAACTTTCAGATCTTGATTTCTGTCCATTTTTATCTGAACACAATCTCCTTTCCATAAGGAATTTTACACAAAAATGCCAGCTGTTGTCACCACCAGCATGAGCCCTAGTATAGACATGACTTCAAGCATTTTTAACCATCGTGAATAATGACACACAAAAAATGTCAGGAGCCACCAGATTCTTATGCACACTAGGGTTCCCACAGATACCTCCGTGGAGACTTTTAGGTAAAATTCTGTAATTTAGACACAGCCTTAGATAGAGGAGTAAACCAAGACTCTCTTTCTCAGCAGAGCAATTTAGTAAACTCTACAACCATGAGATACCGTAACTTAACGTTGTAACCTTCCTCAACATTTTCCAGAGGAAATTGTTCCAGAAGTTGAAAACCTGCTGTTTATCTTTCACAGCAATAAGACTGTAAGGATTGTGTCTCTGGCTTTTTGTTGATTTACCACAGTGAGGAAAGGTAACACTGTATGACTGTTTGGCAGGAATTGTTAGTCCTTGATAACAGCCTCTGTGTAAATTATACCCAGACTATAACTTGTACAGTTGTGGGATTTGGCACCAACTAAGCTTGGCACATTCAGTTTAGCCCAGGAATTGTGCTCTAGCTGTGCAGACTGATAAGAGGGGAAAAAAAACACTCTAGGCTATGTATATCAAAGGAGTTTTCAGCAAAAGACTAGCATACATCAATGCACCTTTATATCACATAGAAGGGATATATCTTAGCAGGTTCAGATAAAACTGGACAAAAGTCAAAATCAGGGAATTACAACCTGCTCAATTCATTTAAAGATGTTTTCAAGTCCAAAGGCCATATGACTCATCTGCATCCAGTAGCAATCCAGTGAATCCAGTAGCAAGAACTGGAGAAAATAATTTTTGCATGAGACAGACCAGGAGAACTCTCCAGCCAATCGTGGCAGAAATATGTTATTCATCTGTCAAGGACGCCCACTTTGGGGGCAGGACACTACACTAATGAGTGCAAGGAAGGCACATAAAAGATAGAGGCACAGAATGTCAAGTCGCTGTTCTTCACCTGGAGAAGGTTGCTCTCATAACCACTGACCAGAGAAAGGCTATCACAGAGCAGAGCAGATTCAGACTGATAATCATCCACAAGCTGACTTCCAGCTACCCCTGAATAGGAAGAGGCTCCATCTCTCAAAAGCTATCTGGGGGCTACTGTGTTGTCCAAACTACATACTCCAGAAGGCAAGGGAAGAATCTTTTGAAGATACCCTGGTCATTCTACATATCCATTGCTGGTAAGTCTGAACATGGTGAGCATTGCAAACAGTCATTGATTAAGTTTAGATAACTTCATAATACCACATAGTCACAGCAGAGCTTCTAAGGAAAAGCATTTGCCAAATCAGCAACATATATTGCTAGTACCGAACAGTGATTTGGGAACAATTCCTCAGATAATAACTTGAGTCCTAGGAGGAAATCGATCTCCTTGAGATCATATATCAGTGCACTAAAGCACTGACCATTGAATAACTTCTATTCATCAGTTCTTTAGCCAAAATCTTGGAGACAGGATAGCTCAGTGGTTTGAGTATTAGCCTGCTAAACCCAGGGTTATGAGCTCAATCCTTGAGGGGGCCATTTAGGGATCTGGGGCAAAAATTGGGGATTGGTCCTGCTTTGAGCAGGGGGTTGGACTAGATGACCTCCTGAGGTCCCTTCCAACCTTGATATGATTTGATTTGTGGTGGTTTTTGGGTGCTAGGGGGTTTGTAGCTTTGCCTTTGTTGGGATTAAGCAAGGGAAGAGGAGCTGTTATCTAAGATGCTTGTTTTACTGCAGGAATGCAATTGTGTTGTTGGGGGGAGGGATAGCTCAGTGGTTTGAGCATTGGCCTGCTAAACCCAGGGTTATGAGCTCAATCCTTGAAGGGGCCATTTAGGGATCTGGGGCAAAAATTGGGGATTGGTCCTGCTTTGAGCAGGGTTTTGGACTAGATGACCTCCTGAGGTCCCTTCCAACCCTGATATTCTATGATCTTAACATCTTTGATCAACACTTGGCTGAGATTCTGAAAGTATCCTAAAGGAATTAGGCACCCAACACCCATTGAATTTCAGTGGGAGCTGGGCAGCTCCCTTTGATGCTTTCTCTCTCTGTCCCACCCAACACATAAGCCACTATGAAAGACTGGTTGGGTGCAGTCAGCATAGCAACCTGGAAATCCCCCTACATGGCAGATTAGTCCTCAGTGACTGGTTAAGCCAGTGGTACTGTCACTTTGCCTTGCCAGAGCAGCACAAATTGGCCATAGTTGAGGCCAGGGTCTGGTCTGCTGTACCCTAATCCATGATTGAATGTTACCTCCAACACCATGACAATTGAAAGTTTCATTATTGTCCTTCACAAGAACATTTGACCAAAGGCCTTTTGAAATTAACAAGAGATGAGTCTCTATTATCCACTATTTTATGGACACCCTCAAAGAATTCTAATGGATTCTGTCTGTCCAATTTCCCTTTACAGACACGTATGCTCATTTAGCTATTTCATAACTATCTTTAATTACTGTCTCCACCAAAATTGCCTAGTACTGAAGGCAGGCTCTCTTCTCTTTAATTCCCAGGATCACTTTTAATGCCTGTCTTAAATATAGATACAATATTTGCTACCCTCCAACCTTATGGTATAGTAACTGATTTTAATGAGAGAACATTTATGTTAGGAACTCAGCAAGTTCTTCAGTCCCTTCAGAACTGTTGGAAATATATCACGTAGTCCTATGCTTGTTATTTAATTTGTCAATTTGCTTCAATCCTACTTCTTTTGACATCTCAATCTCTGAGAAGGCCTTGTCTTCATTATCTGAAAATGGAGGGTATCTGCCACCATCATTACTGGTGAGGACTGGTCACATACTTGATTTTAAAGATCCTCATAATTCTCGTTTGAGCAGACTAAATCTCTTAGAAAGTCCACCAAACTTTTTATTTCATTTGATAGCAATTCACTGGACAGTGCTATTTGCTAAGAGGACCTTATCTGAATGGGTACCCAAGTATATCTTCTATTATGCCCTCCTTAGCATGAAGCTGCAAGGCTGTATCAATGTGCACTCAGTTAGAGGCAAACCTGCCACAACTAGCTATATCATACTTGTCTTCTCTGAGTGCATCAGCAAAGGAGCAATATTGTCATCCCTCCACGTGCTCCTACAGTCTTATTGCTTGGTTGTGTTGAGAAGCCCACCTTGGACTCTCTGCATTCCAGAACTTAGTTCTAAAGTGCGGGAGAAGCCCAATTCTACCTGCAGAGAAGGTATTTATTTGTTTTGGGGATGTGGAAGTCCCTTATTTTATGCGGGGCAAAGATTTTTTCAAGTCAAAGTTGATTTCCCCCCCCGTTCACAGTTAATATTGAGACTAAAAAGTCTCCCTAGTACTGGTCAGGTATCTTATTCTTCCCTATACCATTTTTAATATTACAACCACTACCAAGTTCCCATATCACTTTTAGCACTGCAGTCTTTTCTTCTTTAGGCTTATCCTCAAGCTTCTTAATCTTCAAGAATGAGAATCCTATGGAGAACATATCTTTAAAGAAGGGGATACTGTTGGGATGGTGCCAAAGTAGTGTGGCCATACTGAATGAATGGTGTGAGCATAACTTGACATGACTTAAACATGGCTGAATGGCAGCCTGGGAGCAGGTTCCCATTAAGCAGAACAGATTTGACAAAGGACTGGCAAATTCTGCATGTACGATCGATATTGAACCTATTGGTAGGCAAATATGGGCCCATGCAAAAGTAAATATCACATATATAAAGTTCCAGTATGAAGCACAGGTCGTCCTGGTTATAATGACCTTACAGCAAGGACAACACGCAGAGAGCCAGAGTGAATGACTGATGAGTGAGTAAACATGGGGTGATTTTCGTTCGGTACCACACATCCCTCAGCCCCTTCTAAAATAGTAATTAGGTGAAAATTAGTAACCACACGCCCACTGGGCATGCTTTTAAGACATGTGACTCCTTTGAGGGAAAAAGAGTATAAGAATCAAGCAAAATAAATTACTGTTGGTTGGGATTCCTTCACTGACACTTGAAGAAGCAATGCTGCCAGACAGAGTAGCCAAAACTCTGCTCCGTGGGCTCAAGTAGGACTGTGAACCAGACGGGTCTCAAGGCAACCAAGGCCTTGACTCGAGGGAATCCGAGACAGACCAGAGGGCTGAGAAGTACAGACCAGGAGGGAAGAAGCCATCTATAAAATTGGTAACTACCTTCTTGGTTTGCCAAGCAGGAACTGCATGAGGCTAGCGCAGGACTGGTTCATGTATGTTTGTGAAAGAGAGACTCATTAAGAGGAATGTATAGCTCTTAATGTCTGAAGTAGGAGTTATGTGCTTAATATAACCCCTTACCGCTTGTGTAATTCCTTCTCAATAAACTGCTGGGTATTGCAAATAATTACTGTAAACCTTTTTCACTGGTATGACAGTAATCTGCTCCACCAGGTGCCAGTAAAAATCCATTTCAGGAGTAGTAGCACCCCCTGTTGTCAACAGATATCACAGTAATTCTGCTTTTTCGATAACATTATTTCACAGGCTTTTCACCCATCTCCTCTCTAAGTTGGGTTTCTTCTTTGTGGAGTATCTATAGTTTTGCTTAGATAACTTCCCAATGACAAAGAGTTACAGCTGATCTTTTAAGGAAAAGTATTTGTTTAATTAGTAACAGATTATGGCTCACTTTAAGCTTTGTGAACATTAAGGAATTATGCAATATAACTTAGGAACTGAAAATCTCTTCAACTGAATTTAGCACCCCGTAATTTTCAGATCTTGATTTCTGTCCATTTTTATCTGAACATAATCTCCTTTCCATAAGGAATTTTACACAAAAATGCCAGCTGTTGTCACCACCAGCATGAGCCCTAGTATAGACATGACTTCAGTGGCTTCCAGTGGTTCTCCTGAAGTTGTAGTATAGACATGGGCAGGATCGGGGTTTGCATTGGATAGTCACACAGCACTCAGTTGTATTTCTATAACAAAATGATTAATTTATCTTTTACACAGCAAGAAAACTCCAAGGAGTTTTCAAGAGCTTGTCACAGGATCCACTTCACCACATGGGGTGACTCCTCCTGGCTGCTCTGAGGCTTAGCTGCACTCACCTCTGACCCATCCCATCTGTCGCTCATTCATGCACCTCGCTGCTTCTCTCTCCCGCTCTGCAACTCAGGGTGCTCTCTCTTTATGACTTGGCTCTCCAGGCATGTCACTATAGTCCTCCTCTTCTGGGGTATCAAAGTCCCACTAGATGGCTGTATTAGGCAGTCTTCTGCTCAACTGCCTGCTCTGTGCCACTTCCCCCGTGGTCGGTAGGGGAACACGGGCCTGGGCACTACTCCAGGTTCTAGCCCAGGGACCCTACAATCAGCAGTCAAGGTCTGCACTGCCCCAAACCTTGCAACTGTTTCCTTGGGCTGCTCCTACATCGCCTCTATCAGGCTCTTCCTCCACCCTCCTCTGGATACACCCTTTCCTCCAGGCCAGAACCCCAGTGCTACCTGCACAAATTTACAGCCCTCTCCTCCCCCTCTGGGTGCAATGTCCCTCTACGGCTTAACAGGACCTTTTCCCAGTGAAAGAGCCTTTACATAATAAATATCCTTAACATACATTTATTAGCATTTAATAGTATACACATGCCAAGGATCTAATGCTCACTACTCCTAATAATGCAGACAGATGTTTTCTGATGGCCAGTCAGGATCGGATTTCACCTGGGGCTCTTGCTGCTCCATGGTATGGTCATGCAGGGTGTAAGAGTTCCAGCAGCTTTGGTCTTAAGGAGTGTCCCAGAGTTAGGTTCCAACTGGCTTCTCTTCTAACCCTCATTACATAGGTAAAATGAGAGTCTCTTCTCTATACCTGAACCAATTAGTTTACTTAAAGTATGACTATGCAATAAATGTAACCAATCAGAACTCCTAATGGGCTCGAACAATTTCTCTAGTGACAGCAAAACCTCACAATTTCTACTTACCAGAAAAAGCAACTTTTCACAAAAACTCACACAAGCACCCAGTAAGAAACATGCAGAAACTAAAGGTTAGCTTCTCCATAAGCTCTTTTATTCCCATGAAACTGTGATTTTCCTCTATCTACCCTGTTATCAATGCTGCAGCTGGGATTCTAAGCCAAGGCCAAATTTACTATGGTTTCTGTTTCCAAGTAATGGTGGCTGAGCATACAAACTGGCTGCAGGTTATGCTCAATCCATATACAACATGGTTGCAAGCCATGTCAAGTCCAGGTCTCTCATAACACCAGGACTTCTATTCTCCCCTGGGTTTCCTCCTTTCCTTCTCTACAGCTGGAGAGTAGCCACAGTCCTCACACTTCAGACCCTCTTCTGTTGCCTGCTTCCTGGCTCTATTATAGCCCCACCTGTCCTTCTCAGCTTGGCTCTATTCCCAACCAGGGGTTGCTTATCAGTCTAATTCTCCTCAGTTGTGGCCTATCAGGTTCAGTGGTCCACTTCTCAACCTCATTAACCCTTTCCAGGCTGATATGGGGTGAACACCCTCTCTTGCTGTCTGGAGTGGCTCACAACCGTAAGTGCCTACCTCAGGACAGGCTCAAAAACAGGGCAGTTACCCCAAACTGGTTGTGTGTCCTGTAATTAGATTTCACCAGGCCAGCAACAAATATGAACTCCTGGATCACTTTAACACTCTTACCATGGAGTCACAGACAGTCCTCTTTGACTCTCCAGTCTATCTTGCCACCCAGACAAACTGGATTTAGTGAGAAATGGTCACTGATACCAAGAAAATCCCACCACATTCAGGTTCCTTCCAGTCCCAAGAGACCAGTCACTTACCCCAGGTCAATTGGTACCTTAGATCTAACCCCAAAGACGATGCGTTTAGCCAATCCTGTAATGATCCTATAATCTGCTGTTCTGCAATAAGTCTCTCTGGTACATCCAAAAGATTAGAGCCCAAATGGTAGCTTAGAGTCTGATAGAGTCCTTCCATTACTCTTTCAGGGCATCCCAAGTAATAACTTGGTGAGCTCCATCCAGTGGTTCAAACTTTCCCTGTTTAAAGTTCAGCAGATAAGAGATGGCAAGATCATGCCTGAGGTTTTTCTTTTATAGCTGAAACAGGCTACCAAGTGTTTCTGAGCACAGCATGTGTCCAAAGATTCCTCATTGTTGAGCCCACAACGACACACCTGTTCAAGTTCACGTTCTAATTCCTGTGCAGAAATAGGTAATCCAGCCACACTGATTTATATAATCAATTGCTGGTCATTCATTATAACAGGAATAGATCAGCTGAAGACAAAATAGGTAATATTCATTTAATTCATGCGGTATGTACATATCTTTGATCTTAAGATTAATTACAGTTACAGGATATAGACACACATACTCACAGTGTCTTCCTTGATTTCTTATCAACACATGGGAATGGGCTTAGCCTGTTAATCCCTTTTAGTATCTCTTTGATGCCCACACACACATGCATTGTCCTGATTACAACTGCAATGCCTCTCAACATGCCTTTAGGTTCATACACAGGTTACTCGTCCACTGATCCTAACCTGAGCTGGTTTGACAGTGTCCCAGTCACCTACCACCAAAGCAGGTTTAAACAAGCATTTTCAGTGAGCAACTGGTGGGGGAGAAGGTGGAGGCAGGTAAATTTCTATCTCTAGGAATGAGACATGTTGATTGTAGCCTGTGCTTGTATCTGAGCACCCTTCACACTAATCCAGTAGAGGCAAAGAAGGATAAATAACTTCTCTTCTGACTGTCTTTAGCATAAGAAAAACTATTATTTGTCTTTCCTGTAGACAAGACAAAGCTGAACATGGATCCTTCAGCTGCCTATGATTTGCTGGTGGACGGTGTCCAGGACTGGGATCTTACTGGTGACTCTGTTCCTTGTGAGCTGCTGCTCATTGGTGAGACTGCCTTCCCAGTGATGGTGAACCCCCAGGGGCAGGTCCTGATCGCCGCCTCACAGTATGGGAAGGGCCGGATGGTGGTCATCTCCCATGAGAGCTACCTGGGGTCTCCCAAGATGTCTCGGTTCCTACGCAATGCTGTGGGTTGGCTCAGTCCCTCCCCAGGAGCGGTGGTTGGTGTCCAGAAGACCTTGAGCTCCCTGGTGGGCATTCTCAGTAGTTCTGGCACCCAAGTGCAGCCCAGTACAGAGCTCATTGCCTCTTTTGGGGTTTACTGTATGGATGCCTATGATGCTGCACAGGGGAGGGAGCTGATCCAGTTTGTGAAGAGAGGAGGGGGTCTGCTCATTGGGGGTCAGGCTTGGCACTGGGCCTCTGGACACAGCGCAGAGAGAGTGCTGTTCGATTTCCCTGGGAACCACGTAACCAGCGTGGCCGGCGTTTATTTCACTGATATATATGGTGAGAGGGGGATCTTCAGCGTCTCAGACAAAGTGCCTGCAATTCCCTTGATCACTCCGTGAGTATCTGAAATAATTTCCTATGTATTAAAACCTGTAATTAAAGCTGTAAGAAAATTACTCCTGGGGGAATTCTAGGTCACTGCACATGCACAGATTTTATGTCCCCTGCAGATTTCTTTGCTTCCCTGCAGAAAAATGACTTTCTGATGGGGAAGCAAAGGGAAGCCACAAGAGTGGTCATGAGATCCTCCCCAGCAGTATGTTTCAGGTGCCCAGGGCAGCCGGCAGAGAGGTAAATCACTGTGGGGCTGGGGGTTCCTACCCTGCGCCAGACTCAGCTGCTAGTCCCTGGGCTGGAAGGACGGGACTTCCTCTTCCCTTGCACGGCATCTGGGATTGTGTCAGATCCACCCCCAGATTTCTCCCCTGGCTGTAGGAAGCTCTGAAAACTCTCCCCGCCACTCCCATGCTTCCTGCACCCATCGCTTCTCAGCTGCAGGGGGAGGGATCCCTGTACAGGGAGCTGCTCCCCCATCCACCCAACCCCTGTGCATCCAGAGCCCCTCATACCCAGACCTTTCTGCCGAGCCTCACCCCGCCTGCACCCAGAATCCCCCCTTACGAGCCCCACTCTCCATGCATCTGGACCACCCCGATGAGCCACCCACACCTGGATCCCAACCCTACCAAGCCCCAACCAGCTGCACCTGGATCTCCACCCCACTCAGTCCCACTTCCCCCAGCATCTAGACACCCCCCACCGCTGAGACGGCCACACCAAGACCCCTCTGCCAATCTCTATCCCCCACACATCCAGACCCCCACGCTGAGCTCCAACCACCTTCACCTGGACCCCCCCACAGAATCCCATTACCGTTGCACCCCCAACCCTCTTAGGGGGTATGTGGGTCCTTATCACTCGGGGAGGAAAAAGGAATTAACAGCAAAGAAATAAAACCAGAATCCTGCTAAAGAAGTTTGAGGAAACATTTGACTTCTGGGGGCTCTGATGCTCTGAATGAGTTCAGGTGACTCATGAAGTTCTAAGTATGAGACAAGGCAAATAAGTGAATGCTTTAACTTTTTTTGTGTGTATTTCAATAAGCAGGGATCCTGTTACTTATTTGAGATCTGAAATATTGATTTAGTATAGAACCACGAACAATAATTAACCTTTAAGTAGTTGTGCTCCACAAATGTCTGTTTACATATAAAGCATGGATGATCACATGACAAAACTGTTACACACTTTTCTGAAATACAATGAGCCCTTTACTGCTGTGCAAAGGAAATTCTCTAAGTTCTGATTATATAAATTAGCTCAGAACCAATGAATACAAAATATCCATCATACCTTATCCTCTGCTCTGCCATCCGGTATTTCATCTCTCTTTATGCATCCCCTTACCCTGTTCTGTTTTGTATCTCTCATTCTCATCTCCTTACCCTCTGCTGCACTGGTTCTGCCAAGCCACTTCACATAGGATAAAGGGATAAGAAAAAGTGACATGAAATTGCCACAGAACAGTGTAGGGTAAGAGGATAAGAGGCTCACTTTGCTTTAGAACAGCAGTTCTCAAACTGTGGGTCAGGAGATAAAGTGGGTTGCAATCCTGTTTTAATGGGGTCACCAGGGCTGGTGTTAGACTTGATGGGACCTGGGGCTCAAGTCAAAGCCTGAGCCCCATCACGCGGAGCCAGAGCTCATGGATTCAGCCTGGGGCGGCGGGGCTCAGACTTTGGACGTCAGTTTTGCCCCCCCCGCCCCACCTGGCACTGCAGGGCTTGGGCTATGGTCCCACCTCTTGGGGTCATGTAGTACTTTTTGTTATCAGAAGGGGGCCATGGTGCAATGAAGTTTGAGAACCCCTACTTTAGAATGATTATTCAGAACAATTGCAACTAAAGGCTATTGTCTCTCAGATGAAGGCAGTTAATTTCGTAGAAGTTTCCATCAGTAGATCTCAAAATGAAGAGATCTTTGTAGAAGTGATTTCAGAATATTTGGATATGCTGTAGGGCAGAGCAGAGATACTATACAATCTTCCTCTTCCATCTCATGACACTGTGACAGTGCTGGCATGTGACCTGACAGGAACATCTCTTGGTTTTGCAGGCATGGGCTAGATTTCAGCAGAGACTTAAACCTTCTCCTAACAGGTGTGTCAGAGCTAGACATAGTGACAGATGGTGTCCCCTCTCACCTGCTGGTCCATGGCACACTGGCCTTCCCCCTTGGCTTGGATGGCACCTATCGATGCTTTCTTGCAGCAGCTCACTATGGCCGGGGCCGTGTGGTGGTGGCTACACATGAGGTCCATCTTAGCACCCCGAAGCTCACAGACTTCATCCTCAATGCCATTCACTGGCTGGGTGCTGAGAAGAAAGGGAGAATTGGCATCAATCCCAATCTGAAGAACCTTCATGATCTGCTGACTCAAAGGCAGGTGGTATGTGAGATTTCAGAGCTTACCGACAATCTCAGCATCTACTGCTGCCAGTCCTACAGTGACAATGAGGCCAAGAAGATTCATGAGTTTGTGGCAGAAGGAGGGGGCCTGCTGATTGGAGGTCAGGCTTGGTGGTGGGCTTCTCAGAATGAGGGCCGAAATGTTCTGGCTGAATATCCTGGCAACAAAATCCTCAATGGGTTTGGGATCAGCATCCTGGGGGAAACCAAGGAGGCAGGCAAGTACCCTGTGTTACGACCCGAAGAGCAGCGGGGACATTACCACTTCCGCAGGGCACTCGCTCAGTTCCAGCAGCACCTAGACAAGAAGGAGGAACCCCAGCCCCCAGTGGCAGGCTGGCTTCAGAAACTGAGCCAGGACTGCGCCAAAGTCCTTCAGATCCCAGTCAAAAATGGCCACATCTATGCCTCACTGTACCACATCCTGTACATGATGGTGCAGAGCAATGGGATCCCACCAGTGAGCAAGGAACACGCAGTCAAGGGGAACTCCAAGGAGGTCTTGCTGCTTCATGTGGCTACAGCATTATGCCAACCCATGTCCGACTGTGCGAGGCTAGCACTCTGTGAACTCCACACAGTCCCTAGCACCACTGTGGAAATCAACTGCACAAATACAGGTGAGAGAATCTGTCCTTCCTCACGAATCTCCCCTCCCCCTGTTTCAACATGGAATGGCCTGTAGAACACAGGGTATAACAGTGTATAACCCTCCATAGCCATGATCACATAGATCAGACCTGTCACACTGTGTGCAGATCAGAGCTGCTAAAGATGGAAACCTCTTGGGTTACATTTAGCTTCTGCTTCAGGACCCAACTTAGGCTTTCCCCTAAAGTCAATTCTCCATTTTTATCTAGTCCAGTTTTAAATTATTTGAGTGATGGGATTTCTGTAATTTCTCTGATCCATGATCTAATACACCTCACCATCAGGAAACATTTCTAAACATTTAGCCTTAATTTACTTTCATTAGCCTCATGCCATTACTGCTAATTATACCCCTTTGGAGCACCCTAAACAATTGCTCTCCTCAGAGTTTACGGCTTTCGAATTAGAACTTTTCACAAATTTTTTGTCAACAAATTTTTTCAACAAAAGCCAAGAAAAACAATTGGTTGGTCTTTCTCCTCCATCTTCTGACCAGTTTGATGAAAATCTGCAACAGTTTCTCCTATTTTACCCTGATTTTTGATCAGCTCTATGTCAAAGAAAGCCCCTTCTACTTCCATATTTAGGCATCACTTGGCTAAACTCGATAGGTAAAATCCTGGCCCAACTCAACTCAATGAGTTTTGCCACCAGGACAGGATTTCCCTTTACCCATTTCCTTCCTAATCTTCATCAGCAAATTCCCTCCAGCCCCTTAATCAAGTGTTCAGTTTGCAATGAAAGGTTATGGGGCTCAAGCAATTAGGTGCTGGGGCTCAAGCAATTATTTTACATTCATAACCGATGCAGCAAGCCCAGAGGTGCCAGGCCTATGAACTGACAAGCCCAGAGGTACTGGGCTAAGCCTTGGCAAACCCTTGCACAAATTAAGCACTGCCTTAATCATTCATGTTGCTTTTCTCTATATTCCTCCATTTTATTGATATCTTCATGGAACAGAGGTGCCCAATACTGAATCCAGTATTTCTGGTGAGGTCACCAGAAAAGCAGAGAAAGAGACCCTTACCTCATATTTTACAATGTAATTAAACCTCTGCCCATGTAGCCCCAAAATTCATATTTGCCATTTTGCTGTCACATAACAGTGTAAGTTCATGTCTAATTATTGTCTATTATCCCTAGAACTACTGTTTTTGAAATCATCTGCTTTTTGATAAATGCATGTTTTAATCAAGCTACATTATCTTGAATTTGTCCAGGATGAACTACTTTTTGCCCACAGTCCTATATTTCTCTCCAAGGTGGTATCCGAAGGTCACCTTATTGAGCCTATTGGCCTGCCAACGTTCGTTCCATGCCTGCATGACATTGTGGGTGAAATGCTTTTTCATATACTTGATTTAAAAGGTCCTTGGGATGCTACTTGGAGCAGACTAAAACCCTTAGAAAGTCCAAGTAACTTTTTATTTCATTTGATACCAATTCACTGGACAGTGCTATTTGCTAAGAAGACTTTGTCTAAATGGGTAGCAACGTACATCTTCTGGTATCCCCGCCCTCGCATGACACTAGAAGGCTGTGTCAATGTAAATTTAGTCACAGGGAAAGCTGCTACAACTAGCTATATCATATTTGTCTTCTCTGAGTTCATCAGCAAAGGAACAATATGGTCCTCCCTCCACGTGCTCCTGCAGCCTTATTGCTTGTTTGTGTTGAGAAGCCCACCTTGGACTCTCTGCATTCCAGAACTTAGTTCCAAAATAGGGGAGAGGCCCAGTTCTCCTGCCTCCAGAGAAGTTCTTTATTTCTTTTGAGGATGTGGATGTCCCTTATTTTATGTAAGCCAAAGCTTTTTTCCTAATCAAAGTTGGGTTTCTTCCCCTTCCCTCCTCCCCCATTGAATGTTACTATTCAGACTAAAAAGTCTCCCTGGTACTGGTCTGTTCTCTTAGTCTACCCTGTAACATTTTTAACAACCCCCACCAACTTCCCATATCACTGTTAAAACTGCTGTCTCTTCTTTTGGCCTATCCCTCACACATCTTAATCACCAGGAGTGACAATCACTGGAAATCTGGAAATCTGCTTCTTTGAAAACATTATTTAACAGGCTTTTCATCCATCCCCCTCTAAGGTGGATTTCTTCTTTGTGGAGTAGCTATATTTGTTACATCTCCTTGTTTTTACATTTCTGAGACAACAGTTTAAGGTTTCATATTTTGACTGGTATCCCTCGCTGAGCTTCACCTCCTGGTTCAATTCAGAGAAAAGCATGGAGTGTTATGACAGTGGCATATGCATATAATATAATCTAATGTGCAGGTAGTGTGCGATGACCAGTAAGGTCTTCGCTCCTGCCATACCTTCCTACACTGGAGACCTTAGATTTTTGCCCAAGGGAGTTCATTTGGTTTGTGCTAAGGAGCAAGGACCCAGGACTGAGCATCCTGAATGATGTTGTTTAAAGAAACCAGACTGAAGGATTGTAATTTGCCCTTTTGCTTGCAGCTCTGACATCAGCAGCAGAATATCATACAAATCATGTTGTTACAATGCCTGCATAATGGTAATGTTATAAACAAGAAGTTAATTTCCTAGGAGAATGCAGCAGGAAGTATTAGCCCTCCCCTGCTCCATCTCACATGAATACTCTTTGCCCCCTGATGACATTCAGTGAGAGGAGATCCGTCCTCATGCAAACTGGCCATGCCATTCTCCTGATCCTTTCATATCGGAAAACAGACGGAGGTGTTTAAGAATAGCTCTGTATTTAGACCTGTCCTCTGTGTTTTATGCCAGGTGATGCAGCATGGAGGGAGCACAGGACTTTATCTTCCGCGTGGGAACACAGTGACCTTTATATTTCCTAGCACTGTTACTGGAGTTGGCCTTCAGGTGAACTAATCATCCTTTCTGATGCCTGTTATTTTACTTAAACTGTAGTTCTACTCAGAAATGTGATTACATAAAAAATGACACCTTATTGTACATTTCTTCATTTCTTTTGAGGATGTGGATGTCCCTTATTTTATGTAAGCCAAAGCTTTTTTCCTAATCAAAGCTGCTCCTGGAGGATATTCAGTTCTGTGGAAAGGTAATGTCTTCTTGCTTTGTAGGAGCATTTACCATGCAGAGCAAACACAGGCAGCAGAGAGGGAGCTAGATTCTATGTCTTCTTGTGCGTTAAGAGAATTGTTTACTAAGTTCTAATGAATTGCCCCATAAATGTTAAGCTCTTTGGTTTAGGACCCAAATCATCTTATATATTTATTTACGCCCAGATCCCCAAAAGCAATTTAGGCCCCTAACTCCCAGTGAAATCAGTAGAAGTTGGGGGCTTAAATACTTTTCAGGATGTGGGTAATAGTTCCTTGCACAGTGTACCCCGAAGCTTGGAGCTCTCAATTAGCTATAATATTAATACATGGTTAATATCAATAATGAGGTAGGACAGCTAAGTGATTACAGTGCTTGACTAGAATCCTGGTGCTTGTGGGGCCGACTGTCACTGGATCTCACACTGAAAATCTTCCTTCAGTTCACCCAGCTGTAAAATGGATCCCTGCTCAATAGGGTTAGGGAAGTCAAAGAAGGTCAGAGGTGATGCGCACTGTCACATCACTGCCTTGTGTACCTTGGTTATGGAAACTGATCCACCTTAAATTGCATCAACCTGATCAGCCATCTGTGGCTGGAGGCAGACTTTTAATAACAATAATCCATGCAGACCCATTGCGCAAAGATTACAGGCCAGGACTAAGAGTCCTGGGACCTTAGGCAAATAACTTGTGAGTTTCCATTGATTTCACTGGAACTGTGAGTGCTCACAGCAGTTACGTATTCTGTGACTTTCTGGACCTCCGTGACTTCTGCAGCGGCAGGTACGGCTGTCTTGGGGGCCACCTGAGCAACTCGGGCAGCCCCCAGGCCAGACACACCAGCTGCTGCTAGGGCAGTCTCAGGCCACTGCACCCTTCCCCATAGGTGCTGGAACTAGGGGTGCTGCACCCCCTGGCTTGTAGTGGTTTCCATCACTTACAAGGTTTACAGTTTGGTTCAATGGCTCTCAGCACCCCCACTATACAAATTGTTTCAGCACCTCTGCCCCTCCCCACAGCAGCAGCAGGAATTTGGGTGTGTGAGGGGGCTCAGGGCAGAGGCATGGGGTTGGGTTGTGGGTGAGGGCTCTGGGCAGCACTTACCTCGGGGGAATCCCCGGAAGCAGCCGGTATGTCCGGCTCCTAGGTGGAGGTGCAGCCTGGCGGCTCTTGTTTTTCCTCTGCTCACAGACGCCACCCCCACAGATCCTGCTGGCCGGGAACCCATTAGCACTCGGGGTGGGGGCAGCGCATGGAGCCTCCCTGGCCACGTGTCCGCCCTGGGGCCGCAGGGACATGCCGACCTCTTTCAGGAGCCGCATGGAGCCTGGTAGGGAGCCTGCCAGCCCTCCTCTAGCTTCCCCAACACCAGCGGGGGTCCCGGGCCACCTCCTGCCCTTCCCCCCCCCAGCGCCAGTGGAGATCCCGGGCCGCCCCCCCAAGAGCACCTGTGGCACCCCCGGGCCACCCCTCCCACCGAGCACCCAAATTTTAGTCAGGGTATACAGAAGAGTCATGGACAGGTCACAGGCTGTAAATTTTTGTTTACTGCCCGTGGCCTGTCCATTACTTTTACTAAAAATACCCGTGACTAAAATGTAGCCTAAATTATAACTGTCTTCTTGTCCTAGATCCAGAACGGTATGTAGGAACCTAACTCCCATTGCAATCCAGGGGAGCTAGGACCCAGCTCCACAATGGGTCTGAAGTGCCTAAACCCAAGATTTAGGCACCTTAGTCGCTTTAGGCACCACTGCAATCCACAAAACTCCTCCTTGGCTGCCACCTCATGCTGTATGAGACAAAACTCATTTGTGCCTACATTTTCAGGGTTCAGTTTCCCTAGGCGCCTGGGTTTCTGCCTTTGGGCATGCAAACTGCCACCTCCCTCCAAGTGTCCGGACACCTCTCTCCCGCATAAGTCCCAGCATGATCCACAAAGCAGGGGAAGATCGGCATTGCCCCCGCCCCACCCCGTATCTTGCCTACACAGCCCAGTGATTAGAGCACTCAACCAGGATGTGGGAGATCCAGGTTCAATTCCCCTCTCTGCCTGATGGGGCAAAAAGTATTTCAACAGGGACTAGCACTTCTCAGGACAGTGCTCTAACCAGTGGGCTATGGGATATTCTGGTGTGGGGCTCCCGCAGTCTCTCCTGTTGAAGCTGTTCCACCTGGATAAGTGTTTAAACAATGGTCGGTAAAGTTCATTACTCAATTGTTCCCATAACCAAGCAACCTTTTCATTTCCAGGTGCAGATTGGGTGTCACTCAGATGACCTCAGCAGAGCAGAGGAGCTGAAACGCCCCCCTGTGGTAATACACAGATGTGATGTCAAAGATCAGAAGATGTCAGTCTCCTCTCTCTGGGGGGGCCTCATTTACATCATTGTGCCAAAGGGAAGCCTGCTGGGGGGAGTGTCTATCACTGTAAAAGGGGCTGCGCAGGCTCCTTTCTTCAGGCTTGGTAAGCGTGCTGGTAAATGGTCTGAACATCTCTTCTTAGCCAGTTTTGCTGCTGATGATGATGATCGTGAAGAGACACAGAGAACTGCCTCTCTCATTATCCATGATTTGGGCTTGATCAGTTTTATCATGTTGCTTGTTTAAAGTCTAGTGCCACTTCTGAGCAAGATCTTCTTTAGCTGCCTTCTTCCTGGTCATTTGTGTATTCACTAAACCTTATTCTCTGTTGGACAGAATAGTGTATCTCTGCCAACTTGATACCAGATTTTGTTTCTCACCAGATATTAGAGCAAGAACAAGGGTTACTTTGATAGCACCTTAAAATGCGATCCGGGAAGAGGATAAAGGCAGAAGATGAAACCAACATTGGCAGGGAGAGGAGATTGTAGTCTCATGCTTTTAGTCATCGGGACGCCCTTCTGACAACAAAAATTACTACATGACCCCAGGAGGAGGGACCGAAGCCTGAGTCTGCCCAAACCACACCGCCCCAAGCCGGGAGGGGGGGAGGGGCAAACCAGAAGTCCAAGGGCTTAAGCCCTGGGGTGGGGGTGGGGGCTGTAACCTGAGCCCTGCCGCCCAGGGCTGAAGGGGCTCAGGCGTCAGGACCACAGCAAGTCTAACGCCGGCCCTGGCAACCCCATTAAAACAGTTTGAGAACCACTGAGCTAGATGAATCCAGCAAAATCTCAGGCTGCTTTAAGTTTTCTTATAGATGCACAAGGCCAAATTTAGAGTTGCTGTACGTTCAGAGGGGTCCACTGAAGTCAGTGGATTGGGATAGGACACACAGAGTCCGAATTTGGCTCACAAATTAATATCACTAATCATTCTTGAATCAAAAATAGTTTGAACATCTTGTTCCCATGTATTCAAAGTGATTTTCCTTGTGTTCGAATGTGCTTTAACCTCATGGCAAAATTCTCTTTAAAAAAGAAATTAGTAGTGTTTCTTATTTATATAGCCCTGGTGAGAACAAATGACATTTCATTGCAATTAGTGGACTGAATCGATCCTCAGCCCCTAGTTTTCATGTTAAACAGAAAAACACTTATTTTTTTCATTTCTGGCTGTTAACTATAACACTAATTAGAAAAGGGAAAAGTCAAATATCATTATTTGTTCAATAGCAGCTCTTGAAGGTCCCAATCAGGATCAAGGCCACATGGTGCTTGGCATTGTACAAATGCAGAACAACAGATCACTTTTGCCTCAAACAGCTTATAATCCAATTTGAAAAAAGGTGTAACAGGGTCCCAGTCCACAAACCAATGAATACAGTGGGTGGGTTTCCATTTACTACAATGGACTTTGGATCAGTCTTTGAGAGAATGCAACCAAAAACAGGAGGGGACGAAGAATAATAAATCAAATCAAATCATGAGGTTACTTAAGTAGCTTCTGCTCATCTTTAAGGCTTCCAAGGGCCCCAAGTATTTTAATTTATATTAAAATATAAAATGAAATCAGCTATACCCAACTGACCTGGAACCAAATCATCATGGGATTTGTGCACTTAATCTCTCTCTCCCATACTGATGCAGGAAAGACATCTAAGAGCCAGTGGCTGACCTGCATCCGTCACTATCCAGCTCCGTGGGCAGAACTAGCTACCCAGAACATCAGCTTAACGGTGCCTGCTGACAGCATCCGTCCCATAGAAGATCCCGAGCCTTTGCTAACCCTTTGGGAGCAGATTATGGCAGCTGTAGCTAAGCTGGCTGCTACACCAGCCAAGTTCCCTCGGCCAGAAAGGATTGTAGCAGACGTTCAGATCTCAGCTGGTGAGTATGGTGTATTGTCATAAAAGGCAAAAGAGCAACACCCTGGGGTAAAGGATTGAATTGGAGGTTGAGAGCCAGGAACTCTTTAATTGCAATGCTGGTTCTTTACTGACTCTAAGTATGACACCTTGGAAAGTCCCTAACCTCTCTTGAGCTTTTCACCAAGACACAAGATGTGGAGAATACAGTGGGACCCTCTAACAGTGTAACTCTATTTATAGTGACGCTTCTCTCCCAAGCACACTCTTATTCGGGCTGCCTCAGTTTACTCTAGGAGTGAGGGGAAAGGAATTGGTCGTACCCAACTCACAGTACAGCAGCCCTCCTTACCAGTGCAAAATTATTCTACACAGCTAGAACTGGTCAAAATACTGAGAGGGAAAAATATATGCTATTTATAGACGGATTTTAGTTCAGTTAGAAACTGGTCTGAATGAAGACATATTCAATGGTCAGTACATTTATTCAATCCACTAGTGAGCTGCCTAGTCAATTCTGAAGCTTGAATACCCACACTGATCCTTGGCAAATGCTCCATACAAATGCCATTTGTTTGCTTTTGGTATATGTCAAAATCTAAATTCCAAATTAGCAAATATTGTGACTGGCTTAATTATGCATTAGTGAACCGAACTTCAGCAGATTTGTAGTTTAGCAAATGTAATTTAACCCCCTCCCCCTACAATATATTTTCTAGTCCTTTGTTCATTCCTAGATTTAAATGACTCCAACCATGGAGTTTCCTTTGGAGAAGACTATTCCATATTCTGTGTTAGTAGATCTCACCGCTTTAAATGTCTCTTGGTCAATTTAATCATACTACTTATACACCCTTGTCCAGCTGTACAATTACGTCAACGGGGCTATGCTCCTGCTGATTGTTAAGTGCTTTACTGGACTGGGGCCGGAGCATGTAGCATTTTACAAGGCTGAGTGCCATCTGAGGATGACTCAGTGGTCTGTCTGAAATCACTTGGTGGATGTCAGTCCCGTCCCCAATAGATTAATGTGCACGCCAACAAACAACCATCATAATTAGAATTATTTGTGCCCCGTGTTGCGAATCAGATACCAAGGACAGACTGGATCATGAAGACTGAACTAACTTCTCACCACAAGGGATGGTCCCTCCAAGAAATTGAGATCACTTGAGAGGAGGTGGTGTGTAATTTAGAAGCTTGTTCTTTCCCTGCCCAGCCTCTCTCTCTTTTGTGGATTTACTGTGTGTTTTGTTATCCAACCACAGTTGTCAATCCAGCACCTTTCTTCATGCTGAAATTGACTGTAACAAAGAAATTAAATATCAGTACTAAATCATACTGCCCCTCCTCCTTTTCTCCACCTCCCCCCGCCCCCAAACCAAGGGGATCAGCATCTCTGACATTCAGACCATTTATTTCTAAAGAGCCGTATAATGAACACGGTATTAAAACATTCTAAAATACAATTAAAAAAACATTAGATCCGGGGTCACCACTACAAAAATGCTCATGAATATCAGCTCTATTGCTTTAATGCATCCTCCGTGGTGGGGTTTGTGCCTCTCTTGGCTCTGATTTCCATTAGCATTTGAGTTTCATTCTCACAAAAGGTCACAGAAAGTGAATTTCAGAGAGGCGTGCATGAATCTTTGCAGAAACTGAAATTTTAAGCATGGGAATATTCTCAGTGGAAGAGCCTGCACATACACCCCCAAACAGGTACAGCAATTACAGGATGACTTATCTGACCAATCACAACATGGATCAAATTTTGATTATCAAATACTCACACTGACCTGTTACAGTATTCATCCATTAACACTGAAAAAGAATTAATTTGAGGAACTATCCAGAGGATAAATCCAGACCACAATAAAGGATTTAATTGGTCTGATTTATTGTTCTTTGTGAATTACTTGCCAACTTCTAAAAAACACAGAATAACTTTCTTGAGCTGAGATCTCACCTTGACCGTTGGCCCCATCTCCCCCCTCCAGGCTGGATGCACGCTGGCTACCCAGTCATGTGTCATTTGGATTCAGTAAAGGAGTTGGTGAACATGGAATACATGCAAGCGAATGGCCTTTGGGGACCCATCCATGAGCTGGGACACAACCAGCAGCGGGCAGGCTGGGAATTCCCCCCTCACACTACTGAGGCCACCTGCAACCTGTGGTCTGTCTATGTGCATGAGAAGGTGCTGGGGATCCCCAGGGACAGAGCCCACGAACAACTACAGCTGCAGCACCGCAAGGAGAGAATCAGCGATTACCTTGGCAAAGGAGCCCAGCTAACGGACTGGAATGTCTGGACTGCACTGGAGACCTACCTGCAGGTGACACAGAGAGATTCATAAGAATGTGTCTGAATGCAAAGGATTCTAAAAGGTTGCTGGCTGGTTTGTATGTTCCACAAACATAGAAGCAGGTGGCAGGGGGAGAGAACTCCGAAACTTCTCCCTCAAAATTCAGGCCCCTCCTGTTTGGGCTAAATAAGACTCTCCATTCTCTAAATGGCTTATTTATTCTGCAGCCCTCAGCACAACATACTGACATGGAAGGACATACAGTAGCACACCTACTTCAGTGTGTCTAGTAGAGGGCAGTGGTGGCACATTCACATCAGCTAGCACATTTAATAATGCAGGATAAACTGTTACTGAGCAGTAACTATATAAAAAAGACACCTTCAAACTCTAAGACACACTTCCTGTGTGCAGGCAGAGTTAGAGTCCCTCACTTTAGTGACTAAGAGAGAGATTTTTAAGGGTATTTAAGGGCCTAAAAATGCAGATAGGCACCGAGTGGGATTTTCAAAAGGAGCCTCTTAGCCTCTTTAGGGGACTAAATAGTTTGAAAAATCTGGCCGTAAAAACTAAGTTCTTACTCCTGTTAGCGCTGCATAATCAGCAACATTTCAGAGAGAGGAAGGTGAATTATGCATCATCGGAGGTGTATGTTCTAGCAGGTAACACAATGACGTTTCACAGCTGTTAATGATGGCCTAACTGTATCTGTATACTTTCTTATTAGTGATGATACATGAAAAGGAAAGATCCTAGCTCAGGTGCGGGGGGGCTGATAGAGAGACAAAACATCTTTTTATTTGTAAACTAAGCATATTGGATATTGAAACTATTGGGAGAAAATAGGCCTGGCGTCCCATACCAGTACTGTTTTTTTAAACAGTCTCTTTTCAGAGTAGAAATACACTGTAAAATCGCCCCTCCCCATCCTCGCTCCTAACTCTGATCACTGAAATACAATTTCAGTACCTTACCCCAAAATGATATAATGATCAGATAACCATGTAATAGTCATGAGGTGTGATTAGCAATAACTGTAGGTTTGGTCACTAATCCTCATAACATGGGACCAGGTGTAGTGTCTTGTGTTACCTTAGTGAAGTATGATGCACTTTTAATACTGTTTTTTCATGCTCTTCAGCTTCAGGAAGCCTTTGGCTGGGAACCCTTCATCCAGCTCTTCTCTGAATACCAGACAATGTCTAACATCCCCACAGACAACCCTTCCAAGATGAACCTGTGGGCAGAGAAGTTCTCTCTGCAGGTGAAGAAGAATCTGGCCCCTTTCTTTGTGGCTTGGGGCTGGCCCATCAAGGGAGAAGTCTCTAAGAAGTTGGCATCTCTGCCCAACTGGGATAAGAACCCAATGAAGAAAGTGTGATGCTTTATTCACATAGAATGGTGGCTGTAATTTTTAGAGATAATTCAGAGTTGCTTGTCTTTCCTATAAGGCTAGATTCAAATCGGTATGGTGCAGGCTTATCTGTTTCATACTTGTTGGTATTTCTGAAATAAGTTGCCTTTGCCATGTGAGGCAAACATCTTCTGTGACCTGAATTTTCTGTTCCTTTCTCTGGGCCAGCTTCTGCTAGCTTTGTTCTCATGGAGTAGCACTCTGAGAAGACCCATTGATTTTAGTAGGGCTACTTGTGCATGAATAGGACTACTCATAGAGTAAGGTATTACTCCACAGAGTCAGGAAAACAAACCAAAGATATCTACAGCACTGATTACCTTCCAGGCTAAATTACTAAATTACCTTCTAGTATTTTCATAACACATTTCATATTTTGAGATGTAGCTCAGTCACTCCTAGCTAGAATCTGTAGTGAACTCTTGGGAAAATATCATCTGGCCCTGAGTTACTGTGATTTATCAATTTGTTTCATTCTTACTTTTTTTTTGATACCTCAGTATCTGACAATACCTCATCTTGATTGCCTGCATAAAGCAGGTATCTGCCCACGTGCCTTCTGGTGAAAACTGATGAAAAGTTGCTGCTGAGGTTTCCCCACACCCTTTCTTATGATAGATACCACACAGAGATGTGTGAATGTCCTTAGTGATGGAGCTCCCACCTCTTCCCTTTTGGAGACCATTCCACAGTCTAAAAAATCCCTCCCTGGGAAGAGATGTTTCCTGATATCCAGTTTAAATTCACCTCTGCATTTTTTGTTCAGTTGCACATTCATCAGATTAACCTGGAGCACCCATATTATTCCGGGTCCACCTACATTTCTCCCACTGCAGTTCATTCCGGTCCATCAGTGGTAGGGGCCTGAGTTCTCTCCCTTTGCTGTCCATTTGTATGTCTATCAGCAGCACTTGCTACTTCAGTCCTGGGTTCCAACAAAATGTTGCTAATACCTCAAATTCTAACTTTCAGGAATTCTTGAAATTCCCTTTGAGCCTTTAAAACAGGTTGAGCAATACACCACAATTCTGATATGCCACTTCCCTGCTATTTCAATTCCATTAGCTCCCCACAGCTCTGCTGCTGTCCCTCAGTCTTGGTCTGCTCTGCTCCCTCCCATGTCAGTCCTGGGATGCCTCCTACACATCTGCCAAAGCACCTCAACATTACCATGAGCACAGGACTGTCCCTAGACTAAATGGGGCCCCAAGCGAGGAGCATCCTCAGCGTCCCCCCATCCATTTGTTAAACTTTTGAATACCTTATTTTTCATTACATTTGTAGCCCATTTCATGATTTTGATGCATGATTTGCATGCGTGATTTATCCCTGTCATATAAGATGATAAATTTGCACTCCAGGATCCATAAATCTGTATTTATCCGTGCCATATATAAATGTCCTTTATTAGTCGCTACTTATACTCTGCAAGTCGTAAAAACACAAGTATACTTTCACAATTAAACAATAAAACAAGGTTCACAACATTGTAGCTGTGCTCTCACTTTGTTCTATCTTACTACCTAACTGGTGATGCCCCGTCCCTTATATTCCCAGGAGGGCATGGCTGACAACATTCTAGGACAGTGGTGGGCAACCTGTGGCTCATGGGCCGCATGCAGCCCATCAGGATAATCTGATTGCGGGCCGCAAGACATTTTGCTGATGTTGACCGTCCACAGGCACCGCCCCCCACAGCTCCCAGTGGCTGCGCTTCTCTGTTCCCGGCCAATGGGAGCTGTGGGAAGCGGCGACCAGCACATCCCTGCGGCCCCTTTGCCTGCAGGCACAGCTTCCCACAGCTCCCATTGGCCGGGAACAGAGAAGCACGGCCACTGGGAGCTGTCGGGGGTGGTGCCTGTGGATGGTCAACGTCAGCAAAATGTTTCACGGCCCGCAATCATATTACCCTGATGGGCTGCCTGTGGCCCACGGGTGGCAGGTTGCCCACCACTGTTCTAGAAGGTTCAAGGAAAATGTAGTTCTCAGAAAGTCTGGAAGGTTCCACAAGATTCTACAAAGGTCCAGAACATTCTAGGAGATTAGTGAAAAATGAATCCACATACGGAATACCTGAAACATTTTATTTCAAACATTCTATTTTCCCTTTTGTCACTAACAACAAGGACAGCACCCAGAGCCCGGTGCCTCCCCAAGCCCAGCAACCCAGGTGGTCACCTGGGTCACCTGCCCCTAAATCCAACCCTCCATGATCATAAAAAATAGTTTGAGTCTCTGAAGACTGTTGGATATTTTTCCCCTCGTTATTATTCAATTAAGAATTAGACACCTCTGTCAACTCACTGTTATGTGTGAACTGAGGAGCTGAGAAGTTTTACACACAACTTCCTTCCCTAGGACTCGAGGCTATAAGGCAGCATGTGCCAAAGGCATCAGGAACACTGTGGGAAAGAGAGACAGTTGTAGTTGGTTTGCATGTGTCTGAAATTTGACAGCATGGCAAAGTGAGGGAAGCTCAGGGGTAAATCCTCAGCAGGTGTAAATTGCCATAATTTACAGCCAGAGAATATTAAATTAACTAGTTTGTTAAGAAAATCTGAGGGGTTGTTTTGTAATTCCCCCATAGAGCACCCCCCTCACAGCCAATCCTTAAGGAGCACTGCTTGTTGAAAATGCACTCAGAATCACCCAAGATACTTTGCTAGCTGCAACTGTTTAGTTCGTGCGTGGTTAGTAAAATTTGGTTTAAGAATTGACTGCCATATACCTTTTGCCTGGCAAGTGTTTGTTCACTAGTGGAATGGATACATTCCTATTTAACCCTTTTGCCAGGTGTTGCTGGCAATTAAAAGAGATGGGTTTAATTACTATGAGTTCCCTTTTAAAACTTAAATATCAGCTTCAGACCTACCCCCCCAGAAACGTAGGAAAACTGAATACCCTACTATGTGCTTTTGACAGGCACTGCTTGCTCCTTGAAAGCCCTGAGTTCATTGCACAAAACAAAACAGAAAAGATTTATTGGGATGTAGTGCCATGATCACCACCCACCTCTATTTCTGCTTCACCGGGGACCCTTTAAAAAGTCACTCAGTCTCTGGTTACCTTCTTACCCCCAAAAGTCCTTTAATTCACACTTCACCAGACTGGCAACAGAGTTTGTCAAAAACAGATCTCAGAAGTCCCAAAACAAACACAAAGTCTTTCATCAGCTCCACACACTCTCCTGTTTTCTGGAGGTCCCTAACTTAGGCCTCCTGCCTCTTGTAGTCCCCATTACTTCTCTCAGCCAACCACCCCTGCACCGTCCTGCTGCCTTTTGTATTTGAATTACCTGATTCCTCTCAGGTGGGGCTGATTCCTCTCAGCTTGTAAAATTAAGGCAACCTTAGCCCCAGAATCTCCAGCCTATGGGCAAGCCACCGGTGGGGGAAAGGGAACAGAATAAACTTGGAAAAGCCAGTAATAATTAATTAACATTTGTGTACATATATATAAATAAAATAAGACTCCCCCTGCCTCCAGAGTGTCTTACAACAGTCTTCAACAGAGTCCTCCTCTCCTGGTGTGAGTGTCCAGTAAGGCAAAGTATTCCTGCAATAGCCACTTCCCTCTTCTTCACTGCACTCCCCCCCCACACACACACACTCTTTGTTGTTTGAGATTGGTGGGGTCCAGAGTTTGTGCAGCTCCATCTCTAGCCACAAAGGGAAGGAGCGGCCTGGTCTGCTCTGGCGCTTTACCACACGACACAGGGGTGGTGGCGATAGCTTAGATTGCTGGGTAGTAGGGCCTACGTTGGGGTTCTTCAGCTACAGTGTTGCCCTCTGTGGCTCTAGCAACAGCCATCTCTGCACCATCACCCACCTCAAAGCCACCTCTTGTGCATGAAAGCTTCCCCTGCACCCTGTCCTTGCAAAGTCTTCAGAGGAAATTAGTGGCATATAGGACCCTAAGCTGAGTCGTTTCCACCAGGCAGACACTCACATCAGAAGACACTCTCACTTAGCTTTGTCCAGCGTCCACTCAAACATGCCAGACTGTGGTTTTGGTCAGGGTGACCACTTACCCCAGACACATTTTGTACAGTTCACTAGCCCTTTCATTATCCAACAGGGATAATACATTTTATTACTATAGCACTTTATTCCTCTCTCGACCTCACAGCATCTACAGCGGGGGTTAGGTCGGCTTAACGACATTGATCAGGGGTGTGACTTTTTCACACTGACATAGCTAGTTCAACCTGACTCTTAAGTGTAGACCTGGCCTCAGATAGCTCTATGCCAGTTGCCCTACTTAAAGCCATATAGCCATCCTCGTCTTCACTCTCGGCATCCTCTTGAACACCTTGTCTCAGGGATGAGCAAAATCAACTTGGAGCTGTTTCATCTGTGTCCTCTGATCTAATGCTGTCCAGGTTCTCTGGGCATTGTCCAGCTATTAAGAAATTTTTGGAAAACAAACACCGGTAAACTCCTGTTTAAATATACAAAGCCCTCGTCGGTTCCTACCCACCAATACTCCCAGCCTCCTCAGTATTTTATACTCTATTCACCTGTGACATGGCTCTGCAGTTCAGATTGTTTGAGGGAGATTCCCCAGCCTCAGATGAGGCCTCCCCTCTATGGGTTCAAGCAATGGGCTGGCAGCACACTCATCAGACAGCCTCACGATCACTCAGGTCTCCTGGTCATGTTCTGGAATCTCCAGCAGTGCTTGGGCCTGAGGGCTTCACCTCCTCCTCAGAAATGTCATTGGCATAGTGCTTTATTTGCAATGCCTGAGCATACTCAGAGCTAAACAAATTCTGTAACTCTCATGGAGTGGTGAAGGAGTCCATGTTCCACAATTTCTGAAAATGTACTGTTGAAACAAGATGGCCTCTTTCATACCTTGAGGATTTGAGGTCTCCTAGGGTAATGCTCCCAAACAACCAATGGCTAAGCACTAGAGGCCAGATTTCCAGCCTAGAAACCACCTCTAGTTTGTGTGCATCTTGGAGGTCCCACCACCCACAAGGTCCCACCGATTGGCTCATACTCTCAACTGGGCCTACACAGGGGCTAGATTGAGACAGACTGGTAGAGATGAGCATGGGCAGGCTACAGAAGGGATCATGGGGGCTGGCTCACCCCTAGTAATACAATAAACACATGTGATATGTGCCTCGGGTGGGGGTGGGTGGGGCGGGGTTGGCAGGGTCTTGGGAGACATAGAGAGGTGTGATTTTCAGACCCATCTCAGAGCTGATTGGTCCAGGAGAGGAGTATCTACAATTGGAAGGCCCAACTGTGCCCCACAGTACATGCTCACTGGCAGGACATATGTCACACCCCTTAATGCTGATTGGTCCTAGGGCAGCGCTAAGAGGGGTCTGAACAGAAGTTAACAGGTAGGGTTTGGAAAGTTTGACAGGTGGGGTGTAAGGGCTTGTCTCTACACAGACCTACCACCTGATTATCTAAAATCAGTTTTTAAACTGATTTAGTTAAACCAGTGCAAACCTCTTCACACAGCTGTAAATTTTTTCAGTGTTAATATAGCTTAATTCAGTAAATTGGCAATTTAAAAATTTTAAAGTTTTTAGTTTAACTAGTGCACACTGTGTGTGCAGACCAGGCCTAGGACATGAGAGAAGAACCAAGAGCAAGAGCAGACCTGGCACCAGGAGACCACACAGCTTCCATGGAATGAGAGAAAATAAATCTTTACTCAGAGAGATCACAGTCCCATAATTCTCCCTCATGACATCCCTGTAAAGCTACTTTTCATCCAAATGACCCCATGCCTCCTGTCTGAACTACACAGACACATCACTGAATGTCACCAGCACCTGAAATAATAAGTGACCCTACCTCCAGTGACAAGCCCACTACTCAGTGCTGAGTAATGAGGGTAGGAAGACAAGCAGCAAATTGAGGGTGGCATAATGCGCCCAACACTGCTGACAGGATCCAGAGTCGGGGCTCTACTAGTACAGGACTGGGGACCTGTTTTATGTAGTGAGGTGGAAGGAGAAAAGGAAGGGGGAGCAGGGTAGAGAAAGTGGTGGTGGGGAAGAAATAAAGAAAAGGGACGGGATTGGTTATGGGGAGAGACACAAATATTTACTAGAAAATTCACTAGTTCAAGGGTCATATTAAATACAATTACATACAACAAAAACAAAAGCCTACATTAAAAGAATGTTAAGGTGGCAAAGTCAAGCACCCCAAAGTTAGGAATTGTCAGAGTTAAGGCTGCCTGTGCAACCTTCGTGCATTATGATACAGTTTTAATTACTTGATCTGTACGATTTTTCCAGAGGACCCCAGCCTCGTTCAGTGCACAGGATGGATGGATGGTGCTTATGGAACGGGTAGCTCTTTAATATTTCTTTTTATACTCATCATTCAATGTGTGGCTCCCCACCTTATTTACCACACACCATCCAAACCTTGCACTAAATATTGAATTGTTCATTTCCTCATGGTTGTTTTTGTAGTGCTCATCACTATAATATCTGAGTTGCTCCCAGCCATCAAGGAATTTATCTTCACACCTCTGTGAGGTGAGGGGTTATTATTCTCCCCATTTTACAGATGGCAAGATGAGGAACAGAGAGATTAAAACCCAAAAGTGTCTATTAATTTTGGGTGGCCAATTTGAGATAGTTAGGACCTGATTTTTCAGAGTATTTAGGATTATATAGCACTTTATATGCTCAAAGCGCAGCTCCCATTGACTTCAAGTCCCTGTGCGAATGCCTGGAGCTGCTAGTGCATCTCAACAAAGCAGCTGTGAGCATTTCTTAACATGGACAAAACATATTTTTCTCTTCTCATTCTTAGAAATGGTGGAACTATTTCAGCTGAGACTTTCCAAAAACAAAATTAGCGTGAGGCAGACACCTGCCATGGAAAATTTCAGTCCAAGTGGTTGAAGTATGTGAAGCTCATGAGCAACTGAAAAGAGAATCTTCTAATGGAACGCACTGGGCAAACTTAACTATAGGCACTGCTACCAGCTCTGCCTACACTGAATTGTGGAGGTCAGTCTCTTTCTCTTCCCTAACCCACACTGGTATTTTTTCCTCCTTTTCTGTGCTTTGGGGAATTCTCCTTGTCCAGTTCACAGTCCAGATGTTTATGTGATCAGCACTGGGCTCTCTTAGGATCACATATGGCTCCCAGCAAACAATACAGGACTACCAAGTACAGCAGAACCCCATTTATCCAATCTAATTGGGACTGGGGCCAGATTGGATAATCAAAAATTCAGACAGTCATGAGAATGGGCAAAGAGCTTTCTGTCGGTTATTTTAAGGTGCGACATTGCTTTTAAGCTAGCTGACCCCTCCTAGAAAAGCACTAAAACACAGCTCCCTTCTTATCACCTTATATACAACACTTTAGATTCTTGAAAACAATGTTTTGTACATTTATTAACAGGAAAACCAACGTGAGTTTTTAACAAGTTGTACTGATCATTTCTACACACTTTGCTCTTTAACCCTGAACATTATACGGACCATGTACAAAGTCTGTTTAATGGCACCATCTCTATGTAGTTGGCTTATACATGACATCACAAACAGTACAATTTTATAAAAATGATAATCAGTTGTCAGATGTCATGATGCTTTTTAAACTGACTGAGCCATCCCTGACTATCAGAGAAACATGCATCCCCTCATAAAGTTTGATGAAAGCTCTTAGCCTTCTCAAATAGTAAAGGACCACAAATAGGAATGCCTTACTCTCCCGCCTGTATAAACCACCAATAAAGGGCTTCATCCAAACCAGCGTCCTTCAATTGCTTCCTGTTCTTCCACGATGCAGAGTTATTCATTCTGTATTTAAGAATTTGCTCGGTATTGTGTTTGATGTCCAATATTGTGCTTTTTCCAATGTTATAATCTTGGGCTATTTTTGCCAGGGACTGTCCTTTTTATTTTATTAATAATCTCTATTTTAGCAGCCAATGACAGTACTACACTTTTTCACTTACTAGTCGTGGTCATTTTACAAGGCTGAAAAGATGCGATGATTACAGTAGTGTTGCCATGGAGGTGACATCAATTTCCCCTATTCCTGTGTGTGTCCTGGCTGGTTGGTTAATATGGAGAGCCAGATAATGGAGGCTTGGATAAACAGGGTTCTGCTATACTGGTAACATGTACCCCATTACCAGATCCTACACTAAAGACTAGACTTCCTTCTCAAGAAGACCAAAGTCAGTACTAATATAGTTCAGATGGCTAGCTTTCGTACCCCAATAATTCATGGCTATGCAGCTGCACTCATTCATTAGGCTCTTTCTGAACAGTAAACTACAGGGAACATCCTAGAATGCAGAGAATTTGTTTGAGGACAAACAATGGGCATTATACCCCTATTTCTTCATTATTCACATACATGGCTTTCCTCTCCCTCACTATGTCACTCTCCTTCTCTTGTCTCACTTCTTTACCCTCATTCCTCCTTGGAATTAACAGGAGGAATTTTCCTTACCTGTTGCCCAAGTCTCTTATCTCCTTCATGAATTAACTGGAAATCTTCTACCACGGCCAGAACCTCATCACCAGTCTGTGGATGAGATTTCCAGACCTAAGTCTGGATTCCCTCAGGCAGAATGATCAGGAACTGCTCAAGAACCAGCAGCACTGTGATCTGCTCCTTTGTGTGGATCTCTGGCTGCAGCCATGGATGGGAAAGTTCACAGAGTTGACTGTAAACTTCTGAGGATCCTTAAGACTCCTGATAACAAAATTGCTTGAAGTGCTGGCAGTGCATCTCCATGCCAATGCTTGAGTATAGTGGATGTCTTCTTGTATGTTAATATAGACAATTGCCCCAAATTGGCATACAGGAGGGGCTTTTAATGCTTTTTTCAGTTCCACCCATTTTAGGGTTCAATGTATGCTGCTTCTCCACCTTTAATTTAGATGTAACTGGAAGCACAGAGGTGCAGGCACACCCTGTTTTGAAGTCATAATCCTTTCCAGGGGATTGCCTTAATCCAGCTCAGTCCTATGCTCTAGCCTTCTCACTTCTGTATCTCACTAGTGTAACTGGCAAAATATTTCTAAGATTTTGGTCTTGTACCTTAGAATCAACACCACTGGCCACGTCGCACTGCTAAAACCATCTGTGTTGACTTGATGCTTTACTGAGTTGCCCAAAATGAACCAAAGTCCCACAGTACTTTATGACTAAGCCATAAGTGAAGTCGAAAAACACTGTTTGTGAAACTATCCTATGGATGTGGCAATGGTAGTATCACCACATAAGGAATGGATTTCTACTAACAACCATGAAACTGGTTCTTGCAAACAGATGCATTAACCAAAACGTGTACATTGATTTACTGATGTAACTACAGTGTGATTGAATACAGTGTTTTGTGCTATTAAGATAAAAAAGTAGCTAATAGCAAATAAGGTATATTATATAGAATGTTTTACATCCATGAAGCGTACACTCAGAATTCTTTATATTTGTGCTAAACTTTGCTGTGGAAACTTACTGGTAGCTAAACTGTTACAAATATCTGTTACAAACGGCTGAACTAATTTAGCTGAAACTTTAAAAAAAAAAAAAAAATCAACTTGAGGCAGATACCTGGCCTACAAAATTTCAGTCCAAGTGGTTGAAGTACAATCCCTGTCCTGTCTACCACTATATGTGCAAAGTTTGGAAGAATCCGTCAAGGGAATAAGATGGAGTCTTACGAAAGCAGTACACCAGGTTCTTTCATCTGGAAGAAAACAAAACCATCACTCAAAGTTTATAGATGACACGCAAATTGGGGGGAAGTAGTAAATAGTGAAGAAGACGGGTCACTGATATAGAGTTATCTGGATCACTTGATAAGCTGGGCGCAAACCAACAATATGCATTTTAATATGGCTAAATGTAAATATATACATAGAATCATAAAAGTGTAGGACTGGAAGGGACCTTGAGAGGTCTTCTAGTCCAGTGCCCTGCACTCAAGGCAAGACTAAGTATTATCTATGCCATTATCTAAATCCTTGAAGATATTAAACAGAATTGGACCCAAGACCTGTCCCTGCAGGATCCCACTCGATATGCCCTTCCAGTTGCACAGTGAACCACTGATAACTACTCTCTGGGAATGGCTTTCCAACCAGTTATGCACCCACCTTATAGAAGTTCCATCTAGGTTGTATTTCACTAGTTTGTTTATGAGAAGGTCACATGAGACAGTATCAAAAGCCTTACTAAAGTCAAGTTTCAGAGTGGTAGCTGTGTTAGTCTGTATCAGCAAAAACAACCAGGATTCCTTGTGGCACCTTAGAGACTAACAAATTTATTTGGGCATAAGCTTTTGTGGGCTAAAACCCACTTCATCAGGTGCATGGAGTGAAAAATACAGTAAGCACTATATATATATATTACAGCACATGAAAAGTTGGGAGTTGCCTTACCGAGGGTCAGTGCTCACAAGGCCAATTCAATCAAGGTGGAATAGAATAGGCCACTTCTACCTTGATTGAATTGGCCTTGTTAGCCCTGACCCTGCCCCCCAACACACACTTGGTAAGGCAACTCCCATCTTTTCATTGTAATATATATGCTGCTTACTGTATTTTTCACTCCATGCATCTGATGAAGTGGGTTTTAAAGTCAAGATATACCACATATACCATTTCATCCCTATCCACAAGGCTTGTTACCCTGTCAAAGAAAGCTATTAGGTTGGTTTGACATGATTTGTTCTTCGCAAATCCATCCTGATTGTTACTCATCACTTTATTATCTTCTAGGTGTGTTTGTAAATTGATTGCTCGATTATTTGCTCCATTATCTTTCCGGGTACTGAAGTTGTTGTGTATTTAAACTGACTGGTCTGTAATTCCCCAGGTAGTCCTTATTCCCCTTTTTATAGATTGGCAGTATATTTGGCCTTTTCCAGTCCTCCAGAACCTCTCCTGTCTTCCATGAGTTTTCAAAGATAATCACTAATGGCTCAGATATCTCCTCTGTCAGCTCCCTCAGTATTCTAAGATGTATTTAATCAGGCCCTAGCAACTTGAAGACAACTAACTTGTCTAAATAATTTTTAACTTGTTCTTATAGAATCATAGAATATCAGGGTTGGAAGGGACCTCAGCAGGTCATCTAGTCCAACCCCCTGCTCAAAGCAGGACCAATCCCCAATTTCTGCCCCAGATCCCTCCCCCCATTCTTCCCTATTTTAACCTCAGATCACTGTTCCCTCTAAGCTGTGCACATGTGCACGTGCACGCGCACACAGATCCTAAACCCCGCAGACACGGAGAAACACCGTGCGCACAAAAATTTGCACAGAAGAATTTTTTTGCGCACACAGCCTGTCAAAAATTAGAGGGAACATTGAGAGAGGATCTGAGGCATTTTCACTGGTGTTTGCTCTGTTAGACATTCAATCACTACTAAACTTCTTGGTGAAAACAAACAAAAAAAGTCAGTTAGCATGTCTGCCATTTCCACATTTTCTGTTATTGTTTTTCCGTACTCATTGAGTAACAGGCCTACCCTGTCTTTGGTCTTTCTCTTGCTTCTAATGGGTTGGTAGACTGTTTTCTTGTTACCCTTTATGTCCCTAGCTAGTTTAATCTCATTTTTGTGCCTTGGCCTTTCTAATTTTGTCCCTCCATGCTTGTGTTGTTTGTTTATATTTATCCTTTATAATGTGACCGAGTTTCCACTTTTTGTAGGACTCTTTTTTGAGTTTCAGATCATTGAAAATCTCCTGGTTAAGCCAGGGTGGTCTCTTGCCATACTACCTATCTTTCCTACGCAGTAGGATAGTTTGCTCTTGTGCCCTTAATGATGTTGCCTTGAAAAACTGCCAACTCTTTTGAACTGGTTTTCCCCCTTAGACTTGCTTCCCATGGGATCTTACCTACCGACTCGCTGAGTTTGCTAAATCTGCCTTCTTGAAATGCATTATTTTACTGGGCTGTTTTCCCTCCTACCATTCCTTAGACTCATGAACTCTACCATTTCATGATCACTTTCACCCAAGCTGCCTTCCACTTTCAAATTCTCAACCAGTTCCTCCCTATTTGTCAAAATCAAATCTAAAACAGCCTCTCCCCCAATAGCTTTCTCAGCCTTCTGAAATAAAAAATTGTTTCCAATATATAGGAGCAGAAAGCTTATTTTACCTCTGTATTTTGCATGGGTGTGACCTCTGCTGGAATACTGTATCCACTTCTGGTGTCTACAATTCAAGAAGGATGTTGATAAATTGGAGATGGTTCAGAGAAGAGCAACTGGTTAGAGTATTAGAAAACATGCCTTATAGTGGGACTCAAAGAGCTCAATCTATTTAGCTTAACAAAGAAAAGGTTAACAGGTGACTTGTTTACAGTCTTTAAGGACCTACAGGAGAAACAAATATTTAATAATGGGTTCTTCACTCTAGCAGACAAAGGTATAATACAATCAAAAACCTGAAAATTGAATCTAGACAAATTCAGATTGGAAATAAGGTGTAAATTTTTAACAGTGAGAGTAATTAACCATTAGAACAATTTACAATTGGTGGATTATCCATTGCGGACAATTTTTAAATCAAGATTCGATGTCTTCCTAAAAGATATGATCGAGGAATTATTTTGGGGAAGTTCTATGGCCTGTGTAATACAGGAGGTCACAATGATCTCTTTTGGCCTTGGAATTTATGAATCTGTGAAGAGTCAAGTTGGTACAAGGCACCTCTGTGTCTTGCAAAATATGTATGAAGAAAGTGTGTAAGGTCTGTAGGTGTGATAGAGCCTTCGATGGCCATAGTGGCTAGATCATTGGCCAGTAGGGGGGCCGGGGCCCTCCCTCTCCACCAGGTCCCAGCCCAGGGCCCTAACAGTGGAGGTGGGTCTCCCTCCTGGCCGGGGGGTGTGGCGGTTCCCTCACTGGTACTTCCTACTAAAGTCTCTTTAGTTTGGGGCTTAGCCCCCAGTAGTCCAGTTATCCCACAGTTGGGGCTTATCTGCAGACTCCCCCTGGCAGGGGAAGGCTTACTTGCCTCCAGTGGCTGTGTTGGCTGGCAGGTTGTAGATCCCTACCTTCAGGTAGGCAAACAGAGAGCTCCTGCCTCCTCACCAGTTAGTCCCCAACTGAGCCAGGCTCCCTTCTTTTCTCCCGCCTCCAGGCCTGGCATTGGCTGCTGGTATAGCAGGGTGGGGCTAGCTGAACCCACAGGTTTTCTGTAACCTTGCTGTGCTAGGAGACAGTTTCTCTGCTCCTGCACACTGTGGTAATATAGTGTCAGCCAATATAATAAACAATATTAATATTATATATAACATCTGGTATATTTCTGTATATCTATTAATTGTATTCATGTTAAACTCTTCCCAGAATGCTTTTTACCTATGTTCAGCTTTTTAATCAAGGGAAAATATGAAATGTTCTAATTTCTGTGCCAGGAACAGAGACATGCCAAAAAGACAAGATAAGAAAAATGATTTTGTTGATGCTTGACCAACAGGCAGACTGTACCAAGATACAGGTGTCTCTAAGCTTTGCTGACTTCTGGAATACCATTTTCAAAACAGGATAAAAAACTGGCACAAACTGGTGTGTAAATCTTGGGTAATGCTGGAATACCTTGTTTTATCGTAAACAATTTGAATATAAGTATGAGAGAGGCAAGAGATTGTCTTCCAGAGCTGGTAATATACGAACGTCTCTGCATTGTGCTGATTTACAGATTCAGATACTTTAAGACCAGAAGGGATCATCATGATCATCTAGTCTGACCTTCTGAATATTACAGGCCACAAATCCTCACCCACCCACTGCTGCCACAGGACCATAACCTCTGGCTGAGTTAGTGAAGTCCTCAAATCTTCTGTTAAAGACTTCAAGTTACAGAGAATCCACTATTTACACTACTTCAATCCAGCAAGTGACCCATGCCCCTTGCTACAGAGGAAGGCAAAAAACCCTCTAGGATCTTTGCCAATCTGACCTGGGGAAATTCCTTCCTGACGCCAAATATGGCAATCAGTTACACCCTGAGCCAGCATCTGAGGAAATCATACCTTTAATTAATAAAATGACTGTCTCTGCCGGAGAGCGGTGGATTAAAAGCAGATGCAGCAGAAGGAAAACACAGAAGGTCTTTCTTTATAGAGGCAAAAAAACCCAGCTCTGAGATCCCTGCCCGGCCATCCCTCCTACACTGAGGACAGGGTCGCATTCAGTACCTGCACATTCTGTCTCTCCGCTAGCTGACTTGCAGCTGCAACCTTTCTGCTAATGTCTGCGCAGTGACAGGGTTAAATCACAGAGCTCGTACGCCTTTGTGGAGAGGACCAGGAACTACGGCAAGGGGGGAAATTAATATAAAAGGAACTTCCTGTCCCCAACGCTCCGTCCTCCTCACGTGTAACGTAGCCCACTGCCGCAGTAGTGCATTAGAGTGGCATGATTGAATCCGTTTCGAAAGAAGCATCGGCCCCAGATTCCCCTGGTCCCACGTGCTGCCAGCCCAGCGAGGTGAGCCTGGGCTAAGGGGAGACAGCAGAGAGAGTCAGGAGGGCTGCAGAATGGAGCAGCAGGGAGGCAAGAAATCCCTGCCAGCACCCAGTCCCAGCCAGCACAGAAAGGGGACCCAGGGCTGAACCGCCGCTGGCAGAGGCAAGAGAAGACAAGCCAGGGGGAGCCAGCTCAGGGGCAGCTCGTAGTGGAGGCCTGAGGTGGGTCAGGGGCTTTTCTAAACCGAATGGGGAGCCTGACGTTGGTAGTCCAGGTCCAGGGGGCGAGGGGGAAAGAGATTTCTGCCCTGGGTGCAATAGTTTGAGCCTTGAGCAGGGAAGTCCTGCCTGGATCTCTCGACTTGTCTATGGAATTGCAAGCACTTTACACAGGTGCCTTTTTTCAGCTGCTTCTCCTTCATGCTGAGGTCTCCTGCAAGGGGGATGCAGAGATTTGGGAGTGGAGGTAGGGAGGGCACCCGCCCCTTTGCCCCTCTTGCCTGACGGTGAGATAGTATACCTCTCAGAAAGATCTCTTTTAGAGAAGGAATTGTGTGGGGTGGGAAATGGGAGTTTTTGCTTCAAAGCCTCTCATGAACTAGGGTTGAAGTCTTGCCCTTTTATAGGGTGGCCACTGTCTCCTGTTCTCAGTAGGACTGATGCAGGGCTCCCCTTAGTACAGATGGCCACCACTTTACAGTGTATGCAGTGGGACTAAAGGCAAGGCTACCCTCACTGAAGATGCCAGACACTGTGCTGTCAGGAGGCGGAGAAGTTCATTGAGGAGCAGGTAAACATCTAGGGGACACACAGAGAGACAGTGTGCCAATCAGCTTGGAGTGTTGTGGGGAATCTGTGGGGATGCTAGAGGACAGGAGAAGCTTGGGGGGTAGGGAAGGATACTTTGAGGGAAGGGAATGTGGGGACAGGGTGGAAAAATGAGACAGCAGAAGGGGAAAGAGAAGGAGGAAAGAGAAGAATGGTGGGGACAGATAGAGGAAGGAGATAGAAGAGAGGGGTTGAGAGGTTGTGGATGGAGGAAGGAGAGGGATTGGGGTGGGAAGAATGGCAGCTGTCTCTTCCCAGAGCTAAGGGGAAGATTAGTGGAGTTCCCCTCTAAGCAGCCAGGGAAGTGGCTTATACTCTTGTGTGTGCATTTACTGTAAGGTTGAATCTTCAAGCTGAACTGATCACACCACTGGTGGGGCAGTAGGCATACACTGAAGGCTAAAGAATCAGGAGACTCCTTTTAAAAAAATCTGTCTCCTAACTTTTGGGGGCTGGGGGACTCATTACAGCCATCTCGGTTGGAGCCAGGAGAGGGAGAGCTAGCAAGCAGTAACTGCTGGAAGCTTTAGGAATAGGAACTGGGACCCATTACAGGACTTAAGGTAGTTCTCTCTCTTATGCTTTCCCTTCTGTGCTTTCCCCTTAAAGTACAGCAGGTCCCCTCCGATCCCTTTTTTCTCTTCCACCTTCAGACCAGTTTTCTGTTTGCCTCCCAACTCTCGCCCCATCCTATTTTCTCTGCTCCTTTAATTCCTTTCTCTGCTCTCTTTCTATACACACACTTGCCCTCTGAATTGCTTTTCATTTAGATTAAAGAAAACAACCAATCAGAAAAGAGCAAATGTCTTTTGGGGGTAAGGACTGTCATTTATGGCATGTTTGTACCACTCCTAACACAATGGGCCCAACCTAGTTGTGGCCTTTCGGTGTTACCGCAATGTAAATGTTTAATGGGAAGTTTTCATGAGAGAGCAGAGTGTGCAAGAGGCTTGTCCTGTAATAGCAGATGCTTGGACTAAAACTGATCTCCAAAGTGGAGGGTCCACAGCAGCAGCATGGATAGACCGCTTAGAAATTTAAAGTTGTGAGTTACATGCCTCTATATGCTATGTGCATGATTCTCCTCTTGTATCTGTTTTATGCAGATGCGACTCCATTGAGTGCGGTAGAGTTGCTCTTGATTTTCTCTGGTGTAAGTGAAATGAAGTTCTGGCTATTTAAGTGAAGGCTATGGGCCTCTGGCTTTTTATCATTTCAGTGCTGTCTTGAGAGATCCAGAAGAGAGACTGATGGAGCTGAACCTCTTGCAGTCTGTGAAAGTAAAAAACAGAAATCCATCACTGGAGGCAGATTAGCTCTTTCTTCTCTGTGGTTCCCTGGAGTTGGGTGCGTGAGAGAGCCTGCTCTGATTCTCAAAAAGAAAAGGAGTATTTGTGGCACCTTACAGACTAACAAATTTATTTGAGCATAAAATTTGAGCATTTCGTGAGCTACAGCTCCAAGTCTCTAAGGTGCCACAAGTAATCCTTTTCTTTTTGTGAATACAGACTAACAAGGCTGCTACTCTGAAACCTGCTCTGATTCTGAATGTATCATTCCTTTTCTCAGTTTTGTTTCTTTCCTCCCTGAAGCCTGCAGGAAGCACCTCTTGCGAGTGAATTTCACTTGGACCAGTAAAGCCATCTAGATTTGTTTAAATAGTTCATCTCCAGAGTGTGATGTGCAAGCCTACAAATCATCAATCCACCACAAATGGTATGCACAGCAGGAAATGGTCAGCGGAGCTGATCGTAACTGTGGGATGATAAGGATGAATGTTTTTCACCAAGCATACAAGTGAGATTTAGAAGTGAGACAACTAGAGCATAGGTCCAAGCTGGAGTAACCTCACAAAGACAGACAGCAGACATGCAGCAGTGAGTAACTGCATCTGTGGGCCTTCAGTTACAGACACTGCCAAACTGAGTGGTGCAATCTGAAGTAAAGATGGAGGAGCAAGCCATATTCAGCCATCGACCAGCAGCGGAAATAGAGCAAGCAGAAAATGCACCCACTCTATCCCTGTCTGGGACAGTTGACTCCCGTAATGAGAAGGAAGCCACCCTGCAACAGTACGGCATCAGCATGGAGAAGCACCACAAACACTTTAGACAGTTCTGCTGTCAGGAAGCAGAAGGACTCCAAGAGGTTTACAGCCGACTGTGAACTTTCCCATCTGTGGCTGCAGACTGAGATCCATACGAAGGAGCAGATCATCGAGCTGCTGGTTCTTGAGCAATTCCTGACCATCTTGCCTGAGGGAATCCAGACATGGGTCCAGAGACTTCATCCAGAAACATGTGAGGAGGTTATTGCCCTGGTAGAGGATTTCCACCTAAATCATCAGGAGATTGGGAAATGTGGGCAAAAGGTAAGGATCACTGAATGTTAATTCAGAGGAGGGAAGAGGAGAGAGGTGAGATGATGGAGAGAGTGAGGGAGAGAGAAAGTATTTTTGAACTCTAAACAATTCTGTTACTACCTGAGGTGAACCCACTAATTTTATTTTGTATTGGTTGAATACTCATGTCTAGAAAGAGTCCTGACTACGACAGAATATTGCCAGCTTATTTACTTTCTTGAGCCTTCAGTTCTTGAGTCCCTGGCAGAGTGCTATCAGATGATAGCCATGGGGAGGGGAAGCCTAATCTTCTGTCAGGGAATGTGATAGTGGGTTGAAGAGGAATATGCTAGTGGTACTCTGAAAATGGTCTTGATTCTGGATGTAGCTCTGAGATGGTCCAAGCTTGAGCCCATGAAGAGCTGACCTGAGAGTGGAGAAAGTATACTACTTCCAAAGCAAAGAGAAGGAAGAAAAGCTATCGAGGGAGAAGGTAGAGAGAGAAATAGTCTGTCCCCCACATTTAATTTTATTTCAAGTGACTCTTAATGTGGTGACTTCTTTGCATATGAATTTTTCTAAATCTCCATCTCTCTCCTTATTCTTCAACCTGACCCTCCCCCACTTCTGTCTCCTTCATTCTCTTTTCCCAACACATTTTTCCCTAACCTGTCCTGTCTCCCTTTTTATCCCCCATGCATACACTCCCTCCCCTCTTTTCCTTTCTTCTCTTCTTCCACTTCATCACACAGAACCAAACCACAACCCTAATTAGATTGACCCTGTGCCTGTACAGCCTGTGACTGAGCAGCACGATTGTCACTGACTATGCATATATTGAACGGGGTACACCTGTTTCAGATTCCAGTGACACTGGAAGATGTGGCTGTGTATTTCACCAAGGAGGAGTGGGGTCATCTGGACAAAAGGCAGAGGGAGTTCTACAGGGATGTCATGCAGGAGACTTTGAAGACTGTTCTCTCTGGGTAAAGATTAATTTCCCCTCATTACTTAAAAGCGGCGTGGTCTCCCAAGAACTTGTTAAACTGTGGCTCACGGTTCTTCTCTTGGATTTCTAAGGGCTCGGTCCTTGTGGTCCCTAGAAACTTTGTGTGAGAGAGACAGTCACTGCCATGCAACCATTTTTTTTTCTGAATTGCCCTTTTAATCGGAGGAGGTGATCTGTAGTCACACCTCAGCCCCATCCTTGTGGTTTAGCTGTGGAGTACAATCATAGAAGTGCCCCGTCCACCCTCCCTGGGACTAATCCTCAGGAGCTCTGAGGCTAATGCCTCTGAAGCTGCTTGACTTTGAGAAATCGGTAAGGGTATTAACATTTGCACTGCTCATGACTTACCTAGTCCCCCATGTGTGGATATCCTTGAGTCTCCAACAGGGAAACAAAACAACTTCAGTCTTCAGATACACATTTTACTTCCTCAGTGGGTTTCTGTGGACATAATCTCATCTGTTGGGATTCTGTAATCCCTGCCTCCATGAAAGAACAGGTTGGGTTCACAGCTATGATACTTTATTTGTAATAAATGCTCAACAAATACATAACAAACCATGGTATTGCCTGGACTGTGTTCCCATGGGCAGGATTTGAGACTTCAAAACCTGATGTGAACTCTCAGATGGAACAAGAGGAAGACCCTTGCATCCTAGATTGTCAGGATGCCAAAGAAAGGGTAATACCAAGAGAAGTTGGCACAGGTGAGAAATAAATTAAGCCATCTCAGAAACTATCAATGAGTGAATTAAAAAGCTGTGGTTTGAACAAAGCCATCGTGAGTTCTGTTTGCTGTCATGGCAGCTGCCACTTTCATCATGAATGAGATATCATTGTAGGATGGAAGAATGAAAGGGAACTGGCTGTGTTATGGGGCCTGTGCTTTAGAGACAACCTACAACAGAGGAGGGTCTCATGGGGGATAGAGCATGGGAGTGCACATCTCAGGTTAGGGAACAATACAGGATGGAAACCTGGTGGAGAAGCATGGTTTTTTGTTGTTTTCTGATCAGCAGGAGCTGGCGGCTGCTGCCTGTGTTTTTTGTGCAGTACTGCTATGAGAATTCAGCCTATTCTCGTGGCAGATGTTAATCATGGCTTCCAAGCAAACCTTATTGATTTCTGGCAGTGGACATCCCCTTTCCCATGTTTTGAATTGAAAGCTGCCTTGCCTTAAGGTGACTGCCACTTTCCTACAGCATTTGGATATGGAAGTGAGACTAGCCTTAGTAACGATGGCCGTTGTCTCTCATGGGTTACAAGTGGGACTGAAGCAAGGCTGCCCTTAGTGATGATGGCTCCCCCTTTCCACCCTCCTGGCATGCTAGAGTTTGAAAACTGTACAGGACCAAGGAGGGTGACTTGAGGGTGAGGTGCAGGAAAACATGGAGAATGAAGATTTGAGGGGTGGGAGACTGAGGTGAAAGGAAGGAAATATATGGAGGGAGAATGTGACGAGCACAGTGGACTGGATGGGGCAGGGAAAGATGTGGGAAAGGAGACTGGATAGTGAAATAGAGAGGGATAGAATGGCAGCTTCCCCAGGGGTTAGGTCAGGATAAGTGGAGTTCCCCTCCACAGCCAGAGGTGTAATTTATTGTTTGTTTGGCAAAAGAAAAACAATGCAGTATTAATCTGGCTTAAAAATCATGATTTTTAAAAAAAAAAATCTCCTGACTCCTTGGAGATCTGACTCATAATTTTACAAGGTGTGGGGTTGGGAATACTATAGTAATAAGGGATAGAGCTGGTTTTAGCAGAACTTGGATTTTCCAAAGCAGGCCCCCCTTGCTGCACTGTCCCTACAGCAAGGAAGCATTCTCTCCCAGCCTTTTGCTTCAGCATTTGGTGTGCATAACCAGAGGGAGTACATGTGGCTTCTTGAACTAGCTACTTCATAAACCATGTGGCCTCAGAGGGTACTGGAGCCATACTCCTAGGATTCAGAGTAGCAGCCGTCTTAGTCTGTATTTTCCACTGAATGCATCCAATGAAGTGAGCTGTAGCTCACAAAAAGCTTATGCTCAAATAAATTTGTTAGTCTAAGGTGCCACAAGTACTTCTTTTCTTTATACTTCTAGGACACTCCTTTAGCCCTGTGATGGCATTTCATCTCCCAAGTATTGTGAAAAATCACACCAGATAAGCAACTTGAAGTTTGTCTCTATTCCCTTCCCATTGGAAACACAGGCACACACAAACCCTCACCCCCTCCAGCCTGGCATGGGCCAGGAATAGTGACTTTGACAAACTGCTCTCCTTGCCCTTGAGGTGCAATGTCATGATCAGAATACATGTTGACTTTCCAGCAAACTCTGCTGCTTAAGCTTTTCACGTTCAGAGACGGATCTGGGTCAAAATTCTT